>NC_089503.1:2146109-2446109 GCF_036850995.1 Saccopteryx leptura | reverse complement strand
CGGGTGTGGACCGAGGAGAGATGGGGTTGCCAGGGAAATGCTTCCGCATGGAACGAAACTCAAAGGGCAGTCACCGGGGTTCGTCCGACTCGACTCGGAGAAGCATCGTGGAGGGTGTGCCTTGGGCCATCTCTTGTGTTTATGATTTGGAAAACAGGCGTTGTGAGCAAGGGGCCGAGGAGAGGAGTCTTGAGCTGCTGTGTGAGGGGGAGGCCGAGATGTGGGGGTGTGGAGCCAGAGCCGCAGCCGCAGCCGCGGGCGCCCGGGTCGTCTGTGCCGACCTGGAGCTCAAGCCCGGAGGGAGTAAGGTGGCCCAGGCCAGGCCGGGCCCTTCAGACCGGAAGCACTGAGCTGGGAAGGTGCGCGGGGCTCCCGGAAGCTGGGATGGAGGAGCAGACGGGTGAAGCTGTGTGGGGAAGCGCAGGGGCACTTCAGGGCGGCGTGCACATCCCAGTCCGTCTTCGGGGTCTTCTGTCTTCAGGTCTGGCTCTGGGCTGTAAGTCTCTGCCTCTCCGCAGCGGTTCAGCATGTTTACTCTGAACTAAGCTCTCTGTTTGACCGAGTCGTGTTTTAATTGGAAGCCATCTTTGATGGAATCTTATGCGATTCCTACTCTCCTCCCACCAGCCAGCACCCAGGACCAGTGTTGACAGGCAGTCGTGACAGGCAGAGACCGGCCTGGTGTTTGGCATGGAAAAACTGGCCTCCGCACGGCTGGCCTTGAAGACTCGGGCCGATAGGTAGTAGTCTGTCCCTCACCTCGGGTCCATCACCCACAGCGCGTGAGCTCTCTGTCAGAGCCATTCACTGAGTGCCAGACTGTCTCCGTGCCGCCTAAGCCGGGAGACTTAGCTCAGGAACAGGGGGATTTAAAGGCCCTTGGTTTTCAGGCTAGTGGGAACCTTGCCACAAAGAAACTGGAGCCACTGTCCTCTCGGGGGTGGGTGAGGGTGAGGCAGAGCGAGGATGAGCCTCTGAGTACAGCCTGGGGCAGACAGGCTCCTGGCCTCTCAGCACCTCCCCGGGGAGCCCCCATTTTCTATTGGGGAACATCTGCCCGTCACCCAGCAGCCTCAGTTTCTTGACACCCAGAAACTGAAACAGTCCTTACATAGAAAAGCCCCCCCCCCCCCCAGACGGTCATCGAAGTCACATTCTGATTTCTTTGTATTTCTAGAACAATAGAAAGGGGTAGGGGACTCCAGGGGAAGAGCTTCTCTGTGATCAGAGACACTCAGACTGTTGAGCGGGCAGGGGAGCCCGGAGGGGGAGCAGGGGTGAAGAAGATCCGGGAAGAGCTCGGTGCCCCCCCCCCCATCACCGGTCCGGGCCCACCACTGGCCGCTCAGTCCCCGGGAGGCCCTCTCCCCACCTCCGCTTATTCATTCACTTCCTCATCAAACATTCACAGAGCTGCCATGACGGGCTCCACATGGATTAAGCCCTGCAGATAACGCCGCTGAACGACAAGGCCGGCCTCTGCCTTCGCTGGCCTTGTGCGCTTGCAGGAGGCAGCCCATAAACCCTTTACCACAAACAAACACCCAGTTATACATTAAGAATGGGGGGGGGGGGGGAGCCTGGCTGCTTTGTGGCCGGGTCTGAGGCTTAGACATCAGCCGCACTGAGGCTGGGACATCTCAGCTAAGACCCGCCAGGAGAAGGAGGCCCCCGGCCTGGGGAAGGGGAGTGAGTCAGAAGAAAAGAGAGCCTGGCTGGTTTACAGCGATACTCAGAGAACATCTGAGGAGCCATGGTGACTTCCTGTGATCCACGGCTCAAGGTCACTACCACAAGCGGTGTGACACTGGGCTCTATAGACTTAACCTTTCAAACCTCGGATTGGTTACATAGAAAACGGGAGTGATAAGAGCCTTAGGTCACAAGCTGCTGTGCGGTGAGAATGTAGGGAAGTGATGTTTCTGAAGCCCTTACCACACAGTGCCTGGCTCGGGGGGTCCCAGGACCGTGTTCTTTTCAGATGATTCTCTAGCCCAAAGGTAGGGGCAGGGCTGGGAAGCTTTCTCCGCACCAGAACAGTTGTGCTGAGCCTCCTTTGGACCGCCTGGCTGCCCGGGGGGCTCTGACACGGAGGACAGAACCCCTGAGCGGGAGAGCAGGGACTGCCGGCCCGACTGGCTCTGGGTCCTCCGGGGCCCACGGCGGAGTGCTAGCTCCTACCTCCTACAGGGAAGAAGGGAGACACACAGGGCAGAGACACCCTCTCCCCTGCCTGCCTTCAGGGCACCGCACTGAATCCTCTACGGCAGCCTGGACCCCTCCAACTCCCCACGTGAGCCCTGGGGGGCAGGGGGGCAGGGGCATTCCAGACTGGGGCTGCTCCTTGCCCTTCTCAGCTCAAGGTCCATCTGTAGGTTGGTGGGTGGCACGCAGCTAGAAAGCTGCAGAGAAGTCAAAGGCAAGTTCCCCCGGCCTTCCTGGGCCTACCCAGCCTGCACAGCTTGGGAAGCCTGACCACGCCTCCCCCCCCACCCCTGTTCCCTTCAGGGGAGCCTGAGACCGTGAAGATCGGCTGATCCCACCCCCCTCTCCGGAGGAGAGCCCCATTCTTGGTCTGCAGTCACCCCAGCCCCAATGAGCTGCCTTCTACGTGGGGTGAGAAGGGAGCCTCAAGATGACCAGAGGGTCACAAAGTTGGCCGAACCAGGTGGGATACTGGGAGAAAGTGAGGCCCCCTCTAGGGAAAGCACTTGAGGTAGGAAGGCGGTGGGTCCGCTGAGCCCCCACGGGGTGCCCCCGGGCCTCACCTGGGCGAGTCTGACCCCCTGCCCCTATCCCACGGGAGCTCACCCGCTGCTGCCGTCTGCCCCAGTCTTCATTAGACACAAATGGTTGTGAAAAGAACTTTTCTCTGAATTCTGATAGCACTCAGAAATAGAACTGTTGTACAAGGTTTGTTTTTTTCTTCACAAGAAGGGAATCCCGCCACGGGTGACAACATGGATCAATGGTGGAGGACAGTGACATGAGACAGACATAGCCAGGCAAATCCCGCGTGGCACCACTCCGATGAGGAAGCTACGCAAAGTAGATTCACGGCAAGAGAGAGCAGAATGGCGCGGCTGCTGGGGAGGGGGCGGGGGGCGTGGTGACCAATTAGCCAGGGGCACACGCTTTCGTTTCTACAGGATGAGTGAGTCCTGGAGAGCTTTGCCTAGCACCGTGCTGGAGCCAACGGGGCTGCCCTGGGCAGCTCCAAAGTGGCCAAGAGGGTGGATCTTAAGGGTGCTTAGAGAACACCAATAATAAAACAAAGAAAATAATAATATAAATGATAGAGAGGGTGGGCGGAGGCTTTGGAGGTGATGGGCATGTTTACGGCCTAGATCGTGGGTGCATACTTATCGCCAAACCCATCACATGATATACATTAATTGTTGATAGAGTTCATATGTCAGTCGTATCACAATCAAGTGGTTTAAAAACATTAAACACACAATGAAAGATTATTTTGAGCATCTCTTTTCAAACAATGACATCCTTCATGAAATTTTCCAAAATCTCTTTTTAGAGCCAGAATTGCACTGATGTCCAGATCTGATGAGGCTAGCATAGTCAAAGAACACACGCCTATTTCACCTTATGACAGTCACTACAGAAAGCTCCAGAGAAAGTATGTATTATAGTAACGTGGGTCAATCAGCCCCATTTCAGAGGTCTGATACCTGGTTACAATGACAGAGTGAAAGAAACACAGACCAGACCAGTGGCTGGTGAATGTGGCTGTACAGGGGCCGCACGAAGGCTCCCTGGGGTGACGAGAGCCCCACTGGGTCAGGGTCTATATCCTGGCCTTGATCCTGCCCCTGCCGTTTGCGAGATGTGACCGTTGTAGGAACCCTGGTACATGAGACATGGGATCTATAATGTCTTTTTTACAGAGACAGAGAGTGAGTCAGAGAAAGGGATAGACAGGGACAGACAGACAGGAACGGAGAGAGATGAGAAGCATCCATCATTAGTTTTTCATTGTGCGTTGTAACACCTTAGTTGTTCATTGATTGCTTTCTCATATGTGCCTTGACCGCGGGCCTTCAGCAGACCGAGTAAACCCTTGCTGGAGCCAGCGACCTTGGGTTCAAGCTGGTGGGCTTTTCCTCAAATCAGATGAGCCCGCACTCAAGCTGGCAACCTCGGGGTCTCGAACCCGGGTCCTCTGCATCCCAGTCCGACGTTCTATCCACTGCGCCACCGCCTGGTCAGGCGGGATCTATAATTTCTTAAAACTGCATGCCAATCGACAGTTACCTTAAAAAGTTTAATTTTAAAAAAATCATGATCCCCAAATTTAAAAAATCAATAGCCCTCTGAAAAATACCCTATAATGCATTTTCAAATGTATAAAATCTTACAAACAATGGGCTAAAAAGGATTGAGGGACATTAGAACCATGGAAAGACCTGTCCTATACATTCAATTCATCTAAATTGGTTGCCATTTCAATAGAAAATGCCAACAGAATATGGATGGTCACACACACACAATTTAAAAAAAAAATCAGGCAGGCCGAGTCTAAAGTTTATATGAAAAAAATGATCACACACATGCATGTGCTGTGAAATTTGGGAGAAGAAGCCTCCAGAGCTCCCTGGCAGCAGTCTGCACCCCAGAAAGGCCGTAGGTTTTCAAGATCACCCATTGTCCTCAATGGTGTCATGAGGATACATTGTATCTTTTCTGAAGCTGATCCTACTCACTCAAACCCCCCTCCCCATTGCCCTCGTCAGGCACACACAGACATAAGGTGCGTTTAACCAGCACTGCAGGCATAGCCTTCCACTGTCGGCACCGTCCGGGGCGCCTCCCGTTAGTCATCTGTTTAGTCTTCCCAGCAGCCCTTTGTGGAAGGCACGCTTTCTTATTACCCCCATTTCACAGATAGGGAAACTGAGACTGGGGGTCAGTGCCTGGCTCAGGGTCCAGCAGCTAGGTGCTGTCAGACTCTGCACTTGGGCGAGGGCTCCAGAATCCGCTCTTATGTACAGCTTTTTGTTGACAAGTTGGTAAAGGAGAGAACCCAGCAGGGAGGCAGAGGACAGGGGCGGGGGGGGGGGGGGCAGCGTTCCTCTGGGCAGGCTTCATACGGCTGAGGTTGGAAACGACATCGTAGTACAGCTGGCTCAGGCTGGACAAGGACACTGAGTCACTGCCGTCCGAGTCACCCCATGAGTCCATGCTGACCTGCACTGGTTTATAACAATGCCTGATCGGGTCCCTGTCTTCCCTTTTGGGGGTCAGCCTGGGGAAGGGCCGGCTCCATGCTACGGATTTTGTTTCTTACTCCAGATTTTTTTCTTCTGCAAGGCTTGCTTCCTCTCTCTGCTTCTCTCCCTTGACTTAGTGAATCCAGTTTTTCCTAAAAGCCCTGCCTGAACGTGTGATCACCCAAGTGTAGGACGCGGGCCCCTGGGTCAGGCCCACAGCCCCTGTGTGTCCCCTCTTGACTGCCCGGTGAGCAAGCCCAGGAGGGACCAGTACTCCTGCTCCCAGCTCCTGCCCGTCTCAGCTGCCCAGAGGAGGGCTCGGTCCCAGACACTCCAGAGTCATGTCCAGCTCAAGAGCTCACCCTGTGTCTACATCGGAAGAATGTTCAGATCTGAGGCCGCGCCGGGGGTGCCCGGTGGACCGCACTGCTGGACACGCGGCTTCCTCTTGTTGGCTCTGAAGTCACAGAGAGGAGGAAAATGTTTGCGAGGTCCGTGAGTCGGAGAACCAAGCCTGGCCGAGCCCCAGGCCCATCCACCATCCGGGAGACGGTGGGAGTTTGAAATGTGATCAAGGTAGCAGTGTAGATCGGGGAGAAATGAAGGACTCACGCAGATCGTGTTGGAATGAAGACGCGCAGAAAAGAAACGGGATTTGATGACGACTCGGCAAAATCAAGATGGAAGTCCCGCTTCCATGTAGGAAAGAAATAAAAATGGCAGAAGACATGGGAGGACTTTAGTTAAACAATCTCAGAAGGAAGTTGGATTTTTTCAAGATTGAAGACTAGGCCCCCGAATCACAAAAGGCTGCTTGACTATGTCACAATTTTAGAATCCTACCAGAAGACCACAATAGGAGAAGCTGAACACCAAAGGAAAGCGAGACAGATATTTTCAGTACATGAGTTCCTACAAACTGGTAAGAAGAAGGTATTGAAAAAAATAAGGGTATGCAGAGATGGCTCATAAAAAAGAAAAACAAATGCTTCTCATTGCTTGAAAAGATAAAACCTCGTTTGTGATAAAAGATATAAATTAAAATCCAAGTCTACCCTTTCTCAGGTATCAGATGAATGAAAATAAACACCATGGTTACTCACTTATTGGTGAGGGTGTGGAAACAGCCATGCTTGTGTCGTTTTCAAAGTCGTATAAATGGGTACAGCCTTCATCTGGCAGAGCATCTGTCAAAGCCTGAGCAAGTGTTTTAACCCTGCTGGAAATGGGGTCGGGGGCTGGGGGGCTGGGGGCCTGGGGGGCCGTGGGAATGAACCTCTTGAAGTGTATCCACTTAAAACGGAGACCAGAATATCATGAAAAAGAGATGTGGTTGGGAATTTACCTTGAAAAATAATAACAGTTATAAAAGTAAGATGATCCTAATAGAATTGGTTGCTATACCGGCAGGTGTCTACTTATTTCAAAAGCAGGTGAGCTGAGAGAGGTCCCGTAGGCTGTCTGTGGAACGGGATGTGATACCCCGGGGATCATTGCTGTGGAAGGGAGGGTGTCATCGCCCGGCCAAGGGCCCACCCTCCCGTCTTTCATTATTTTATTGGCTCTACCTTTGAAACGCTTATCTAGGCATCAGCCTTGCTCTTCTCGTCGGTGGATTACGGGTTTAACTCTGCCTAATCTCTGGTCAAGAGATCCTTCCATTTCACTTAACTTCGTGAAATCTCATATCGTGGCCAGATTTACGGTTCTTTCTTTCTAAGTGATTTACTTTAGATTGCCCTTGTTGGATAAAAAGGGACAGCCCAGAAAGAAACTCGGTCCACAGAGATGGAGCGGGGGCGGGGGGGGGGGGCAGACATGGGGGGCGACAATGGTGTGCAGAGGCGAGGGTGTTGCCGGGACTCGTTTCATAATCGGGCTGTTCATCAGCGCATACGTGAATGGTTTTAATGGCCGTCTCGAGCAGCTCCCTATGTCCGTCAATGGGGGGCTTGTTCCGTACATTATGGCGCAGGGAATGCTCTGCAGCTGCTGATGCAAAGGAGATGCACTGGGGGTCTTAGTATAGATGCGTCTCCAGGGCGCGCAGGCCTGCATCCTCCCCGTGAACAGTGCCCACTGCGGCCCTGTGCGCGCCCAGGACGGAGAGGGGGCCTGACAGTGGGACGCTGCCCTGGGCAGGGCTCCCTTCTCTGCGCGTGCCCCGGGGGTTGTCCCTTCCTGCCTCCAGGCCTCTGCGCCAGCTCTAGTCAAGTCACTGTTGCCCTTGGAAAGTGCTCAGGGCCTTACCCCAGCCGTCATGGGCCGCCCATCCCCGCATCCCGCCACGGACTGCCGGCTGGTAAACGCGCAGCGTGGTCCTCGGCCTTCTTACGGCCTTCCTGCCCCACCACTCGCTGCGGCTGTCTCCGGCGGCCTGTGTCTGCGCAGTCACCAGAAATGGCAGCTGTGCCCTCCGAGCACGGTCCCACCGTGGGGCAGGCCCGACCCAGGTCACCTAGCGGAGAGCACGAGATGGCCGCGTGCCTCCTGAGGTGCCGCCCGCTCGCCCGCTTGTGCGTGCCTACGTCTGTCTGCATGGGCGTGCCCACGTAACGCCCACATTAAACGCGCCTACGTCTGTCTGCATGGGCGTGCCCACGTAACGCCCACATTAAACCACCTCTCGGGCCTTCTGCCTCAGGAGAGATGGCTCTTCTCTGAGCAACTCAGAGAGAAGCCTGGCACAGCCCCATAGAGGATGCCCAAAAGGGCACACCAGGTGAATAGATATGCCCCCACTCATGTACCAAGGAGGCACGTCTCAACACACACACACACACACACACACACACACACACACACACACACACACGGACTTGTTCACATAAAACATTTTGGAAAAATATAACAGGAAACCGTTCACAGGGGCAACCTTTAGGGATGGAAGCTTAGGAGTTAGGGCTTGGGGTGAGGACAGCCTGGTACCCCCCCCCCCCCATTGCCTTTTGTACTCTGACCTTGTCTGACCATGTGCCTAGGAAGGCCCACTTGATTATCACAACGTTTTAGCACAGCGTCTTCCTACGCACAGAGCGGCCTGCGTGCTGCAGGGCGCGGAGCAGGGCATGCTCTGCCCACGGGGCCAGCGCGGCCTGCGCTGTGGGGCTGGGGGGGGGACCGCTGCTGTGGGCTCTGGTTCATGTCACTCCCAGGGGCAGGGGCTGCGCCGGCACAGAGAGCTCTTTGACAGGGCAAGGCTGAGCCGGAGAGAGAGCAGGCCCTGGGCCCGCTCCCAGGGAGCCCACCCCCTTGAGTGGGAAGGGGTGCCCTCCACCCATCTGCAGAGCAGCACGGCTCTCCTCAGAAATGAAACGTTACATATGTTTTGTCCTTACAGAGTGGGGAGGGGAGTGATTTTTTTTTTTTTAAAGAAGTGAACGTGCACAGCCTGTTCTGACTGCTGTGTCTCATTAAATATGTAAGTTTTTATGGAACTCTTTTTTTCCATTTTCAGGTAATCTTTGGTTCTGATTAATGCAACAGCGACAACACTTCATGTATTTTTCAATCGACTTGCCTCATGCCTATGTTAATTTAATGTTTTCCTAACACACACACTCCTATTTTAAACTCTCCTGTTTAAACCATCACCACTTAGACCCCATTTTTTACATCCAGGCTTTCTGTGGCCAAGACTCCACTTTTGTAGAGGAGCAAGTTATCTCTTCACTTTTGCAACAGCTCTGCTTGGGAGCTGGTCGGGCCCGGGGCATTCTGGGGAAGTGACACAATGTTGACCTAGGAGGGAGCCCTGATCTCTCCCCATGGGGGCCCCGCCGCGCGCCACCAGGGCTCGGGGGGTAGAGAATGGAGGAGGCACATGGGGCTGGTGACCCACTCGGGACGTGGCCTACCGAGCCTCTCCGGGGGAAGGGGGCTCTGCGCTGGGCATCCCTGTCCCCACCCTGGGCATGGGGAGGCCTGGGCAGGCTGCTGGCAGAGGCGCAGGGCGGGAAGAAGGCGGCCGCGCTCCCGCCGCTGTGAGAGGAAACGAGGAGAAACAGCTCCAGTCAGCCCCAGAAGCCAGGCCTGGAAAAACTCTGCAGCTGGAGCTAACACAAAGGACTTTTCAGACCCTGCGGCCAAGGTGCCCAGCGAGCTTTTTTTTTTTTTTTTTTTTTACAGCTATTAGGGTGACAAGCCTCTCCAAAGGCCAGCAAGTTGGCGAGGGTTTCCAGGAAGCTGGTCTGGCACCAGGCTGGGATTGGAGCAACTTTAACAAGTTAACTTCAGAAGGGAAGAAGCATCAGGAAAGGTTTTTAAGGTTCAGCAAACTTTTTGAATTATTTTGCAAAAAGTTCTGGCTTTCGAATTCAAAGGCGTGTTTTGCCGTGACTGTTTTTGAAGCCGGAGCCGATTTCAAAGGCAACGCAGAGCCCGCACGTTTCTTGAGTCAGTCACACTCCAGGTGTTTGTCTGAGCTCCTCGGGGATGGGCTTTCCAAGTGCCATCGGGTGCCGGGAAACACCCGAGTCACCTTACACGGCTCATCAGACGCCCCTGCGCCCACGCGCTGCCCTCCCCGCCAGCCCCACGGCTGCGTGTGCACGTGCGTATGCAGGCGAGCGGGCGTGGGCGCGGGCGCGCGCGCGCACACCTTCCCCAAGCAGGAAGCGGCTCTTTGCCAAGAGCGAATGGAATTCAGATTTCCAGAAGGTGTCCTTGGCCTCCGGCTCCACAGCCGCATGCTGAAGAAAGGTCCTAGTGTGTGTGCCGGGGGCCGAGAGAGAAAGGGGCCTCCACCTCTGCTCCGTCGATCTGGGCCCCAAGAAAAACCCACAGCGAGCTGCGCTCTCCTCGGCCACACCCGCCTCGGTCACATTCCTTCCCTTCCTGAGCCCACACTGGGTGGCCCGGGCAAACCAGCTTCCACACCTCCCTCCCCATCAGCAGGGAGACCTACGCCAGCCCCTCGTGGGGCTGCCAGCGAGTACAAATCAGGGGCCGCACCCGAGGTCTGGAACGGCTGAAAACCTCCGGCCTGGGCCCCCCACCCACGGCCTCCTCTCACCTATGAGAAAGAGCGCCCACCGCCCCGTTCAGCAGCGGGGCCTGGGCAGAGCTCCTCCTCGCTGCTGCATGCCTCCGTCACCCTCCCCCACGCAGGGGGTCCCCACATACCATCCCAGCAAGAAGGGCTGCCTCCCTATCCTCCACCCCTGTCCAGGCTGGGCCTTCCAAAGCACCGGGATCCGGCATCCTCACAGGATAAACATTTACAGGCAGAGGCCGACCCCAGCCCCGTGAAGGAGACAGGTCCGTGGGTGGGCTGGTCACGCTTCGCCTTTCTTTGAGCCCCAGGATTGGGACCCTGCACCTTGCGTGGCCAGGTAGTGACAGGCAGAGAGAGCATTCCTTCTGCAGGTCATCAAGAGTCCATGAGGACTGTGATGACCAGGAGCACGTGTGACATTTCAGGCGCTCAGGGAGGCCCGGTACCGTGGTTAGGACACATTTGCCAGGTCTGTTGCCCCAGGTAGAGCGTCCTCTGCTAAACAAAGGCTAAGCCGCACTCAGACAGTCTTCTTTGTTTCCTCATGAGACTGTTTCAAAAGCAGGGCCTGCTGGGCACCTGCATTTCTGTCTGGGGAGACCGCAGCTTTGTGGCTTGGGCCCGAGGTCTCTGGCCGGTCTTTTGGCTCTGCTGAGAACGACGCTG
Organism: Saccopteryx leptura; assembly: GCF_036850995.1. Lineage (NCBI taxonomy): Eukaryota > Metazoa > Chordata > Mammalia > Chiroptera > Emballonuridae > Saccopteryx > Saccopteryx leptura. Next base: position 2,435,222 of record NC_089503.1, on the reverse strand, counting down.
CTCCTCCTGCCCCTGCGCTGGCCTTGCCCACCGGGTTCTCCTGGCTGAGTACTCAAGTCCTGCTGTGGCCCGAGAGGTCAACTTCGCTGCCACTTTCTTCAGGGTACATAGAAGGCCTGACTCCATCAGCCCCTCCTTCCGAGCATGGCCTGCAAAGGGCTCTGTTGGGGACATGACTCGTCCTTTAGGGAGGACCCGTGTGTGTGTGAGAGGGGCAGCAGGATCGAGGAGCAGGACGTGGCCAGCCCCGAGGCCTCGGGAGTGACCTGTGTGCTCCCCTCGCAGCTGGGTGACCAGGGGCAGAAGAAAAGCTTTCAAGTGTTTCAGACTGGAAGATTTCAGTTTCATTTAATAAGTCTGGTCACGAACCTGAAGAAAACATTGAAAAAACAGGCCTTACTCCCAAGAGCACAAGAGGGAGGACCCGGTAGGCTGAAGAAAGGCGCCTGGGAACTGAGGACAGAGGACAGCTGCCCAGTCCGGACCAAGGACTGGAAGGCACAGGGCCCCCGTGCAGACGGGGCTGAGCTCGGGGGACAGTCCAGAACACACTCAAGGACATGAAGCCAAAGGTCCCAGTGTGACCTTACCGCGCACTTTGTCCCCTTGATACAGATATCAGCTGCCTGAGGAATGAAGGGGTGCTCGTGGTGGACAGGGGTTGGCTGTCCAGTGCTGCCCATTTCTCTTTGGGGGCCTGGCTCTCTAGGGGCAGCAGGCTCAGGCGGCTTCGGCCCATAACCATGAGGGGGACTAAGGGGGAGGACCCCCGAGGGTGAGTGTCTTCACCTCTGCTCTCTGAACAGCCTGACCCACCGCCCCACCTCCGCCATGTCCTCTTAGCCTTGCAAAGCTGCCCTGCTGTCTGCCTCCGTGTCCTCAGAGGCAGCACAGGACATCGTGCTGCGGTGCAGTGTCGTCTGATCTTGTGTGATGATTCCGTTTCCAAGTCTTAGAAGACAAAGTCAAAATTACCTTGGAAAAGCCCTTGACTTGCTCCTAAAAAAAAAAAAAATCCTTTCCCAGAGCTTGGTAGATACACATCCCTGCTAAGTTCTTGCGCCCACAAAACGGGAGACCCTCTGGGCAGATATCTGGGGTCCCTGGGAGACGCCTGCCGGGTAGCTCTGCTCCTTTCAGGGTGCTCCCGGCCCCATCTTCAGAGGGAGCCCCAGGACTGCTGCCGCGCGCAGAGATCGGTTGTGGAGAACTTCAGAGCGGCAGCGGGGTCACGGTGTGGGTATGGGGGCCGTGTGAGCACCGGGGACGTGAGGCGGAGGCTGGACCTGGAGTCTGGGATCCCTCTGCCTCCACCTTGACTCCTCTTCCTCCTCTGTCCAGGAGGGTTCCCTTCCAAGATGGCCCTCCAGGCCTCCTGTGGGGCCAACCGGGCCCGAGAGCCTTACAGTCAGACCTCTGCCTGCTGGCCCGTCACTGCCAAGAACAAGCACCGAAGGTGTGCGTGCTGCCCGGGCCCCAGAGTTTGCAGATCGAAAGAACGAAGGTCTAGTGGGGGCTCTGGCGGGTCGCAGGAAGTCACAGAGCTGTGCCTGCCACTTGGCATTCTGGGAAGGCAGGTCAGCCTTGCCCGGGGCGATCTAGGGGCCCCCTGAGTTGCCTACAGAACCCTGAGTCCCCTCACCCTCCTGGCACTGTGGTGCGAAGTCCCTTGGTATGCAGAGACTGGTTACATGGAACTCTCACTGGAGAAGGTGGCCACGAGGGTCACTCGCCCTGTTCTCTCCTGTCTGATGGGCCACAGAGACACGTTGGGAGGTGCAGACCGGAACTAGAAGCCAGGTCCCTTTGCCTCTGCTGTCTTCTTACCTCCCCACCCCTGCCTACCGCCCCCCCGACCACACAGACCCAGGCTCTCCTGGCGACAGTGTGCCGAGAATGAGCCCTGGTCTGCCACCGCGGCACGGGCGACACTGGAGAGTCTCAGCCCTTCGTGAACAAGGGAACCAGCCCACAAGGCGCTCTCTGAGGGCCCTACCAGGGACAGGAGCCGTGTGCCTCGGCCAGCAGCAGCCTCCCCGCCCAGGCCTGGCACAGGACATGCCTACCGTCGGGGCTCAGTGATGCCACTGGAATTTCAACCCCTTCGAAGCCCCTGAGGGCCGCCAAGGGAACGCTGCTGCCACGTGCATGCTGTCTCCCTGGGGGGGCCCTGCAAATGGCTCAGGGACAGAGCTACCCTGGGGCCTCCATTCATGGCCACGCCATGGCCAGGAGAAGGCAGGATGCCCAGCCCGGCCTGCCCCTCACCCTGCTGAAAGACTGGTGCTGTCCTCGGCAGGTGGGCCGACTGTGATGAGAGGGAGGAGCAGAAACGCACGGGGCTTCCGTGAGGACGCTGGGGCGCGGGCCCCTGGCTCTCCCTTCCCCCGAGAGCAGACGCGTGGGTGCATGTGTCTCCCGGCCCGTCCACAGGGGCTGACACACTCACGAGCCCCTTTTCCTGTGAGGAGCGGTGTGGGGTCGTGGGCCTACAGGCTTCCCGTGCCTGCAGCACGTCCTGAGGCCTGGGGCTTCGGGCCTCTATGTCCATCTTGTTAAGGACAACACCTAGTGGCCGCATGCTGTGACCCCATCTGGACTCCATGGAAACTCGGGACCTGGCACTTCCAGAAGCTGCTCTTGAGCCAAGAAAGAGATGTCCCCGTGGGGCCCCTACCACACGCTGAGGTTTTACACCGGTTAACGTCCATCAGGCGCTTCACCAAATCAGGGTCGGGGCCGGACGCCTGACCCCAGCTCCAGGTGTCGTACTAGCACCGCGAGACACACTGAAATTCAGATAGGTGAGGTGACCGCCCCAGCGTCCCACAGGCCGGACAGAATGACCCAGGCTGGCCAAGATTCCCCGCCGGACAGCGTCCCCACCCAGCCGTGGTGGACACAGTACAGCAGCTGATGAGCACAGCCCAGACAAGGTGTGCAGGGCCAGTGCTCTGAAAACCACGCGGGCAGAGGAGTAGGAGAAGGCTGAGACCGGGGAGGGACGCACGGGGCCACAGGCCCACGGCCTCTGTGTCGTGGAGGTGTCTGGTCTCCCCACACTAGGAGTTTTCTGGGTGAATGGCTTGCGGGTCGGGAGCTGGGCCACGCAAAGATGGCCGAGCTGGTCAGGAGGCAGGAGAACTGGCCAGAGCCTGTGTGACCAGCCGTCAAGACCTGTTTTCAAACTGCAGTGATAACGGAGCACGGCCCCACCCGACAAGACACGCAAGTGAGGAAACCGCAACAGTCTGACCAGCTGAACCAAATCGGCTCCGGAAACAGCCCCACGCACAGACGGCGCGCTGGTGGCCATGGGGCTGTGGCCATGCAGGGGGGAGGTGACGGTCCTTCTGGTGAGGAGTGCTGAGCCACACTGGATAGCCAAGTGGGGAAGAGTGCACCTTGACCTTGGCCCCACACTGGACGCTACAATCAATTCCAGATGGACCAGCAGGCCGGCAAGTGAAAGGTGAGCTTAACAGAGCTGCAGAAAAAAACAGAATATCTTTAGGACCCTGGGGTCGTCAGAGTTTCCTAAGTTGGACACAGCACTGTCCTGAGAGGAAATGTTTGATTAATTGGGTCACCTGGAAAGGAAGGCCTTCCGTTCATCCCGAGACCCTCAGATAGGCAAGGGCCACCTGCAGAGAGGAGGTGCTATTTATTCGTTTGGAATGTACGTGGACGCATTTCTGGTGAGGGACTGATATCCGGGCCGTATCAAGACAGAAAGAGCTCCTGCAAGTCAGTGATCATAAGAAGAAAAGCCAACCCAAAATAAAGTGGGCAGAAGATATGGGCGTTTCACAGAAGACAATATCCAACTAAATCAGAACACGGAGAGGGGCTCCACTGGGCTAGCCGTCGGGTCCCTGGAAATGAAACCCCTGCGATCCGATGCCGCCAGGTATCCACCGGGGTGGCGAGAAAGGAAACGCCGGAAAACGCCAAGTGGTGGCAGGGATACGGGGCGGCCGGAGTGCCCGAGGCCACTGCGGGGAGAGCAGACAGATGGGCACACTGCCTCGGGAGATGGCCGGGCGGGATCTCCCGAAAGCGGACACGCCAGTCGGACGCCCCGGCGGCTCCACACCTGGGCACGTGCTCACCAGCAATGCCACCCGCACGCTCAGCAAGAGGCGGTACGGAAGGTTCTTAGCGCTCGCTCGCGGTGACGACCCCGCACTGGGGACGCTCTGCCATCGACAGTGAAGCAGACACACAGTGTTGGCCACTGACATGGTGGAGTGCCAGCTGGCACGGCGGGCGTGAAGCTGCATCCTGCTGCTGGGAGCCGGGCCCTGGTCACCCCTAGCCTCGGTGACAGGAAGTGGGGCACGGAGGCTTCCTGGGAGGCTCTGCTAGCCTCGCCTGAGGGGAGGTTCCAGGGGTCCCGGGGGTGAAAACGACTCAAGCTGTGCACTTGGGATCGGTGTCCTCATCTACGTGCACATCCCCGTCACCTAACGAGGTGAAAGCGGCACGGCCTGCGTACAGGGGCAGTCCTTCCTGCAGCTGGGCCTGGCGAGGGGCTGAGTCTGGCCCCGCCCCGCTTCTGCTCAGATTTCCCTTCCAGGCAGGACCCCCACCCCAATCTCCAGAAACGTCCATGGCAGCAGTGCCGTTTGGGAAGTCACTCTGTCCTCCAGCACGGCCCTCGCTGTGGGAGGACCCGCACAACAAAGACGGCCGACGGCCGAGCCCAGGCTGAGGGTGCCTGGGCGGGGGTGACGGCCATGGCGGCCCTCCTCGGGCCTCCCGCCCGCGCAGTGGCCTGCTCTCCCGCGCAGTGGCCTGCTCTCCAACAGCGGTCCCGGGAAGCGGGCTGCCGCCTCCTCACATGTTCACACGGACGCAGTGGCGCTCCCGGAGGAGGTCAGAGGGCCTCCAGGGGCCGCCCGCGGCTGGGAGCCGGCGTGAGGGCATCCCATTCCCGGTCCCGTCTCTTCCCCACTGAGCCATTCTGCCTCACTTTTAATTGAATTAGGAGAACATTTAATCCCCCCTGCCCCCCATGCATTTCAGAAATGGGTTGAGCCTGGCGGGGGCTCTGAGGCTCGGAAGGGGAACCGGCGACTCATGCAGCTCCGCACAGCCTCCCGTGGGGCTGCCTGGGCACCCCGTGCAGACATAGGTGGTCTGTGCCCTGAAGAAGACGGGACACCCGTCTGGAAAGACAAACGGGTCTCATCTGTCCCTAGCAACCGCCCCCTCCCCTCACACGTCCCCCTGGACACTGGCCCCAAAACAGCCTGGCCATCCTTTCCCCCCAAGGTTTGCAGGACAAGAAACAGAGCGAGGAGCTTGCAGAGGCCCAGTGCCTGGGCCTCCTCCGTGGTCTAGGAGTGGCCACAGTGGGACCCGAGCCACTGAGATGTCCCAGGCCAGCAAGCCAGTCTCGGAGGAGGAGTGAGCCCCCGGGTCCGTGGAGCGGAGCGTGGGGCCAGGCCTTTATGACACTTGCCCCCATTTCCAGAAGGCACGGACAGGGCTGGCCCTGGCCTCGCTGACAAACGCAGAATCCAGGAGACATTAGTAGTGATGTGGACGAAAGCCAGGCCACAGCGGCCTCGCTGGAAAGGGGAAACTGGAACGTTTTGGCGTGAGACTCTGCAGGGTCCAGGAGAAAGTTGAAGACATGGAAATTCTAATTAACACACACGGGGCTGGTTTTGCTCAAGGATCTACAGGCTGTCATGTTGCAGGAGGCCCACGAGCACATGTTTGCCAGAGGTGCTCACGGTCACCTGGTGGGGTCCCTGAAGGGCCCCAGCCTCGGGCCCGCCTTGCTCCTCTGGAAGACCCCTGGCCCTCCCAGGGCCCACCTTGGGCCCTGCAGAGCAGGACAGGTGGCTGACATACACGGGCTGAGCCTCCCCTGTACCAGGTGCCCCAGCAGCAGAGATGGACACTGGGGGCCACCTCTTCTGGAGGGTCCTTCAGGGAAACCAGAGGCTACTGTGCTTGTGGCGAGCCAGGCCTCTTGCAACTGTCCTCCTTGGGTGACAGTGTGCCCCTGACAGGGCCGGTGGGGAGTCCAGACCCGTCCCGGGTGACTGGCAGGTGGGGGAAGGATTCGTGGAATGGCTGCGGTCTCGTCTCCCAAGGCTGCTCTGGGATAAAGCACCTAAGGGACAGCCGCACGCAGCGCTGACCCAAGTAAGAGCCACAGGCCTCCGTGCCACGCTCAGTCCTGACCCAGCCACCCTGGCCCTGAGTGCGTGCCCGCTCCAAAGCACCCAGAGCCTCTCTGTCTCCCCCTCAGAATGGGCCGGCTGGGGACCCTGTCTGGCTCGGGGTGGGAGCAGCCGTTCTGGGGCTCCTTCCTGCCTGGGGCTTCAGGGGTGCTGGGGAGGCAGAGGCTGAGGGCTGGGCAGGGAAACACGCCCCGGAGGGTGCCCTGCTAGCAGCACAGGGAGCTGGCACTGAGGGCCGCGAGAGCCAGAGGAGGGCGTGGCTGCCGGCTCCAGGCTTCCTGGCCTCTGTGAGGCGAGGAGGAGCAGAGGGTGGGGGAATCATTAGGAGTCTGATGTTTGCAGATGGGTGACAAGGGTCTTTTCCGCCCGGAACACCGTGCGCGAGGCTGCCCATAACCTCTGGTAGGCAGAAGACGGTACAAGGGCCGGGGCCCAGGAACTCTCCTGGCTCTTGTTGGGGTGCAGCTCTCCCCTTCTCTTGTGGAGGTGGGGAGGGGAGCTCCCCGCCCCCCTGCTGTGCCCAAGGGTACTGTCTCTATCATCTACTTGCCCCTTGGAATGCCTGCGGCAAGGCTTTGCGCAGGAGAGCACAGGGATCCGGAGGCGGTCAGACACGCGGAGCCTGGAAAACTCTTATCTGAAAGGCGTGTGTGGCCGCACAGGTGCCCGGCCTGCCGATGGCACCGAGGTGGCTGGAGCCACCATCCCTCCAGCCCACTGCGCCCCAGCCCTTGCTCGCCAGCAGCTCCCTAGTTTGTCCCAGGTTTGCTCACTGTGACCTCTGGGCCCCCCGCCCCTTGCTCCACTGATGGCCAACAGGCCCGGGAAAGAGGAGCTTCTCAGAGCCCCAGGGACCTTCCCGTAATCAGGGCTTGCAGTGACCTCACCTCCCGGGGGCCCTGCAGGCCGGGAGAGCTTGAGATGGAAACAAAATGTGTCTTTATTTATGTTTTTAATTTGAATTCTGGAACTGGGCCCAACGTGGTGATACAGTGAACATCAGTAAAATGCTGAAGAAAAATGGCTCTGTTTCTCAGCAACACAGCCCCGCTCTGCCCACCATGAGAGCCCCAGGCACGTGCCTGTCCCTCACACGCACCTCGGGGCGGGTCCCTCTCCCTGGGGCAGGGTGCGGGGTGCACAGGGCTGGGTTGCCTGCGGGAGCTGCGACTTCTGAGCAGCTGGAGCCGGGCTTAATTCAGGGCATCAGTCAGCAGGCAGGCAGTGCGGGAGGTGAGGGGATGTGGCCCCAGTGTGGGCACGAAGGCCTGGCTTCCTCCTCCCTGCCTGGCAGGCGGGCACAGCCCCGAGCAGATACGGTGCCCATGGCGGGGTGGGGCTCTGCCTGGCCCATCATCCTGGGGGGGTGAGGTTTTGAGGCCCCAACACCTCTTTCCCGGCGCCTGCATCCCACACTTCCCACCCGGCTCCCTCGAGTGGCGGTACCCCAACTGCTGAGGACACGGACACATCGGTCTCCTACCATCTCGGCCTGGACTCTGCTTTGACCAGATCACAGTGCCTCAATGTGGCCCCTCCGCAGAAACCTCGGTCTCCCCCACGCCTAGCCCCCACTGCAGACCCCTAAACGGAGGACCCCGTCTGGGCCCCTTCCTGCCTTCCCAGCTGCTGCTTCCAAGCATGTCCGCGCTGCACAAAGCCTTGCTAGGCATGGAGGGGTCCTGGCTGCGCCGAGGCCCAGCCAGTGCTCGATACCACCCTTCACCCCTCCACCCCCCCACCCCCGTCCCCAGCCAGCCGGCCACACTGAGACTGCTGGCCTGAGAAGCCACGGTGACTTGAGCCGTTGGTCTGACAGCCTCTGTCCCGGAGGAGACAGGCACCCCCAATACCACAGCTCTGCTGACTTGGGTTGCCATTGGGGCTCCCTGGGCTGGGGGCAGCCTCTCGCCCCAGGAAGCTGGGTGTGTGCCGATGTTGGGACAGACAGCCCTCCCTTAGATGGGCGACCATGCGGGGCAGCCGTGGGCCACACCTCAGTCCCCAGTCTCTCTCCACCCTCACTCTAGACCTCGCTGCTGGGCCTTACAGGGCCCGAGAACCCGCCAAGGCCTGGCTGCCCGGCCGACTGGATGGCGGGTGACAGACAGCCTTGTCCTCCCCGGGCGTGACTCCTGTACGAAGGGCAGTGACCACAGCAGGAGGACAAGGGGCAGGCTCAACTGCACAGCGAGCACTCGGTGGGGTCCACCCGGACGTGGGTCGTGGTCCCTGCGGGCGGTCAGCTGTCCTCTCTGAACGGGCAGTTCACCTGTGCTGTGTGCGGCTCTGGCCACCACACTCTGACTTCTGCTCTGGAGGCCCCTTGTGCCCCAGACTCTACGGGACTCTCAGCCGCCGAGTGAAGCCCTTGTTCTGCTCTTGGGCACCGAGCTGTACCTGCCACCTGACCTAGCTCCTGCTGCTGCCCTGGCCTCTGCTCGGACCCAGGTATCAAGCCAGCCTGTCAGGTCGAGTCCGGGATGTGCCCAGAGGCCAGAACTCCCTTCCCAGGTGTGGCCCGAAAGCCCGCTGCAACGCTGGGTCCGTGAGGACGTGTTGCCCTGCTTCCCATAGACCTGGTTGGCTCCCCGAGTCTGAACACTTGTCCTGCCAGCCTCCCCGTGAGCACAGGGCCTGGAAAGACGGTGGCGGGTCCCGTCTGATCCTAGTACCACCCTGAGACGTCCGCTGCCTTCCTCATCCTAGCCACCCAACTCTGCCAGGCTTCTGGCTACACAACCAGCCGGGAGGCCCTGCCGTTCCAGTCCTCACATCCTCAGTCACCTGTGAGGAAAAAGCTGTGCCCACCCAGCAGCCCAGGCAGCGGGCCCAGGCACCCACTCAGCCGGCCACGGCGCGCTCAGCTGAGGACAGCCTCGGACCCCCGGAGAGGCAGGAGAACCGCAGCGCTGTTGCATGGGCTGTCTGCAGAGAGAAGGACGGAGTGGCGGCAGGTGACCCTCAGAGGGTCGAGCACGCCACACACACATCCTGACACACAGAGACTTCTCCAGGGTGCGACGGCCGGCACAGGCCTCCCGGCCTCCCTGACCACACCACAGGTTGTCCGCACTGGGTGCCCTCGCAGAGGGGCATGGAGCCACACGTCGCAGGGAAATCACACTGCAGCGGTGGCCCTCGAGGACGGGCGGTGGGGAGGGCAGGCATGTGCCCCAGGCCAGCTGCGCCTCGGGGGGCCAGCCAACTGGAAGGCGTGGAAAATCAGCCATTTCCTCCACCTGAAGGAGCCCCTGAGGACAGCCCAGCAGCTGGCAGATGCACTCGGCATCTGCCCCGGGGCTTTGGCCAGAGTTCCATGGGGGAATGCTCAAAAACAAAGTCGTCTCTTTTTGGGGGAGCGGAGGAGGGGCTAGGGGAAGAGAAAAACCAATCTTCTCAGATGCTCAAAAGCACGAAAACAAGTGGAAAATGATCGGTCTGGTTTTCCGTAAGTCAACAGGAGGATCATGTTCTCAGACGTGGCGGAAAATGCCCCTGCACCCCCCCCCCCCGCCAGGTGCCCAGGCCTGGGGGCCAGCCCCCGGTGGCCGGTGGGCCCAGGGTGCCGAGGGCCGGCAGCAAGTGTCGGCACGGCCTGCGCAGACCCAGGCCGTGGCCCGGCACCGAGGCAGCAGCTCCGCGCGCCCCCCCAGCCCGTCCTCATGGGCAGGCGGGCACTCACTGTGACACGTGGGTGATGGGGGCCAGCAGCGTCTCCCCCTCCAAGTCCAGGTCCTCGGTGAAGCTGTTGGTCCTCACAAAGGGGGCCGTGCTCACTTCCAGCAGTGTGGGGCTCTTCTTCGCTGCAGGGAGAGGCGTGGGGTCGCAGGTCAGCCCTCCACGGAAGCCTGGGGCTCAGCAGAGCTGGTCTGAGATGCCCACCCCAACCAGCCCCACTGGTGTGGGACAGAACTCCATGCCCTGAGCCTTTCCGCAGATGGACAGGCTCTCCCCTGGGTCTGGAATATGGAGACTGCGCTCGAAGCCCGAGCTCAGAGGACCTGGGGGTGATTAAAGTGGCCAAGGGGCAGCTGAGGGCCAGAAATGCCTCCTCAGAGTGAGAACCGTGTCTGGCCGAGCTCAGGTGTCCGGGCCTCTCCCCAGGTTCACACCTGACCTTCGGATCCAGTAAGACACCCTGACCCTCCCTCACCACCATGCTGTCCCTCTCATGCAGACAGGCGGGCTAGGGACGTTTCACTGGTACCCAGGATGGTAGGACTCCTGTCCACGAGTTGTGGAAAGCCCAGGAAGGAGGGACAGCCACTGAGCTCCTGGCCTCACTCAGGTCAAGATGCCACATCCAGCATCTGCAGCCCAAGGGAGGTGCAGGGACCACACCCCCACACGCTGCTATTCACAGCCAGACTCTGGGGGTGCCTTCAGCGTGCTCACAGAGGTGCGCAGGGCTGACAGAATACCTATCCGTTCCTTGATGTTCAATGGGGGGGGGGGCTCCTTTTTTTTAAATTTAAAGTTCTTATTGCAAAAGGAATGAAGTAGTCCTTGTAAAAAGCAAAGAAAGATGTGCAAAGCCCCCCCCCAAGGTTGGCAGTGTGGCCCCCCGCTGGACTCCTAGCTCACACTTCCCTGCCCAGCCATCGTCGCAGCGGACACCACCTGGGGACGTGCTTTTCCTGCACGTTGACAGTCCTGTTCCTGCCGCTCTGTGACGTGTCCATCTCGTTTTCCTACAGGTGCGCTGCCGTGGGCCTAAGCCTCAGTTTAGTAGCGACGGCCCGTAGTTTAGATCAGCTCTAAGCCAGTGACGCATGACCCGTCTTTGTGAACACCTGACACCCGGGGGCGGGTGAGAGGGGGGCTTCCTTAGTGGCTTTAACATCATGCTGCTGGACTGTTTTCCCAAGAAGCCGTGGCCACCCGGCCCCCACCAGCGGTGTGCGGACCTGCCCGCTACCCCACGCCCAGGCCCCGCCCAGCTGCGGGCAGCCTCCGCCGGGCCCGCCAAGCACGGGTGAAGACCGGGGTGCTGGTCTCCCTTCTGCATGGAACGGCTGATGTGGCTCGGAGGCTGTTTGGGTCTCCTCTTGCGGAGTCATCTGTTCGTATCCTTTGTGCTTTTCTGCTCGAGTTTTAGAGCTCTTCTTGTTTTAATATATGTTAGAAATATCAACCCTTTGCCACGCGAGGCACAAGTACCTTGCCCCGGTATGTCTTTGGGGGTTTTCACCTTAATGATAGTTGTTTTTAATCCTAAAAAACATTTTGTGTTTTTTAAATGGCATACCTATCTTTTGCGCTTTTTTGAAAAAGGAAGGTTTTTCCCACCCCAAAGTAATGCAACTGTCTCCTATTTGTAACTGAAGTGTATGTATGGATGTGTGTGTCTCAATGTTAATATATTTAGCATTTATACTTTACATTGTGGGAGACCAACAATCAGAAAATGAAAATGTGAGAGGTATTATATACCACCTTCCTAAAAACCAAAAGTAAGGCGTAGACTATTAAGTTTCTTGAAGAAAACGTAGGAGGGAAAAAAAAAATCTCTGAACCCTGAATTTGGCAAATGAGTTTTGAACGACAACACCAGCAGCTCAACCTGTAAGGGGAAAGAAAATGGAAAACTTGGACCTTATCAAAATTAAAAGCCTTTGCTCTGCAGAGGACGTTGCTCAGGGAACGAAGAGCGACCCACAGACTCGGAGAAAGTGTTTACACGTCACTTATCTGGTCACGGACGTACATCCAGGATGCAAACTCTCACCATTTGACAACAAGAAAGCAAACAACCAGATTTTTCTAAATGGACTACAATAAACATATGAGAAGACGCTTTGTTCAATCAACATCAGTAGTTATTAGGAAGATGCAAATTAAACCCATAACGAGCTACCACTACAGCCTTATTAGAATGTCTAACATGTTTAAATGGTGCCAGTTTGGGATATTTGGGCAAAAAAGTTAGAGCCTTCTCTCCACTTTACATAAAGAAAAAAAAAAATACCAAAGCCTAATAATACCCAAGGGTTCATGAGGATGTGGAGCAACTCGAAGGCTCTCCTGCTGCTGGTGGTGGGCCTGAGCCACGATGCCGCCGTGTTGGAAAGAGCTAGGCCGTTCCTCATAAACGTACCCTGCACCTCCCCGTGTGGCCCAGCCATGCCTCCCCCAGACAGGTACCCGGATGAACTGGGAATTCATGCTCACAGGAGCCTGTGCGTAAGTGTGGATGGCGACCTGGCTCACAGTTCACTGCCCAAACCTGGAAGCAGCCGAAGACGTGCCACAGGTGACTGGATGAGCTGTGGCCCGTCCGCCTAACGGAATGCCCCTTAGCAGGCAAAAGACGCGGATGAATGATTCAGGGGACGACGCGGAAGGGTCTCCAGGGCGTCTTCTTCTTCGGCGGTGAAAGGAGCCGGATGCCAAAGGCTACTTACTGCCTTGTACCGGATTTCGTTTATATGACCTTCTGGAAATGGAAAGAGACGACGGACATAAAGCGCAGAACTGGCCGCGTCCAGAGTGCAGTCTGCTGGACGCTAGCTGAAAGCACCCCGCCTGTGGGGAAGCACACTGTGACGAGCGAGTTCTGTGTGGCGCACGTATGACATCGTACCCCAGGGAGAGGGAAGGGGGGGGCTGACCGCCAAAGCCTTGGAGAGCGGTCTGGACTGGACACGGTGGGACTAAGGTCAAACACAAACAAACAAAAGAAAACAAACAGGAAAACAAGTCGTCAACACGGCCTGAGTCGGCCAAGTTTGTTTTTCATAGAGATCCTCCAGGTTTGCTTGGATCAAACAAGCACGTAAATTACAGATCGTGGCAGCCGGGGTTTCTCACTGTCAAGAGATAAAAGCAACAAAGAAATGGAATGGGGTGTGTGTGGGAATGAACCCCGTGGTCAGAAATACCAGGGCGAACGTCAGATTTAGCTGAGTACAGACAGAAATGCAGACGTGTGCAGACGCAGGCCATGTGCGGACGTGCGTTCCCTCGCTCCTCGGGCCGAGGGGCCCCTGGAGGCGGTGACAGCCCTGGGGCGACGAGCACACCCAGGGTCCAGATGCTGGTTTCTCGCTGCCGCCCTTTCTCCACACAAAGGAGCCGGGGCTCTCGGGCAGAGTGGTCGTGCTCAGGGCCGGAGCAGGGAAAACGGGGCAAGCCTGAAGTATCGTCTTGAGCCAGAAAGGAAGAAAGGGGTCAAAAATAAGCAAATGAAAAAGAATGGACCAGGGACTAAACAAAAGAGCTCTCTCTCAACCCAGCGGCCATTAAAATGAACTAATTTGAGCAGAAAAAAAAACAAAAAACTATTGGATGATAGCTCAAAAAATATTCCTGATTCCATGCTGATATAAACTTAAAAATATATATATCTGTATGATATCTATATATGGTAAATAAATAAGTGACTGGACGAGACGGACAGGTCTTCCTTATAGAAGTTCTAAATAACGCACACAGAAAGAATGAGGAAAATAGAAGAGAAAAAAAACACCTCCATTAGAATGCCACAGTGAGAGCTGCCGCAGGCCAGACTCTCGGATGAAGGCTGAAATTAGTAGGTGAAACCTGAAGGAGTGACTTCAAAGTATCTCCCCTCAAATATGTATTCGTTGCTGTGGTGGTTTTAACACGTGCTTACCAATTCTTTGATACTCCCTCCTGCAGGAGCTACAGCCTAACTCCCCTCCCCTCAGAGTGTGGGCTAGACACAGGGATGCGTGACCAGGCTGCAGGGGGACAAACGGTGACCTGGCTCCCGAGCCTGGCCGGCGCGGCCTGAACCAAGTGGCTCACGGTGCCCATCTCGCCAGTGACAAACCGTATCGATGCCGTGTGCCCTGGTGTGGTGGGGCGGCGAGACAGATGCCTCGCTGCTGGGGCCTTCTTTCTCGAAACCCACCAGGCCGGTCAAACCCTGAGAATGTATCAGACGCAACTCCGAGGTGACGCTGACACCCTGATGGCCATTCCTCCCGAGTGTCAAGGTCATGAAAGACCAGGCAGGAGTGAGCAGCTGTCCCGGGTCAGGGGGACACTGAGGAGGCCTGCTAACTAGGCAGGCTGAGGGGTCCTAGGACAGAGGGGACGGCAGCCGTTACACTGGGGCGCCCCAGATGAGCGAGCTTAGCTGTGCTCTGATGGTGCAGATGCGGCACCTGGTTCTTAGCATCCGAGCTGATGTCAGGGGTGGCCCGTGAGAGGGTTCTACACGGTGAGAACTCGAAGGAGAAATGACAGAGCCTCAGTAAGAAACATTCCACAAGACAAACATGGAGAAATACACTTCTGTTCTGACTGGAAGACTCACAATAAAAACTCCGGGTGGGGTATGTGCGTTGGGACCTGGGCAGGCTGGTTCTCAAGTTGATTGGGAAACACAGAAAGGACAAGAGTCAACAGTGTACCCGAGCGACACGGTGCCAGACGTGCTCCCCCCGACGTGAGTGCTTCCCAGGAAGCAGTGCTCGCTAAGACAGTGTGGAGCTGGTGAAGACAGACAGGCCGCGGGGACAGGGCTGAGTGCCGGGAACAGCCCCACCTCTACGGACACTTGCCGTGTGTCAGAGGTGGCCCGCGTGTGCTGGGCAGAGGTGGTTGGGGACGGCTGGCTGCCCGTATGAGGAAAACAGGAGAATGTCCCCTTCCCTCATGCCACACGGCAAACACCCGTTCTTGGCATTCCAGGCGACTGACCACTAATGAAGGAAAGCAGGACTGGACGAGCCCTTCCGACCAACTAGAAGAACCTCTTCACGACCTCAGGGTTTGGAAGGATTCTCCTAAAGCGTACGAAGCAGTGACAACCATTGAGGGAAAGTCCGACGGACTTGACTACCTGCGTTTATATGGAGACCTCATCATCCATGACACCCCAAAGAGTGCAAAGACAAGCAGAGAAAATGGGTGTCCGCCAGATATAAAGAACTCATCCAAAGAAACAAGAAAAATGTCAACAGCGTAATGAGAAATGGGCAGCGGACCGAGAAGCCCATCGCGAAGGAGTCCCAGTGGCTGGGGAGCATGTGGCCAGGTGTTGTGCCTGACCAGCAATAGGGGAAATAAATAAACTCAGGGAGCGGGCACCCCTGGGGGCCAGGGGGCAGCCTTCCAGCAGGAAACAGCACAGACATGACTTAGTCACCCCCGGGAGAAGGGCTCGGAGCGAGGGCTCTCTGCCCGCGGCGTGCTCGGCGAGCCGGGCGCCGGAGAGAAACAAGGAAGCCTCGAAGGAGGGGCGCACATTGGGGCTCCCAGGTCTCTGGGGTCCAGTGGGAGTCTTCCCCGCCCCCCGTCAGAGAGGTCGGGGCTGCGAGTCAAGTACCCTGGGTCGTATTATACAGTTGTCGGGTGACAGGGCTAAAGCTTCGTCTGGGATTCAAATGTTCTTTCAAGAGAAAAAGAAAAAAAAAGAAAAGGGACAGGAAAAAGAACACAAATACATATTTTTACGTCTGCATCACTTGTGTATACAGAAGGAAGGAACGGCAGGGGGTGGGGGTGGCTGGGAAGTGGGGCTGTTTTCCAAGCCTCCGAGATGACAAGTGCCATCGCCGAAGCCCGCGGGCAAGGGTGAGCCACATGACCCCTGAGAAAGGCCCAGCCTGGTGCGTGTCAGCCCGCTGCTGGGGCGGGTGGGGCCTGCACCTGCCAGAGAAGAATGTGTGCTGTTTGGTTTCATCCTGGGAACGGTGCGGGGGGCCCCACAGTGAGGGGCCGAGCGCGGGGGGTGGGGGCCACAGCGGGGTTTTCCTCCATCAGCAGGAGCCATGCTGCTCTGCCTGGCTTCTGTGCCCGAGTCCACAGGGGCTGCTACCTGGGCCGCCCCGAGACAGTGACCAGGGCCGCAACCCCCTTCCCCACTTCCCACGTGTGGTGACCGCCCTGTCAGGAGTCTTCACGAAGGTCCCAGGAGTGCCCCCATGGGGGGATGGGTATTGGGATCCTCAGTAGACAGTGGCGGGATGCCCTCTTCCGGCAAGGGCTTGGGGGCGACTACCGAGTCACCAGAGGCTGCGGGCGTCACCCCCACCTCTCCGTGCCCCAGGTGGGTGTTTCACAAAGATTTGAAAAGGCAGGCCTGGCTCGGAAGCTGCAGAGTGGGCCGAGCCCATGGTGGACTCAGGGCAGCTCCCTTCAACACGCAGGCCCCCCGGGAGGGTCCTGGATCCGTGGGGGGGTGGGGGGGCCAGGCAGGGGGCCAGACCTCCCGGGACAGGGAGCCCTGCATCCTGGCAACCATGAGATCACCCTTTCGTAAGATGGTTCCGGTTTTCGATGCTTTCATTTCTTGGCTGCCTTTGCCGGGTCAAGGCCAGAATCTGGGCCTAAGTTTTCAGGGCAGAACAAAACAATTTTGTTTTCTAGGAAAATGGGAGGTCTAGGATGGCGAACGCAGCCTCTGGCGTGGCGACTACCACAGCTGGTGACACCGGCTGCCAAGTCTCACCCACTCTCCAGAGAGCAGGAACCACAGCCCAGCCTCCTCCTCCTCGCAGCCGGCGATCCTGCTCAATAAAGGCATTTTCATTTTCTTAAAAAAAAAAAAAAGTGCACAGAAAAAAGACTAGAAGGAAACGGTTGGAAATGTTTGCTGTGTTTGGGTGAAGTCTCTGTGTTGTCTCCAGTTCCTTCCTTAACGCGTCCACGGTTCCTGCCCTTTCCCGAGTCAGAGAACAACAGTGTGTGTGGCAGTCGGCCCTGCCCTGCCTCGGCCCTGTCCGTCGGCCCCCCAGAGCCCACCCCAGAGTGACCAGGGTGTCGGTCTCCCCTATCTCTACCTGGTCTGGAGAACACACGGGGCCCTGTCCTGCCACAAGTATCCCCAAGCCTTCCGTTCCCTGGAGCCCCTGACCTGTTCCACTGGCTGTCCATCCAGCCCCTGCCCCGGCCTCAGTTCCACTGGCTGTCCATCCAGCCCCTGTCCTGCCATAGCCCCTGCCCCGGCCTCAGTTCCACTGGCTGTCCATCCAGCCCCTGCCCTGGCCTCAGTTCCACTGGCTATCCATCTAGCCCCTGTCCTGCCATAGCCCCTGCCCTGGCCTCAGTTCCACTGGCTGTCCATCCAGCCCCTGCCCCGGCCTCAGTTCCACTGGCTGTCCATCTAGCCCCTGTCCTGCCATAGCCCCTGCCCTGGCCTCAGTTCCACTGGCTGTCCATCCAGCCCCTGCCCCGGCCTCAGTTCCACTGGCTGTCCATCCAGCCCCTGTCCCGGCCTCAGTTCCACTGGCTGTCCATCCAGCCCCTGTCCTGCCATAGCCCCTGTCCCAGCCTCAGTTCCACTGGCTGTCCATCCAGCCCCTGTCCCGGCCTCAGTTCCACTGGCTGTCCATCCAGACCCTGCCCCGGCCTCAGTTCCACTGGCTGTCCATCCAGCCCCTGCCCCGGCCCCTGTCCTGCCACAGCCCCTGCCCCGGCCTCAGTTCCACTGGATGTCCATCCAGACCCTGCCCCAGCCTCAGTTCCACTGGCTGTCCATCCAGACCCTGCCCCAGCCTCAGTTCCACTGGCTGTCCATCCAGACCCTGCCCCGGCCTCAGTTCCACTGGATGTCCATCCAGACCCTGCCCCAGCCTCAGTTCCACTGGATGTCCATCCAGCCCCTGCCCCGGCCTCAGTTCCACTGGCTGTCCATCCAGACCCTGCCCCGGCCTCAGTTCCACTGGCTGTCCATCCAGCCCCTGCCCCGGCCCCTGTCCTGCCACAGCCCCTGCCCCGGCCTCAGTTCCACTGGATGTCCATCCAGACCCTGCCCCGGCCTCAGTTCCACTGGATGTCCATCCAGACCCTGCCCCGGCCTCAGTTCCACTGGATGTCCATCCAGACCCTGCCCCGGCCTCAGTTCCACTGGATGTCCATCCAGACCCTGCCCCGGCCTCAGTTCCACTGGATGTCCATCCAGCCCCTGCCCCGGCCTCAGTTCCACTGGCTGTCCATCCAGCCCCTGCCCCGGCCTCAGTTCCACTGGCTGTCCATCCAGCCCCTGCCCCGGCCCCTGTCCTGCCACAGCCCCTGCCCCGGCCTCAGTTCCACTGGATGTCCATCCAGACCCTGCCCCAGCCTCAGTTCCACTGGCTGTCCATCCAGACCCTGCCCCGGCCTCAGTTCCACTGGCTGTCCATCCAGCCCCTGCCCCGGCCCCTGTCCTGCCACAGCCCCTGCCCCGGCCTCAGTTCCACTGGCTGTCCATCCAGACCCTGCCCCTGGCCTCAGTTCCACTGGCTGTCCATCCAGACCCTGCCTCTGGCCTGTTCCACTGGATGTCCATCCAGACCCTGTCCCGGCCTCAGTTCCACTGGCTGTCCATCCAGCCCCTGCCCCGGCCCCTGTCCTGCCACAGCCCCTGCCCCCGGCCTCAGTTCCACTGGCTGTCCATCCAGACCCTGCCCCGGCCCCTGTCCTGCCACAGCCCCTGCCCCGGCCTCAGTTCCACTGGCTGTCCATCCAGACCACGCCCTGGCCTCAGTTCCACCGGATGTCCATCCAGACCCTGTCCCTGGCCTGTTCCACTGGCTGTCCATCCAGCCCCTGTCCCAGCCTCAGTTCCACTGGCTGTCCATCCAGACCCTGTCCCGGCCTCAGTTCCACTGGCTGTCCATCCAGCCCCTGCCCCGGCCTCAGTTCCACTGGATGTCCATCCAGACCCTGCCTCGGCCCCTGTCCTGCCACAGCCCCTGCCCCTGGCCTCACGTCCTGACTCCCCAACCAGCCCCTGCCCCTGGCTTCACTTCCACTAGTTGCCTGTCCAGCCCCTGCTCAAGCCCCTGTCCCTCCAGTTCTCCCCTGCACAGTGAAGCCAATTTACCCCCAACAGCAGGACACCCTTTGCTCCCTGGACATTCAGGAAAAGAATTCCCATTTCCCCATCTGCTCCAATTGTGGCCTAATTTCCCTGTCACGGGAGCCCTGTGGGGTGGCAGCTTTGATTCCCGTTTTTTGGTGATCAAACTGAGTTTCAAGAAAGCTAAAAGTAGAGCCGTGGGGTACATGGACTAGGCCAGGACTCCAGCACCCCCTGAATTTGCTGTGCGGCTCCAGCCCCACCCTGCTGCCTGCTGTCCTCGGGGAAGTCTCTCCAGTATCTGGCCTTTAACATCACCTGGCCCTCCCCTCGTGACTGACTAAAACCCTGCCTGAGCTCCCACGTGGAACCCAAGTCTCCCACAAAGCTCTCCAGGGCTCCGGGGTCAGCTCCTAGGGAGACACAGGGAGGGCTTGTGTGGGCCTGGCCTTCGGGTCTGTGCTGGCTGCTCAGAGGGAACCTTGCCCGCCACCTCCCCATGTCCCTCCAGGGCCTGACACAGGCGTGTTCCCTGAGCCAGTGCGTCCCACAGGGATACACAGAAAGCTGCCCCTGTCCTTCCAGAGTCAAAGCCCCTCCTCCTGTTTTCTCCCCATCCCATCCCCATAAATCCACCCCCTCCTGGCAGATTCGCCAAAGCCCCGCGGATCCTGCACCATGAACAAGGACCCCCTCCCCAGGGCATCCGGACAGCTGCAGCCAGGCCCTGCGTGACATCGCTGAGCCGTGGCCCCAGGCCTGTGCCAGCTGCCCATGCCCGGCCTAGAGACCCTGAGCCAGCATAGCCATGCCGCCACCTGTGTCTCTGCTCAGAGGCAAGAAGTAAGGGACATGGGCAGAGAGTGTAAGAGCCATTCCCACAACAGCTGCCAGGAACGGGCGAGGGGTGGAGTGAAAATGTATATTCGCAGCTGGCATGGAGTTCCGCTTAGGAAAATACCTTGCTCGAGTGGACACCTGTTGTTTTTGCCTGTCCGGTAGCCAGGCCTGGCTTCTGGGAAGGGCTTGAGCCTGCCTTTGGGGGGCTGCGCCTTCCCCATGTCCAGGCTGTAGGGCTCAGGTGCCCACCGACAGTCCCCTTGGCCTGCAGGGGCCCAGAGGCAGGTCTAACACCCTGGTAGGGACCAACAGAGAGCCTGCCCCCCCAAAACTCCGGCAGAAATGTTGGGGAGAAAGCCTCTTTCTGCTGGGTTTGCTGAGCTGGCAGCCATCTTACCCCATTGGAAAGTGGCTGCCTGAGGACACAGCCGTCCCAGGGGCAGGGCAGGGGGAGAGGGAGCCCGGGGGGGGGCGGGCAGAGGAGGGAACAAGGGGCTGCGGAGAGCACAAAGACTGAGCCAGTGAGCAAGATCCTCCCAACCCCAGGGTCCAGCTGTGCCTGGAACAGCTGGGTCCAGATGTGTAAGCCCAAAAACATCCTTTTTGTGCTTTGCTGGTTTGAGTTGGGTCCCATCATTTGTTACCAAGAGAGTCTTCAGGAATGCGTGTGACAAACTTGGGGGCGGGTCTGGGGAGTCGAGGTAACACAGAGCTGAACTGCTTTCCACTTCCTGGCCAGGCCTGGAGGGGCACAGGGCAGAGGGGACACGAGCTGGCGGGAAAGGCACTTCCTCTGTAGCAGCCCGGGGAGCTCACGGAAAGGGGCCCCCCGAAGCCGGCTGGCAGGCTCGCTGCTGCGAGCTGACCCCGTCTCCCCCACCCTTCAGGGAGGCCCTCCCCACACCCTGTGTTAGATGATGTTCGGAGCAAACTGGAACATGCTGGCTCTCACGTCCAGTCAGGGGCGTTTGGGACAGATCTGATAGGAGCATGACAGTAATGTACAGAATCAGAGGCGCCCTGGAACATCCTGACCGGGCTGCAGAGGATGTTGGACTTCCCACACACACTCGCCCCCCCCCCCCCCAGGAGAGAGGGGCGCTGAGGACCCTCACCCCAGCGGGGCCCCTCACAATGGTGCTCACAGGCTTTCTCACACACACAAGTCCAAGAGGGAAGGGAGATGGCTCCATGGGCCCCAGGGTGGGGTCTGGTCGGCAGGGGCGCCAAGGAGGACGAGCAGAGACAGAGCCAGGACAGGGTCAGTTTGAGTGAGCACAGGAAATGGACAGGGAGCAGCTCTGCCGCCCACACAAGGCAGGCGACCCCTCAGGGGTCTCTCCACTCCAGGAAGTTACTGGGCTCCCAAGACCCCGTTCCAGGGGTCCGTTCCCGGCAGCCAGAGCAACCCCAGGAAACGTTAATATACAATGGAATCTGGGTTAAGCGCTGTCTTCTCCAAGAGTTGAGCTCACAGGACATTCCCAAGAAACCTCTGGAGAGGTGGGGAGGAAAGTTTCTGGAGGTCTTTGGATGAAGAAAACAAAAAAAAAAAAAAAAAAAGAAAGAAAGAAAAAAATGGCCTTGATTTTTCAAGGCGAAATTACAGAGGAAGAAAAAAATGTTTTTAATCTAATTAAGAGCGATCTTTTCACCTTCATCACAACACCGGGGAAGTGTGCCAGTTTAACTTCACACAATAATCAAAGCAATTAGTGCGGGAGAAGCCTTGGAAACTGGTGCAGATGTTCTCAGAATGTTTAATGGGGAAATGAGTTGCAGGCCTCGTTCTCGGCATCCGGCCCCAGGCCCTGGCTACCAAACCCAGACATCTGCGTGGGCCCCACCCCCAGGCCCCGAGGGCGCGGGCTGGAGAAACAGGCCCCTTCCCAGGCTGCCTCCCAGCCAGGCCGGGGCTGGGGCTCAGGGGCTCCCCACAGCTCCTCAAGCCGGAGCCTGGACACAGTCAGAACCACCCCAGAGCTGGGGAGGGGTGGCTTAATGTCAAAACTTTGTTAACAACTGATGTCAAGAATCAGCTCCGCGCACTCCCCAGCCCAGCCCTGCGGGCCCTGGGCGCCCTGCGAGGCAGGGAGAGGGTAAGGGACTCTGACATGGCGGCGTCTGTCCACTGTGGCCCTGCCTGCTCCCATACTGCTGGCCTCTTCGTGGGCCCAGGAGACAAGCTGGCTGGACAGGAGGAATGCACAGTCCTCAGAGGAAACATGGGGGAAGTGAGGACGGTGCCCCTGCAGGAAACGGCCAGTTCCAGACAGCAGAGGGGCATGTGGGAGACCAGCGGCCATGCGGAGCCCGGGGGCTCAGCTCGGCTCCTCGGGGGCCCCGTGGGGTGCCCGGCGCTGGGACACAGAGAAGAACAGGCTGTCCCTGTTCTCAAGGACGTGCAGGCAGCGAAGGGGCCCCACCCATGTGCCCTCGGCATTCACGTTCCATACGTGCCAAGGGCTTCTCAATGCAGACCTGCCAGATGCCTTCCCGAGCTCTATCTCTGACCTCTGGGGCCGGCGCAGCCACACGCAAGGCGGGCCCGGAGCGACAGGCTGGGTCCCTGAAGGGGCAACCCTCCACAAAGTGGGAGATGGATGCCCCAAGCTCCTCAGCGTGTGTGTGGGGGGACTGCTGGGGAGTGCTCTCTGAGGCTTCCCAGCTGCCTCTGTCAGGAACCTGCACATGAATTCTGTGTGTTTCTCTCCATATCCAGTGAAACGAGCTCAAGACACTGACAGGAAGGCGCTGGGGGCATTTAAGAGGCCAACAGCAAGCTCCACTCCACAGTTCAAGAACGTGCTCGGGGGGCTGTGGGAAGAAGGGAGGGGAGGAGGCAAGATGGAAACCAAGACCAGGGAAGAAGGACAGGCACCAGCCCAGGCAGGGGGAGAAACCATGGCAGTGGCTTTGACCAGGCAGGAGCTGGAGCAAGGGGAGGCAGGCAGAGAAGGCCAGAGGGCTGAGAGCCCTGCTGCTGGGTGACACAGAGGCCCCAGGAGAGAGGGCAGGGTCACAGAGCAAGGGAATGCTGGCTCCCCTTCCCCTTCGGTTTCAAATCTCCCTACTTACCCCCTCAAAAGCATAAAGCCAACAAGAAGGGCAAAGAAAGCCATTCACCGCTCACACCTTTGCCCACGCTAAGAAACAATGTGGTGGCCTTCCAATTAATTACCCGTAAGCAGGAAAGTGAACCAGCTTCCAGCCGTGCCCTGGCCACCCGCCCACCTCAGCAAGCTCTGGCTGCAGAGTCAGATTAGGCTTAAGAAGCTTCATCAAAAAAAACAAAACACAAACAAAAAAACATGTGAGGGGAGTGAGTAGGTGCCTCAGAGGGCCCTCCCTTGGTGGAAATATTGAAAAATCAAGCAAGACCTGTCGGAATGAACTCGGCCAGAACATACAAAGCAGCCAAAGGTTGACTGCAGTCAAGTCAACACCGGACCAAGAAATGGGTCACGCTGAGCGTTGTGTCTGCTCTGTATTGTCCTGGGGGTGGCCCGAAGGACACACCAGGTGATTGCCTTTTGTTTCCTCTGGCAGGGAACCCACCCGGGGGGCGGGAAACATTCCTTGAGAACACTCGAAGGGGGGGTCCAGTGAACCACGGCCAGCCACCTGGCAGGGGAGAGCCCCGCTGAGGGACCCAGGACAGAATGGAGAGAGCCGGAGGAAATGCCGGGGGAAGTGTTTCTTTGGGAAGTCGGGCACATTCAGAAGCACCTGCAGAGTACATACCTGAAGAATGGGGAAAGGCAGGAGTGGGCCCCACGGCGGGACACCTGCTCAGAAGGATGTCTGAGAACACACGACCCTTCACCTCTGGTTGAAGGCCGAGTCCAACATGTAAACAGCCTGGACGCCCGCTCCTCACACTGAGCTAAATGGCACAGATTCGGAGAGTTCCTTTACCTTTTCCTGCCCTCTCCTTTTTTCCACTCAAGGATACCTCTTGTCTAAAAGACTGGCTGAACGCAAGCTAGAGAGAGGAACTGACTTCGGAGGCCACATGTGACAAAGAGGACAGCTTTCACAGAAATAGCAGCCACTGAACAAATAGCTGACAACAACAAAAATGTGCTGGGAAGGGGAAAGACTCTCGCCCCTAGAGTTATGATATTCAACATCCAAATTGTTTTCAATGTTAAAAATGTATAAAGTATGTAAACAAACAAAAAGGTGTGATCCATGAACAGAAAGCCCCTGAGGACCTGCAGACATGGAACTTACTAGACAAAGACTTTAAGTCAGCTTTTTAAAAACATGCTCAAAGAACTCAATCAGATCAAGAAAGCAGGAGAAAAATGTATGAACAGATAGAGATTATCAAAGAGAGAGAGAGATTATAAAAGGGAATTCAACATTTCGGAACTGAAAAGTATAATAATGGAAATAAGTCGCTGGAGAGTTTTACCAGCATATTTTAATAAGCAGAAGAATCAGTGAACTTGAAGCTAGGTCAGGCAAAATTATCCAGTCTGAGGAGGAGAAAGAAAAAAAAAAAGATGAAGTATCAATAAACGGGACCTGTGGGGCACCATCAAGCATACACTAACACATCCATGACGGAAAATCCCGGAAGGCCAGGTGAGAGAGGAAGGAGCAGGAAGAGTACCTGAAGAATTATAATAGCTGCCAATTTCCCAGTTTGATGGAAAACAAATTTCTCTATTCCTCCAAGATCAGATCAGTTACCCAGGAAACATCACAATCAAATTGTTGACGGACAGAACTGTGGGAGGTGTGAGAAGAGGGACTCACCACATGCAGCGATGTTCAAGAAGATACCAGGATTCTCATCAGAAAGCATGGAGGCCAGAAGGGACTGGGAGAGAACTTTTAAAGGGCAAGGCAAAACGACCGTACAAAGAATTCTATGTCTTAACAAGATCATCTTTCAAAAATGAAGGAGAAAGGAAGACATTTCCAGGTAAACAAAAAGCTGAGGGGGTTCATCACTGGTTGACCAACCCTACAAGAATGGCTAAAAGGTCATTCCGACTGAAAGGAAAAGACACTGTAAAAATAAACCACGCAAAACATAATCCAAGCAAAAAGGAAACAGAAAAGCTAGTGTTATGGTATTTTTAGTTTGTGACTCTGTTTTCTATACAACTTAAAAGACAAATACATAAAATGAAAATTATGCATTTGTGTCTCTGGCAATACACTTATATACAAAATACAATGTGACAATGACAACTTGAGGGGTGGGGCCCTATAAGAGCTTACTTGTTATATGCTATTGAAGCTAAGCTGGTCTGAGTTAAAACTAGATCCGTATAAATTTAGGATGTTAAATGTAATCCTCATGGTCACCACTGAGAAAATACCTAAAATACATAGGCAAAAGGAGAAGAGAATCACTATTCTGCACTATCAAAAAAAAAATCATTTAAGTAGGTTTAACATAAAGTAGTAAAGGAAAATACAAATAAAAAAAGGTATAAGACATATAGAAAACAAACAGCAAAATGGCAGAGGTACGTTAAATGTAAGTTGATCAGATCTGATTGATTGAAACAGAAACTGGCAGAATGGATTTTCAAAAATCATCTGACTTACACTGTCTACAAGATACTCATTTTAGATCCAAAGTCACAAATCTGGAGCAAAGGACAGGAAATGATTCTCAATGCAAACAGTGATCACGCGGAAAGCTGGGATGCTACACTCACCCCAGAAAAAAAGTAAAAAATCCAAATAAAAAAAATTGCTACAGGAGACAAAGGACACTGTGTATTGAGTATTGAGAAAAGGGCCAATTCATCAAGATGTTAGAAACATATACAACGACAGAGCCCTAACCTTATGAAGGAAATACTGGCAGAATTGGAGGGAAAAATAACTACAATCACAGAGGAACCCTTCAGTGACCCCCCCACCCCACCCTGAGTAATGAACAGATCAGCCAGACCGTCAGCAAGGACATAGAAGCCTTGAGCACCCTGTTTCCCAACTAGACCTAACAAACAGGTAAGGTACGCTCCACCCAACAACAGCAGAATACACATTTCTCTCAAATGCATGTGGAATGTGCTCCAGAACAGATCCCATGTGAAGCCACAAAATGGTTTCTGTCAATTTTTAGAAATTAAAATCAAGCAAAGTTATTTTCTCCAAGCAACATGGGATATAAGGCTAGACATCAATAATAGAAGGAAAACGACAAAAAAACATAGATACAAATACATGGAAATAGAACAATACACTCTTTAAAAACTAACAGGTCAAAGAAGACATCACCAAAAGAATTTAGAAAATGCTTTGACATAGAGGAAAGTGAAAACACAACATATCCAAAACTCACGGGGATGTGAGGGAAGCAGTGCTAAAAGGGGAAAATACAGCTATAAATCCCTACATCAAAGAAAGAGGAGAGATCGCCAGTAACCCGGCTTTACAGCTGAAGAACTATAAACAGGAGAGTAAACTAAACTTGAGTTAACGGAAAGAAGGAAACAATAAATACAACAGTGGGGAGTTAAAGAGAAAAACAGAATCGGCTGAAATGAAAAGCTGGTCACGTTTCAAAGGATCAACCACATTGACAAACCCTCAGCCAGAACAACCAAGATAAATGTGAATACTTTTACTGGACAAGATGCAAGTGAATACAATCATACGTGACTGGGGGCATTTCTGCTAGCCTTACGGAAATTTAAAAAAAAATTATAATGAGAGAATATTATGGGCCATGTATGTGTATGACCATAAATTAGACAACCTGGGTGAAATGGACCAATGCTAAGAAACACATACTTCAGCAGAAATTTTGAACAGGCTTGACACAAGTAAAAAGTGTGAATCAGTTATTCAAAACAAAACAAAAAAACCTCTGAGTGAAGCCTAGCTTCTGATGAGTCATACTGGTGTACTGTACCCATCGTTTAAATAAGATTTATTACCCGGCCCATAACAAAACCCAGAGCAGGAGGAAACATTGTGCAACACATTCTGTGAGTCACTATTGCTCTGATACCAACGCCAGACAAATAGACCACCAGAAAACAAAGCTAGACACTAACATACCCTGGAGATGCAAAAACTCTCAAGAAAATACTAGTATGCTGAACCCAGCCGTGTATCAAAAGGCTTCTACATTGTGAGCCAATGGGATTTATCCCAGAAGTGGAATGGGGGGGAGATTCAGCGTAAAAAAAAATCCATCAATGTGACATGTCACATTAATAGACTCATCTCAAAAGATACAGAAAAGGCATTTGACAGAATCCCACAACTTTTCAGCTAAAAAAAATACAGAATTAGGAAAAGAAGGGCACTTCAAAGAGATAAGCAGCATCTTTGGAAAACCCACAGCTAACATCATACTCAATGGTGAAAATACAAAGCTTCCCCCTCAAAAAGAAAACTAGGAACAAAAACAAGGATGGTCCCTTTTCACCACTGCTTTTCAACAGTGTCCTGGGAGTTTCAGCCATGGCAATTAGGCAAATAAATAAAAGCATCAGAATTGGAAAAGGAGAAGAAAAGCTATTTTTATTCACAGGTGACAGTTTTTATTCACAGGTGACATGATGCTCTATAGAGAAATTCCAAAGAATCCACAAAAGAAGTAGAACTAATAAACGAGTTCAGCCAAGTTTCGGGGTCCATGTTGAATGCACAGAACTCAATCGTGTTTCTACACACTGGCAATGAACAACCCAAGAAGTGGGGGGCGGGAACTGAACTCTGTTTGCAACAACATCAAGAAGAATAAAGCGCCTAGGAATAAAGCTAACCAAGGCGGTAGAAGACTTCTATGCTGAACACTACAGAAACATAGCTGATAGAAATTCAAGACCTAAATGAAGAGGGCGTCATTTTGTGCTCAGGGAATTGGAAGATTTAACACTGCATTATGGTGGCATCAGAATTTCAGTGGCCTTTTTTTTTTTTTTTTTTTTTGCAGAAATGGAAACACTGACCCTAAGATGTTTATAGAACTGCAAAGGGGAGGGGCAGAGCTCTGGTTAGCTAAAGCCATCGGGAAAGGACAAAGTTGGAAGATGCACATTTCTGAATTTCAAACCTTACACAGAGCTACAGCAATTAGTGTGGTACTGGCGTAAGGGCAGACATCAACGTGAAAAGCAATGGAATAAAATAGAGAAGCTAGAAATAAACCCTGGGATATGTATGGTCAATTGATTTTCAACAAGTGTGCCAAGGCCATCCAATGGGGGAAAGAACAGTCTTTTCAACAAATGGTGCTGGGACCACGGGACGCCCACGGGCAAATGTAGGGAATGGGACACATCACGCACCTCACACCACATAAAAATGATCTCAAATGGACCAGCAACCTAAATGTAAGAGCTAAGACCATGAATTCCTTAGAAGACGTAAAGACAAATCTTTATGACCTTGCCTTCAACAGTACATTCTTAGATAAGCGAACCACCAACATAACCTTGTGAATGTGCTTCAATGCCACCGAAGTGTTTGACTTTACAATGATTCATTTTCTGTTATGTGAATTTCACCTCAAAAACTGGGAGCACAGAAGACTTATAAAAGGAGCCCAGGCTGAGTATCTCCCAGAAAAAAAAAAAAAAAAAAAGAAGTCCAACATTATGTATCAAAGAACAGGTCAGAAATGGGTTCACACACAGTGCCCATGACAAGGAGGGGTCTGGAAGAGACTGATACTAGAGGTGAGGTGGCAGCCCCCTGAGAATGGCTTCTCGGGGAGGCTCAGATAGAGAGGGGGGTGTTGGCAACATTTGGAAGCAGCAGGGGAGAGAAAATATCATTTCAGACCAGAGATGGATTAAAGGTTGTTTGAGGCCCTGGGCACGGAAGAAAACCCTGGGCCCCTTACATTAGAAAAATGCTTAAGTTGGGGTTTTGCAGGGCCCTTCAGAAGCTGGGGCCCATGGTGCGTGCCTGGTGTTCCTGCCGTTAAATCCGCCTCTTGTGTCGGACTGAAAGAGAAACAAGACACGCCAAGTCCCTCACCTCCACCAACAGCACCACCTAGAAAAGACACTGACTGACAAGGACATGCCTGACCAAGGCGGGCACCCCTGACCCAGGAACTCTCCCTGACCATGCACAGGAACGGAAGGAAGTCACAAGGTGACTGCACGGGGAGAACTCAGAAAGGGAGAGCGCAACCTTGCCGACGCACAGAATTCTTTAGATGCCACCCGTAAAGCCGAGGACAGCCACGAACAGTCTTCTGGACGAGAGGCTCTCCACGTCTGGGGTATGAAATGATACAGTCACAGTCAGTAGTCAAGACACTTAAATCAGGAATGGACAAAAAGAAAAATAAAATAGAATAAAGATAGATGACAACAGGTGAGGGGACAGAAATGAAACTAGGCGGAAAGCCTGAACATAGCCAAGATCAGTAAAATGGGATAAAAGAGGAAGAAAAAAAGTCCGGTGACCACAGCTGAAATAGAAGGAAGGCAAAGAAACTCCGGCATGTGTTTCACCAAAGGAAATAAAAAGAATACAATAGGAAATATTTAAAGACACGGGTAAAAAATCCTATAAACACAATAAAATATATCTCACGCCGAAAGGACCCGAATGGTATCAAGGAAATGAATCTGAAACTCGGGAGATATTTTCTAGTAAGACTACCAGATCTTTAAAAGTGAAGAAATCCTTAGGGCCTCCAAGCAAGAAGATGAAGTAACTTCAAGGCAAGGTAATTTATGGGTGGTGGACTGAACAGCAACGTTTCAAGCATGATGGCAGTGGGACAGAATTTTCAAAGATGTTCAGAAACAGTAACTGAGGAGCTTACACTCAGTCAAGTTGACCTTCTGGTATCAAGGTGATAGAAAAACAATTTTTAAAAAATTGTTGATTTTCAGAGAGAGAGTGAGAGAGAAGGGGAGAGGAGTGGGAAGCATCAACTTAGTAGTAGTTGCTTCTCATATGTGCATTGACCGGGCAAGCCTGGGGTTTCGAACCAGTGACCTCACCGTTCCAGGTCAATGCTTGATCCTCTGTGCCACCTCAGGTTGGGCTGACACAGGTATGGAGTATGGTAAACACAAGCCCTGGTTGTGCAAATCACTCGAGGAACCATGGTGAACAGTCTGTGTATTTCATTCTACAAACTAGATGAAGACTTGGGCAGAGTCCTGGCTGAATAAGGATGTGCCAGCCTCCTGTGTCCTGACAAGACAGAGGTAATACAAACCCAAGAGGGAAAAGAGGAGAGAATGAAAAAGTACATATTCTATGCCACGGAACTGTTTGACTTTAAAATGATTCATTGTCTGTTACATGAATTTCACCTCAAAAGTCGGGGGCACGGAAGGCTTATTATTATCAAAGGAGCCCAGGCTGAGTGTGTCTCCTGCTCAAATTAAAAATGGCGCAGCAAGTAGTATAATGTTAAGTAAGAAAAACGATCAAACCACAACAAAATCAGTGATACAAAGGAAACTAATAGTACAATATGTATGTGTATGTGTGTGTGAACATTCTTACCTAATGAAATGATACGTGCAAAGCAGTAGACACAGAAGAGAGCACATCTAAAATTCAGTCATTGAAATGGCAAAAAGAAAAAAATTAAAAAAATACAGGCATGGACAGAGATTTACCGGGTCAACAGAAACATCAAGAAAGCAGAGGTGGCAATTCCAGTATCAGGAAAGTATAAAGCTAATGCTAAAACAAGCTGTTAATGGAGATGTATAAGGATACTTTATCATGGCGAAGGCCACATTTCAATAACAATGTTACAACAATTATAACCAACTTGCAACAAATACCATAGCAACCATCTACCTGAAACAGAAATTCCCTGATATACAGGGGAAAACAAACAATAGGAGGGTCTAACATTTCATTTTTATATGGCAGACCATGTGGCCTCCCCCCCCCAAAAAAAAAGCAAAGATATAAAAGATGTCAAGAATATAATATGTAAGGGAGGGTGTGTATCACACCACACCACAACAATAGGGACTGTCCTTGCATGAGCCCGTGTTTATGGGTCTAAATACATAGATCAATAAAGAGACAAATTACCCATTCGGAAAGCTGGGGAAAAGAGGACAGTAAATCAAAAGAAAGCATACGGAAGGAAATGACAGAGATAAAAGCTTAAATTAATGAGGCAGGAAACAGTAAAATAGACCAATTTAAGAAAATAAAAATCCTGATTATTTTTGGGGAAAAAAACCAACAACACAGAAAAACCCAGACAAATGACTATTTAATTAAGGAGAAGAGAGAAAGCATCAATATACAGAAGGAATAATGAGAATGTGCTGCCACTGGGAAGGGACTTCTAAAACGGAAAAGCGACCACCCACTGCATCTACCTCTATGCAAAAGAATTCTCAGACACCGATGAGCTGGATTATTTCCTTGCAAGATAGTTTGCCTAAAATTGGTCTTAGTAGAAATTAAGAGCCTAAACACTGATTTCCAAAATAAATAAAATAAAGAGAAAACGTTATTAAGGAACTACTCTAATAGAAAAGTAACATGTCTGGTAGGTTTCATGGGAAGAATTCTACCAAATTTTTTTAGAGACCAGAGAGACTTCATTTTCACCTATTTTTTCTCAGAGCACAGAAAATGAAGGAAGCCTTCTAAATCTTCTAAATAGTTTATACAAGCAAGTATAAATGGATATATAAACCTGATAAAAGCAGAACATAAAAAAGGAAACAAAAGACTGATATTATTCATGAATGCTGATGCAGAAACCCTAAACATTTTCCCCTATGAAGAGGTGTAGGAAGAGACTTAGGATCACCTCCAAGAATTTGTCAACCCCACCGAATAAAAAACGCCTGTGAGAATACAAATGGATGAACACTCCCTTGCTGTATAACTACACAAACAGCAGAAGGAAACAAGAGTGGACCCTCTGCACACTAAGCATAGAAAAAGCCTTCCTAACTGTGACTAAAAAAATCTAGAGGTAATAAGATTAATACAGTTGACTAAAGACAGCATAAAAACCAGCCTTTTGTATAGAAAAAAAAAAAAACACCTTAAGCAAATCCAAAAGGTATTTGACAGAATGGGAGGAAATCTTTGTGACATATTATCAGACAACAACAGTTCAGGAAAGTGATGTATATATCAATGGCATTTACACTTTTGAAAAGATCACCATTTCACTCACAAAAGATAAAAATGCAAGCAAAAGCTAACTCGAAATACCATTTCCCCCTCCCTCCCCTCCTCCATCAGATCAACAGAAACTCAAGATCTAGATAACATTCCTTTGGTGAGTCTGTGAACAATTTCCCGGCTGCCACGAATGCGAGAAGGCATTCTGGAGGGGAACCTGCCAGTTACTTAACAAAACTGAATGTGCATTTCTATTTTAACCTGGTGATTCCACTTCTCGGAATTTACCTTAACACCTCGAAAAATATGCAAGAAAAAAAGTGCTTAAGGTTCTTTAGTGCTGCGTTAGCAGTAATTACAAAATATCAGAAAAGCATGTATAGCATACGACATCTTTTGTAATAAAGAAGGGAAGATGAGAAAATAGTTACGTGCTGATAAAAGCAGAACATAATTTATGACACAAATTGTGTCATAAAGAACACATAAAATGACACAAATAACAAACCAGAAGGCCCTGGCCAGTTTGCTCAGCGTACAGAGCATCATCAGCCCAGCGTGGGGATGTCCTGGGTGCGATTCCCGGTCGGGGCACACAGGAGAAGCAACCACCTGCTTCTCTCCCCCCACCCTCTCTCCTCTCTCTTCTTCCATGGCCAGTGGGCCTCAGGTGCTGAGGGTAGCACGGTTGATTTGAGCATTGGCCCCAGGCAGGGTTTGCTGGGTGGATCCCAGTCAGAACGCATGTGGGAGTCTGTCTTTCTGCCTCCCTTCCTCTCACTTAAAAAATAAAACAGGAAACACTAAAATTAGTTACCTACAGGGGTGGAGAGAATTAGGATGGAGGGACACTATCCTCATAGACTCTTAGTCTAGTTTTGGCTTTGGAAGCGTATTCATGCTCTATGCGTACAAAAAACACAACTGGATCAGCAAGAGGAATTGTGCCCCTCGACGGCTGCATGAGGACCAGGACAGAACTCCCTAGAGAGCAGCGATGAAACTGGACAAAACGGTCAAAAACAACCATTTTTAAGATGAACTCCAGAAAACTATCCAAAGCCATATATAACAAATTGAAAAGGGTTTATTCAAGAAAAGAAAAAACCACTACACCTTGCTAGAAACAGCAGGACCTCGGCAAGGTGATGCAGGGCTGCCCCCCCCCCCACGCTCAGTGCACACAACAAAGACGGCAGGCCAGATCGGGGGCTCTGTGGAAACCCTGAGTACCACAGTGACCTCAGCAGCAAAGACCTGAGGATGACCAACACCACAGTGACCGGCAGCCGCAGGGCTGGTTGGGACAAGCAACAGACCACCAGTAAATAAAGAAATAAATAAAGGGGTTCCTGAGGTCTGGAAGACCCCTCTCGCTCTCAGTAGAGACCAGAGAGGACCCCTGGAACCTGCCCATCCTTAGCTGACCGTGAGACCCTGAGCCTGCAGAAAGGAAAGGCCAGGCGCGACCCGTAAACCACCAGAACTTTGAACATCTCAACGCACACACCGGCTGCCCCGGTGAATGGGTGGGCACACCTCCTTGTTTCACAATGTTGAAACAAAACTTCTGACCAGTCAGTCTGACCACCAGACTCTGCTGATCCAGTGGTCACACAATGAAATCCAGGCTTAAAAGCAAGCAAAAACAAACAAACAAGAATTAAAAAGCTAAAAACCTTGAGCCAAGACATCAGCGGCCACACACTGCCAGAGACACAAGTTATAGAATCGGTATCTGCAGGGCGTAACCAAGTCAAGCCAACCAGCAAAACAGTCACCACTGGTCAGGGGAAGGGCCACGGCCCAGAGTTCCTATACTGTATAACATGAGTTGTCACCCAAACATCTAGACACAAAGGAACCAGGCGGGTAACACACATCCAGGAATAACACAGTCGATCGCAATGACCCCTGCAGGGGTCCCCACGGTAGCTGGGCTGGGCCAAGGCTTCAAAGTGGCTATTACAGATAGGTCCAGAGAACAAACAGAAACGATGTTTAAAGGACGAAAGGAGTTATAATGACAGCGACCCATCAGACCACGAATATCAGTAATGAAATTTTGGAGTCAAAAAGCACAAACGTGTAGGTGAAGAATGGGAGGGAGGAGCTGGGCAGCTGATCTGAGCTGGCAGGATACAGGAAGACATGATCGACCCGAGCAATGCACAAAGATGACTCGTCCCTCGGGGCGTGAGGAAAGGCAGAGGATGAAGGACACTGAGCAAAGCTGCCAGGGCCCATCAGACAGCGTTAACAGGGACAACGTATGTGTCACTAGAGGCCAGAGAGGAGAGGAGAGGAGGAGGAGGAGAAGGGAGGGGAGAAAGGGACAGATGAAAATGTTTGAAGAGATAATTTAGCGTTAACCTGAAGCAGACCATTTTCAGTGAAGATGCTTATTATAACCCCCAGATTATATATCTACTACTGACACTGTAACTTTAAAAACAAGGAGGGAAACTGGCTAACAAAGGACTCTGTGCACTACTAAAACGTTACCTGTTCTGCACAACAGATGTCTAAACAGAAAGGCAGCAAGGGAGGCCAAGAGAAACAAAAAAGACACAAGACACACAGAAAAGAAAGAGAAAGACAGATGTCACTCCTGCCACAGCCATAACTGTATTAACTGTAAGTGAGTTAAACACTCAGTACAGCAGCAGAGACCGCCAGATTGCCCAGAACGAATCAAGCATACATTCCCGCCAATAGATACATGATATATTCAGGGACACAAACAGGTTCAGAGAACAAGGATGGGACAAAGGTGACATACAAACATTAAAACACAAGGAAATGGATGCAGCTACGATCAACACCAGGCAAGACAGATTATAAAACACTATTGCTGGAGACGTTTATCATAATGAAGGGGTCAACTCATCAGGAGAAAATAAGAAATTATAAGCAAAACTATAAAAATGGTCATGATATAAAAATTATACTCACAGTCACCAGTCACAATAGAGTGACAAAACAAACACGGATAGAACTGAAGACAGACACTTCAACACGAACAGACAATTCAACAACAGTGTCGGTCGAAGAAGTCACGGCTGAACACTCCCAAATCTGACCAACAGTTCTCCAGACTCGAGAAGCTGAGAGCGCACACAAGCATAAAGCCCCAAGAACTCTGCAGAGACACCCCCCAAACATCTGGAAACCCAAGACAGCGGGGTTTCCCGGTCAGTAACCACGGAGACCAGGAGGAAGCAGCACGACATTTTTCTGCAGACTCAAGGGAAAGAATGTCAACCGTGGATTCTGTACCCGAGGGAAGGGTACAGACACTCCTCAAGGTGAAGGAAGACGGGATGTGTTGCTTGCAAACCCTCTGATACAGAATAGCGAAAGGACGTTTCCTGCCTACCGTGGTGTTCAGTGGACAACAGGGAAGTGCTTCAAATTGTATTTTAAAGGTGGTGAGGATAAACAGACCTAAAGGAAAGGAAGGTTTCAGCACGCTACTCAAAGCACCGAAACCAGTAGGTTAGGACATAACCGCGTATTTACACGGTCACACCAGAGCAATCAGTCACGAAGAGACAACACAAAACTATCGA
Organism: Saccopteryx leptura; assembly: GCF_036850995.1. Classification (NCBI taxonomy): domain Eukaryota; kingdom Metazoa; phylum Chordata; class Mammalia; order Chiroptera; family Emballonuridae; genus Saccopteryx; species Saccopteryx leptura. Next base: position 2,399,781 of record NC_089503.1, on the reverse strand, counting down.
CTCAAAAACTACAGACATCAAAATAATAATAATAAGGGAACACTTCAAACAGTTCTACACACATGAGTTTGACAGCTTAAGGGGAAATGGACCGACGTATCGAAAGGCACACAAACTAAACAGTGCCCTCAACATGAAATAAGTTAATTTTTACAGCACTTGAACTATTCAAGAGATGAAATTCGTCATTTAGGAGAATTCCCACTCTTCTCTCCCTCGGATGTTTGAAGACCGGCCGCCTACATGAACGACAGACACAGCAACTACCCAGACCGGGAAGTCCGTGTCCACCCGACTGCTTCCATGGGGACGAACGGTCCACTGACGTCCTTCACCTAGGCACGGTCATGGGACCCAAGACAGAAACGTAGGGAACACCAGCCAGGATGTATGGAGACCACAGCAGACGTCACCTTGGTGTCTGGAGTCGGAGCCTGTTCTGGTGGGGACCGGACAACTGGCTTTGGCATGACTGAGGTGTCATTCCTTGGACTAAGCGAAGAAACATGAGCCCAAATGTAGACAGACGAGACGTGGCCCCTGCGAGGAGACGACCTCAAGACCCAGAGGAAGGAGAAGGACAGGACGTAGTCGGGGGCCTGCGGGGCCAGCGCGGGTGCTGGAGGGAGAGGGGTGAAAGATCCCGCAGCGGCCGTGCCTGCGGTGACCGTGCGGAGTTCACGAGAGCGTTCACAAACTCAGAACTGCTGTCTGGTGGGGGAAAAACACACTTCCCAGGGGGGCTGTCCGGGTCTACACAGTGTGCCGGGCTTTCTCCCAAGCTTTTAGAGGAGCAGGAACGACAATGCCACACAACTTCCGAAACACAGAACAGGAGGGACCGCATTCCGATTCATTCTGTGAAAATAGGGTCCCCCCCATCACAAAACCAGACAAAGGCAGTACAAAATGAGGAAAACTACAAACCAATCTTCCCCCTTACTTAGAGATGCCAATGTCCTTTTAAAATATGAACAGGACATCATGCCGCCTGACTTCAGACGATATTATAAAGCTAGAGTAAGTAAAAATGGAGTGGTTGTCACATAAAAACAGACACACAGGTCAATGGAACCAGGATAGATAGAAAGCCGAGAAATCAACTTAGGTATATAATACGGTCAGGTGATTTATGACAAAGGAGCCAAGACTATGCAATAGAGGAAGGGACAGTCACCTCGATACATGGTATTCATGTTAGTGTGGATACCACACAGATTCGATCTGGGCGGCCGACAGTTCATGGGATCTGACTCCAGCAACAGCAAATGACTCGTCTGTAGGTGTCAAAATCCCCCAACCCTCAGGCCAGCAATGAGGGGGTAGCTGACCCTCTTGAAGTAAATCTCCCGCACACCCCACCCTGGTGTCTCTAGCCAGACCCTGCCGGCCAGCCTGCCTGCCTCTGGTCAGCTGGTCTCTTTGGTAGCTAGAGGTTTACATGAAGACTGTAAAAGGTTACGAGTCAGCGTTGAACCCGGCCCGTATGATGAGCTTGGGGTTTGTTGGGGACCCTTCAAAAATTGTCTCGGAAACCCCACTTCTCTGGGGCTACGTACTTTTGCTGAGTTTGGGGCCACATGGGAAAGGAGGTTGGGAGAATTGCTAAAATGCTCTTTCTTTCCTACGTCACTCCCAGCTTGAAAGCCTTTCACGAGGCTCCTCTGCCCGCTTCATAAAACCCAAGCGCCTTATCTGGGTCTCCCAGTCTGCAGAGCCAGGCTATGCTTAGATCCCGAGTTGACCGCTTCCCGGCCGTCTGACCTGGGGAGAGGCCTTTGATCGCTGGGCCCTGTTTCCTCTTCTGGCAAATGAGAAAAACAGCATGGGAGTGTTTGGGGCACGGCTTACGCAGGTTCTGTCCGGCACGCACCAAGCTGCGTGCCCAGACTTTCTGTCTTCTCCCGCCCTTTCCAGGCTCGGGTGGAATGTCCCCACCCCAGGGCATGGGGTCTGGCATGGAAAGTTGCCACGAGCAACCCCACGAGTGCGGGCGGGGGTGGGGGGAGTTCACGCTCCTGGAGATGAGAGGGGCCCAGGTGATCCGTGGGCTCCTCCAACCTCCCCTCCCTGACCCGCTGACCGCAAGGCACCACTTCTCTGGAGTGGTGCAGCCCGTGGGCAGATCTCCCACGGGGCCCGTGAACACACTGGCTGGGCTGGGTTACCTGCCATTCTCACTCTCGGTACCCAGGGTCCACACACCAACCAGTGGGAGATCAGTTCATAAAAAAAAAAAAAAAAAAGGTTCTGGGAAACTGGACAGCCACGTGCCGAAGAATAGGACTCAGCCATGATCTCACTCCAGACACAAACGTGAACTCGAGATGGGCAGAAATGAAGGTTTGAGGGTAAGACCAGGACCATAAGACTCCCCCTAAAAAGTAACACAGGCCTTAATAAGCTCCCCGACCCTGTTGTCCGTGAAGATTTTTCGAATCCGATCGCAGAAGCGAAAATCAACAAGTGGAACCGCATCAAACCAAAACGCTTCCAGGGAAAGGAAGCCGTCCACGTGGAGAGGCAGCCCAGGGGGTGGGGGACACACTGTGTCGCGTATGTCTGATGGGGGGCAGTGGCTGGAATAGATGAAGAATGCTCTCAACTCAAACAGAAAAAGACAAACACCCCAGTTTTTAAAAAATGGATGATGGGTCTGAACAGATAGTTGTTCACAGAAGCAGACATACACGTGGTCAATAAGAACACGGACACAACGGCTGGACTTCATCAGTCACAGTGGAATGCCAGCTGCCACCTCAGCGAGACTCCATTCCACACAGGTGACGATGGCTATGAAAAGAATTTTTTGAAAGACAGACAAGAATGAGGACCGGGGAGGATGTGGAGACGTCATGTCCACACGCCGCTTGCTGGTGGGAGTGCGAGGTGGCACATGCGCTTTGGAAAACAGTGTTTCTCAAAACAAAAACAAAAACCATGAAACGGAGGCTGGTGGTGGGCTTGGCACTCGGGTATTCGCCCGAGAGAAGGATAGTCCTGCGGCCGTGCAGAACCTCATGCAGGAGGGCTCGTGGTGGCCTTGTTCACGGCCAAGGGCTGGGAGCACCTCAAGTGCCCGCTCACTGAAGCGTGGGTACGTGAAACGAGGTCTGCGCCCCCGATGGAATGTCACTCAGCTATAAAAACACACGCGGTGCTTCTACATACTACAGTGTGGGTGCACCCAGAAAACACTGCGAAGGAAAGAAGCCCGTCGCAAAGGACCGTGACCGCCTGACTTCGCTCGTAGGAAACAGCCAGAGCAGGCTCACCCGCTGAGATAGAGCAGGCTAGGGGGTTGTCTGGGGCTCCCGGGGAAAGGCTAGGGGGGCAGGGAGGTGATGGTTAAAGGCTCCTGGGTTTCTTCTGGTGAGGAAACGGTTCTAGAATCGACTGTGGGGATATCTGCGTATCCTAAAAACACACTAAAAACCACTGAAGTGTAGTACACTCTAAATGGGTGAATTGGCATGGCACACAAATTATATGTTCATAAAGCCATTAACCGAAAACAAACAAAGAAAAGAAGAAGAAAGAACACTAATGGAGAAAATATTCAGGATCCAGGGTCAGTCAAAGAGTTCTGATATTGAAATGCACAATCCATTAAAAGAATAAATTGGATGTAACTGAAAGTAAAAGTATTTGCTCCATGAAGGGACCTGTTACAGAGGACGAAAAGAAAGGTACAGAGGTGTATATATAAAGAGTTCTCAATACTCAGCATTTAAAAACCCAACTGGAAAATGGACCAACGGTAAGAACACATGTCTCACTGACTTGGCCACCCAGAAGGCCACAGCTCACTAGAAGGTGCCCAACGTCACGGCCATCGGGAAGAGGTGCACTGAGCCACAGTGAGGTCGCGCTACCTCACGCCCGTGAGGAGAGGGGACGGGGCAGCCGTGTCAGCACCACGCACCGTCCAGGACACGGAGGAACGGGATCCCGCACGCCTTGCTGGAGAAAACAGAATAGTACTGCTAACTCAGGGACAGTCCAGCAGCTTCCTCTAACCCCAAGCATACAGTGCCCCTGCAGCTTGGCAAGGCCGTTCCTGGGCACCTACCCCGCAGAAGCGAGCGCCTGTGTTCGCACAGCAGCTGGCACGGGGAGGGGGGCGCTTGCACCAGCTTTGTCTGCACGCTGGGTTCCCATCGCTGCTGTGAGAAGGGACCACGGACTTGGCCGCTTGAAGCAGAGCAAATTCACCCTCTTACAGGCAAGTTCAGAAACCCAGAACAGACTGTAGGACACTGAAGTCACAGCAGGGTGACTCCTGCGGAGGCTCTCGGGGGCACCTGCCTCCCTGTCCTTTCTCCTGGGGGCACCTGCCTCCCTGTCCTCTCTCCTGGGGGCACCTGCCTCCCTGTCCTTTCTCCTGGGGGCACCTGCCTCCCTGTCCTTTCTCCTGGGGGCACCTGCCTCCCTGTCCTTTCTCCTGGGGGCACCTGCCTCCCTGTCCTTTCTCCTGGGGGCACCTGCCTCCCTGTCCTTTCTCCTGGGGGCACCTGCCTCCCTGTCCTTTCTCCTGGGGGCCACCGGCACCCCTCACCTCAGGCCGCACTTCCTCCCCCTGCTTCCCCTTCAGTCTCCCCTTCGGCCCCTGGTCACCTTTCACCTCTCCCTCTGCCTCCTTCTTATGAGGATGCTTGCGACAACATCAGGACCCCCCTCCCCAGCTAAGCCAGGTTGGCCTCTGCATCTCAACAGCCTTAATGTAAGCACATTGGCCGGGTCTCCTCCGCCACATAAGGTCACAGCCACTCTGGGGGCCCGTATTCAGCCAGCCACAATGAGTAATAGCCCCAATGTGGAAGAAAAAAAAATGCCCAGATGTTCAACGAGTGGCTGGTTTCACCAACCGTGGTACGCCAACACCACGTCATGCCCCTCAGCCGTAGGACTGAGCCAACTGTTCATACACTAACTTGAGTGGATCTTCAGAGAATTAATGCGAGTCAAGGGAGCCAACCCCAAATGTCGTGTGCTGTGCAATTGCATTTATAGAACATTCTAGAAACGACAAAATTGTAGAATCGGAGAACAGCGTAGTGGTTTCAAGGGATGAAGGAGGGAAGTGGGTGTGGTTGCACAAAGGCCAGTGGCAGGGGTCCTTGTGGCATGAACTCCTTCTGTGCCATGACTCTCTTGGGGTTGGTCTCCTGGTTGTGATCCTGTAGTGCTGTTATAGAGGCTACCACTGGACAGGGCGGTGGGGTGTGTGTGTGTGTGTGTGCGCGCGCGCGCGTGAGAAGGGCACACAGGATCTCCCTGCCCTGTTTCTCAGGATTGCATGGGAATGTGTAGAATGATAAACGGTGATTTTTAAAAATGGACAGAAAGTCTGAACAGGCATTTCATCAAAGAAGATACATAAATAGCCAGTAAGCACATGAAAAAATTCTGTGTTGGCCCTGACTGGTTGGCTCAGTGGATGGAGCATCAGCCTGCAGTATGGACGTCCCAGGTCAGGGCACCATGAGAAGCGACCATCTGCTTCTCTCTCCTTTCTCCCCCTCCTCTCTCTCTTCCCCTCCTGCAGCCACTGTCTCAGTCAGTTTGAGTGTTGGCCTGGGCACTGAGGATAGCTCAGTTGGTCCGAACATTGGCCTCAGGCACTAAAAATAACTCAGTTGATTCAAGCATCGGCCCCAGACAAGGGTTGTCAGATGGATCCTGGTTGGAGCGCATGTGGGAGTCTGTCTATCTCCCCTCCTCTCACTTAAAAAAAGAAAAAGAAAAAAAATTTTCAGCATCATCAGCCATTAGGGAAGGGCACACCAACACCACAGTGAGATAACATTTCAGCCCTCCAGGGCTGACTATAACAGAGCAGACAGGAGCAAATGCCGGTAAGGCCACGGAGACAGGAGGTCCCTCAGCAGACTGCTGGAGGGAATGTTAAGATGGCACATCCATGTTGGAAAAACAGTTTGGCAATTCTTCTGAAAGTTGCATAGAGTCAGCACTGGACTCAGCCGTCTGTCTCCCCAAGAGAAACGCCAGCTCGCCCCGACAGCGGGTCCTGCACGTGAGTGCGCACAGCCAGCCAGAGGAGGGCAGCCCCCCGGCGGGACCACGCCGGCACCCCTTGGCTGGCGGCTGCACACACCAGGCGTCTTATATCCACGCCATGGAGTGGCTTTCAGCAGCGAAAGGGGACAAAACACTTGTACGTGCTATTATCTTAGAGGAACCTCAAAAATACACTAAAAGAAGCCAGAGAGGTAAGGATTCCATTTTAGATGATTCCACTGACATGAATCGCCCAGGGCAGGCTGATCCGGAGAGACCGTGAGAGAGCAGATGAGAGGTGGCGGGGGCTGGAAGGGGGCACGACGGGCCTCACGGTGGGGCAGGAGGGGGAGTGTCCTGCACCTGGGTGGTGGTGCGACCAGGGCACAAGTCGGCAAATTACTGAAACAACGGGGACACTGAGGGACGGTCTGGTACGTACGTTCTACCTTGGGAGGGCGGTTTGAGAAAATGAGTTAAAAAGTGAGCCTGACCCAACTAGTTTTCACAGGAGCACTGTGACCACATGGCGAGGGGGAGAGAGGGTCACTAAGAGGAGACGGCCAGGGGGAGAGAGGGTCACTAACTCAAACAATCTGAGATCCTACGTCTCAGTGGTTTTCAACCTTTTTTACACGTGGGGACCGGTGAAAACAGGGGAATTATTTCGGGGAACTGCAGAGGCAGAAATTACCCTGGGCAGCAGCGAATTCGAACAAGGTCACTGGGTCTGTCCCCTTCATCCAGCTTCAGGGGTAGCGATGCTCTCATGGACCTGCGCCAGTCCGCAAACCAGGGGCTGAAACACGCCGCAACCTTTGACTGTCCGCCCTTAGTCTTGAGTCGGCTGGGGCACAGACTGATAAGCGAACCCCGGGATCTTTCTGTTTGGCCCGATTTTCCGGCGGCTCGGGACAAAGCAGCGAAGGGAGTGTCGGATGCACTGTACGCCAAGCACTGACCGCGTTTGGGCATGGCTGGGATGCAGGCATCTCCCTGGGCAAAGGGGCTGGTTGACAAGGAAGCACGCAGTTGGGATGTGGGGGCACGTGTGGCTCTCCACGGTGTCTGCGTGTTCTTGTGTGTGCTTGCCCGTGGGCATGTGTGGGCATAAGCCTGTGCTCGGACGTGCCCGCTTTTCCATAGCTCTGCGCACAGAAAGGGGATAGAAGAAGAGATCTCCAGTGGCAATGAGGACACACAGTGCCCCCTCCCAAAATTTAGGTTTATAATAATTTCCCATTTCAAAGGAGCCCCAGGACTCCTTGGAAAACTGCCTGGTTTCAGGGCTGGGGCAGAGTGTGTAAAAAAAAAAAAAATTAAAAAAAGAGCCTACATCTTGTTTCCCGGAACATAAAGAAATTCTTTTAAAAAAAAAGAAAGAAAGAAAAAGAAAATGTCAGCATGTCACAAACACACAGAAGCCAGGCCCCCCTCGAATGGAGCTCCCGGAGGCCAAATCGGGAACGACCCCAACATCAAAATAATTAAGGGGCAGTAAAGAATTATAATAGGAGTCCACAAAACAGGCGCCCAGATAATATACATCGATAGGAATAAACAAACAGCAGAGAAGGAAGGCTCTCTCACAGCGGAACGTGGGCGCACTCCCCTCCCGGGGTCACATTCCGGACGGCAGCGCGCTCTGGGCCGCAGCGACCATCAGCACTTTTGTGGACGGGGGTCCTGGCGCTGGAAGCAGCTCGCGATTTTGCAACCACCCCAATAAAGCCTGGCTCCAGAGAGCCTTTCATCCGCAAGACATTTCTCATTTGATAAGAAGCAGGATGTCTGCACAGCCTGAAGGCGTCTCCCACAGATTGTTTACTGGTTACGAGGCAAAGTTGGGGGGTGGTATCTGCTCAGCGGACAACTGGACAGTGTTTCCGCGGGGTGATTACAGGAACATGCCAGCCCCAGTCAGGGGCAAGGGGCGGGTGGCATCAGGGGCCTTGCGCGTGACATCCACCCACCGCTGCCCCGAGGAACGTAGCACAGGGTGGGCTACGTCCCCTGGCCGCAATGCACACGCTCAAGGGCCACCAGGAGGAAACTCCAGGCCGACCCCGCCAAGAGGCGGTGGGACGATTGCCTTTCAAATAATAATAATAAAAAAAAATAATAATAATAAAGAAAGAAAGAAATGCCACTGTCATAAAGGACAGAGACTGGACATACTCCAGACGAGAGGAGGGTGAAGGGACGTGAGAGGCGGCGTGACCCCGGACGGGATCCCACACAGGAGAGAAAGCAAGTCGCCATGTCAACGGGTGACCGACCGGGAGCGCAGGGGGTGAGGCCAAGGGGTCAGATTAACATTTACTGCAGAGGTCCCTAACTGGGCTATCTTATTGATTTTTTTTTTTTTTTAAGGAAACAGCGAGATGTTTAGGGGGCAAAGCAAAATGCAGCTCACTGTCCAATGTTTCAGGAAAGAGCGTGTGAGGCGAAGACGCAGACAGGAAGGTGGTCGGATGAGCCGGCACGTGGGGGTGAACCGGTGGCCCTCGGTCCCACCACGTCTCAGCAGAGAGTGTCGGGTGTCTCACCCCTCCTCTTGTAACTCTTCTGTAGCTCAGAATTATTTCCAAACTAAGTTTAAAAAACAAGACCAAAACCCTGAGGTATCAGTTGAGCCCCGTAGTTCGCAACCGGGGGTGATTCTGCCTCCCTCTCCCAACCCCAGGGGACACTTGGCAATGTCTGGAGACATTTTCGTTGTCATAACCCCAGGGGGTGGGTTGCTGGAACCCTGACAGGGGCCAGGGACGCTGCTCGTAGCCTGCAGTGTGCCCAACAGCTCGGCCCCATCAGTGCGGGACGGCGTGGAGGAATTCCGCCCCAGCCAGCTGATGAGATGCAGGACGGCTGGTGGACGATGGCTGGCAGGAGGGTTGGGGGGTGAGGGGAGCCCAGCCTGTGGGACGCAAGGCCTGGCGGTGACCCCGCGACACTGCAATGAATGACCGATACCCACGTTCCAGGCTGACGGTGCCCCCAGGACCCGATGAGGAAGCTCCGAACACCAGCCGCTCAGACCAGGACAGTCTTGTGTGGTGAGGCCGTGAAAGTGAGGTCACTGGGGTGGGCCCTCACCCAATGGGACCGGTGTCCTTACCAGAAAAGGAGATCAGGACACGGACCCGCGCGGAGGGACGACCATGTGGGGACGCAGGGAGAGGGCGGCAGCTACACGCCCGGGGCCGAGGCCTCAGGAGGAGCCGGCGTTCCAGCCTCCGGGACTGCGGATTGATACCCGCTGCCTAGGCCGCCCACCTCAGTATTTTGTCACAGCGGCCCCGGCAGGCCCATACCCCTGGGAAGTGACCACAGGGGAACGGAAGCTCTTGTACAGAGGGACGCCGGGCGCACCCGGGGGTGCCTAGAGAACCGAGGGACGCCGGGCGCACCCGGGGGTGCCTAGAGAATCGCCGAGGGACGTGGGGCGCACACGGGGGTGCCTGGAGAACCGCCGCGGGGTGCACCCGGGGGTGCCCAGAGAATCGCCGAGGGACGCGGGGCGCACCCGGGGGTGCCCAGAGAATCGCCGAGGGACGCGGGGCGCACCCGGGGGTGCCCAGAGAATGGCCGGAAACCGGAAGCACGCGCACGCCCGGCCGCAGAGGGCACTGCAGCGCGCGGCACACGGAAGGGGAGCGAGAACGCTGTAGAATGAGGTGCTCTAGCGTCCTGGGGGGGACCCCATGTTACTGAACGGGAAAGGCAGAGACGCAGGAGAGCACGCGTCCCATGGCCCCGTGTGTTTGGAAATCGAGGCCAAGCCCCCATCACGCAGCTGTCATTCACCCTATAGGATGAGCTGGGGGGGGGATGTGAGATGATTAACGCAGGTCACAGAGGGGAGGGGGGCCAGGCAAGCGAAGGGCTGCAGAAAAACAGACGTGTTACGCACACCTGAGGAGTCGGAGGTGTGACTATTCTAAAGTGATATAATTTTAAGAAAGCTTAAAAAAAAAAAAAAAAAAAAAGAAGGCCAGCCCTGAGATCTGTGACATGGGACCCGCAGGGCGTATGGGCTGTTCGGTGGGGAAGGGAGGGAAAGAGGAAGGGGGAGGGGAGGGGTGGGAAGGCTCTCAGCGCAGAAGACAAAACACCAGCCGGTGTACAGGATCTGTGCGGACCCTGCGTGGGCTGGATGCGTGCACGTTCTAACGCGCTTGGTCAGCACTACAATCCTGGGACTGGCCCTGCTAGAATCCCCATTGCCCGGAATCAGAAACAGGTGCAGAGAAGGCCGGAGCGTGTCCACTCACCCAGGGGGAAAGGCAGAGCTGGCCCCAGCCCCAGGGAGGTTGGCTGGCAGGCTGTGCCCCACACCACTCCACCAGCCCGCCACTAGACTCTTAAAGACATAATTACAATGGCGGGACCTAATTTTCCAGGTTCAGAATCTGGCAGCAGATACATTAGGTTGAAAAAATAATAATCCAATGAGTAAGGACAGGCATATATGTATATATATATCATACTTACATCTCTATATACATTTTTACCTGCATGTGCAGATCAAGTTTGGTGTTCTACAAACAGAGCATAAATCTTCTTAACTTAGGTCCATGGGCATTTTACAAAAGCAAGGATTTTTTTTTTTTTTTAATACTTGGACACAAAAGAAAATCTTCATTTTATAAAAGATGGCCCCAGGCCACATTCTGTCACTGTGTAAGTCTGATAAATTACAAATAAACAGTGACTTTAAAAAAAGTACTGCTTAATAATTAAGAAAACATCTCTTAAAAGAACTATATAGATCAAAGAGGAAAAATCAAAACACAAAATAAAAACTGTCAAGAAAGCAATGAAAAAGAACATATTTCATAGTAAGATCTACTTGTCACAGCTAATGCTGCAATCAGAGGAAAATTTATAACCTTTAGATGCCTTTCTAGAAGGCTTAAGATAAACAAAGTAAGCATGACTCTGAATTAACTTTTTAAAAAGTATAAAGTTAACCAGGAAGACGAGGGAATAAATAGCTATAAAAGTCCAAGTTGGCAAAATGGAAAACAAAATGAACAGAAAAGGTAGTTTTCCTGATAAAATAGTAAATGCACAATAAAACATAAATCTCTCAAAATTTTTAAAGCAAAACTGGAAAGTTCAAGGAAGAAAAAAAGAGAGATGACAGATACGAAAGAACATAAAGTCACTAAGAGAAAACTTGTTTCCACCAAGTGGCAGCACAGTTAAAACCCTCGAGGAATTAAATAGCAATGCATAAATTACCCCCAAAAGAGATGCAATAAATTTATATAGAACAAATGACCATAAAGCAGACTAAAAGAATAAAAGAGAGAGAGATTAAAGATCTTCTTGAAAACAAGTACCAGGCTCCGAGGGTTTTTACAACATCACTATGATATTTAACCTTTAAGGAGAAGATAATTCCATGTTCTCCGATCTATTCCCAGACACAAAGAAACAGACAGACACCACCACACACACCCGCCCCCACCCATTCTGTAAACTCCGCGTGCACGCACATGATGGCAGATCTCTCTGCTCTTCCGAACCCTGGGCGCTGTTATTTCTGGGATCAGGTATCAGCGATGTCTTTCACCAGGCTGAGAGGACGGTTTCGGTTTTAATGGTAATGTAGCGGAGATAGGATACTTTCTGCAAGCAGCCCTCCCTGGGTGGGTGTGTCTGTGGCTGGCTGTTTTTGTTGTTGTTCTAACGATCCTTTAGCAAACGGGCAGTGTCAGTGAGTGGAGCGCCTTTCTGGAAGGGTTTGAGGGCACAGATGCCTTGAATTTTCACTGACATTGTCTCCGTGGAGGTTGTTGTATCGATATATTTTCCCCACATGGATGACTGAGCTTTGCCCACCCATTGGCATTATCAGAGTCTTTAGTGTTTAGTAATCAGATAAGCAAAAAAACACCTTCCATTGCATTAATGTGTATTTCTCTTATCACAATCCAGCTTATCAGCATCTTTTCATCCTCAAGACTCTTTTCCTGAGAACTGTTCTTTTATGCCTTTTATCCTTTTTTTCTTCATAACTTACATCTTACTAGATCCATAAAAATTTACCCTATGTCTTTGATACGAACAGCAGGTATTTTCCTAAAATTACCTTTTTTTTTTTTTGCTTTGCAAAATATTTTTATTTTACATTTTTTTTCCACTGAGGCAGAACAGACATAGGATAAAACCGCATGTGTTTAAATTTTACAACTTGGTAACTTTGGACACGTGATGAAACCATCACCACAATCAAGATAATGAACAGGGTGACCATCACTGCCTCCCCCCCCCCAGTTTCCTTTTGTCCTTTGAATGCCTCCTCCCAAAATGGTCCCTAGTCCCCCGCCCATCCCTAGGTGACCATCAAACAGGCTGTCACTCTCGATTAGTCTGCATTTTCTGAATAGTATGTAAGTAAGGGAGTATGGACCTTTTCTCTTTGCCTGGCCCTTTCCACTCATCAGGATTATTGTGAGATTCATCCAGGCGAGTAGTACATTACCAGTTTATTCCTTTTCACTTGTGGGCGGCATTCCATTGTATGCGTACCCTGCAACCTTCAGAAACGTTATTTGAAACCTGATGGGCATTTATTTGGGCTGTTTCCGCGTTTTCATAAAACCGCGAGGGACACTCCACGTGCGGGCATCGATGGGTGCGTCGACCCGTGTCTCCCTGGACGGATACCCAGGTCGCGTGGCAGGTGTGTACTTAACATCATAAGAGACCTGCCAAACAGTGGATAGAGCGTTGGACTGGGATGCAGAGGATCTGGGTTCAGAACCCTGAGGTCGCCCGGCTTTGAGTGCAGGCTCACCAGCTTGAGCGCAGCGTTGCTGGCTTGAGCGTGGGATCTTAGACGTGACCCCATGGTCACTGGCATGAGCCCAAGGTCACTGGCTTGAACAAGGGGTCACTCGCTCTGTTGTAGCCCCCACCCCACCCTATCAAGGCACATATGAGAAGGCAATCAATGAGCAACTAAGATGCTGCAACAAAGAACTGATGCTTCTCATCTCCCTCCCTCCCTGTCTGTCCCTATCTGTCCCTGTGTCTCTCTCTCTCATAAAAAGAAAAGAAACATGCCAAGCCGTTTCCAAAGCAGCTGCGCCACTGGCCACCCCCACCGGGAGCGAGTGAGGGTCCCAGTTTCTCCATCCCCTCGCCAGCACTCAGCATGGCTGGTCTTCATGTTAGCCAATACGGCCATTGTGTAGCAGCGGCTCACTGTGGGTTTACTTGGCATTCCCTAATAACTGATGGTGTTGAGCACTTTCTCTGTGCTGGTCCATATATGTATCTTCTTCGATGAAGTTCTTGTTCAAACCTTCCACCCGTTTTTATTCTTACTCAGTAGTAAGTTGTCCCTCATACGTTTTGGATTACACACAGGTCCTTGAACCGATGTATAAATGGACGTTTTTCCTGGTTTGTCTTTTCATTCTCTCCGTAGCATCCCTCAAAAAGAAGGTTTTTAAGTCTGTGATGGCCAATCAATGTGTCCTTATTCACGGCTTGCGCTCTGGGTGGGTATCCCCGCCCAAGAAATCTCTTAACTCGGAGTCATAAAAAAATGTTCTCCTGTGCTTTCTTTTTATGGGTTTTTGGACTTTAGGTTTTGGCTTATGATAAATTTTGAGTTACTCTGTCATGTATGGTGCAAGGTGTTCACATTTCTGGCATACGGACATCCAGCTGTTCCAGTGTAGCTCACGGAAGAGACCACCCTTTCTCTACCACCGTGCCTTTGCGCCTCGGTCAAAAGTCAACTGTCCAGAAACACGTTGGTCTAGCTGGACTCCATTCTGTGTCGGTGACCTGCTTGCTTATCTTTAGGCGAACACCACACCGCTAGTGGTCGCCCTCCGACTTTGTTCATTTTCCAAGTTGTTTTTAGCACGCTAGGTCATCCGCATTTCCATACAAACTCCAGAAGCAGAGTCTTCGTTTCTGCAAAACGCCTGCTGGGGTTTTGGCCGCGAATCCATTCGATGTTTTGTGATTCACGGACATGGTGTGCCTCTCTCTATCTACTATATTTAGATCGTCTTTAATCTCTCCTAGCCGTGCTTTGTGGTCTCTGGGGCATGGCTCTCATATCTCTTGTCACATTTGTCTCTTGAGCGTTTCAAATGTTTCTGCTAGAACACAGAAACACAGCGGACTTTCACGGATGGGTCTTCCACCTGCCCCCTTGCTGAATTCACATACTGATGCTAGGAGCCGCCTTGTGTACTCAGCCCGGTTTTCTGCGCAGATGTAACTGCGGTACTGGCAGGTAGAGAGAGAGTCTTACTTCCTTTTCCAACCTGGATGCCTCCATTTCTTACCCTCCATTTCTTACTCCACTTGCTAGAATCTCTGGTTCACTGTGGAATGCAAGTGATAAGGTCCCGACCTGCGGGGGCTGAGGGGAGGAGCAGTCGGTCTTTACAGTTTGTTAGCCGTGGGGTCTTTGTTGACGACCTTCACCACGTTGAGATGCCTCCTTCCTACTTTCTATTTGCTGAGAGCTTTCATGATGAGGGGCCCTCAGATTCTGTCAAATTCTTTTTCTGCACCCACTGAGGTAATTATAGGGTTTTTCTTATTTTTCATTTGGTAATACCCCCAACTGACTGATCTTTAAAATGTCAATCTAACTTTGCCTTCCCGAACCCCAGCTGTCATGATGTATTATCCTTTTAATAGATTGTTCAATTTGCTAGAACTTTGCTTGTTTGTGTGTGTGTGTGTTTTGTGGTGTATACAAACTTTCATACGTACATATATGTGTATATATAGAGAGAGATATATGTTGCATTAATGTTCACAAGGGATACTTAGTTAAACCTTTCTCTTCTTATAAGGCCTTTGGTTGGTTTTCATATGAAGGCTTCATAATGAGTTTTCGGAAGTATTCCTGCCTTTTCAACGTTCTAGAAAATGTAGTCTAGGATTGATTTTATTTATTTTTTCGTAAATGTTTGTCAGGATTCACTCGTGAATGTGGTCCTGGAATATTCTTTGGGGGAATGTTTTTAACCACCACTTTGACTTCAGCCACCAACATAGAACTATTCAGGTTATCTGTTTCCTGAGTTGTTTATGTCTTTCAAAAAAATTTGCCTACTTCATCAAAGTTGCTGAATTTAAACACCTGTGTAGAATGTTGCCTTTCGACCCTTTTTAAATATCTAGAGGGCAGGCACTGCTCTCTCCCCCCTGACCCTGCTGACTCGTGCCTCCTCTCTCTTCCTCCTGACAGGTCTGGGCAGAGTTCTGTCAATTCTATCAATCTTCTAAAAAATCAGCTTTTGCTTTCATTATTTTCATTATTTTTTTTCCTCTATTGCTTTGTAGACTGGTCTCTTTCTCCTTTTACACATTATTCATTTTTTTTTTCCTATTTGGCTATTGGATTTGGTGTTATAACTAGACAGACCAATTGATGGGTCAATCATTTAAATGCTTTAAGTATATCCCGTCGGGTCTGATACGAACTATCTCTGTTATCATTGTTTTTCTAGAGAGTCTCTGGCCTGGGGTTTTCATGTCCCCCGTGACAGGCGAAAAGGCTAAAACCAGGGACGACACCCCTGAAACCGTGAACGCTGCCCCCCATTCTGACAGCTCGGGAATGCGTCTGGGAGCCTCCCCGCCGGGTTCCAAGTCAGCCTGCGGGTTCCGTCCCGGCCCTGCAAGCCCAGGGCATGGCGCCGTCCGCGTGAGTCCTTGACCGGACACCACAGGAACCCACGGACAAAGAACTGCTCATGCTGGGTGGGGATAGTCACGTCCCCACAAGTGAAATCAGGAGCGGTGCCGAGTGGCCCAGCAGAACCGAACCCGGAGACGCCCGGCAAACCCGGGGTGCGGGCGTTTGGGCGAGGGACCCAACTGTGTCCTCTCTGGGCCGTCCGTGTCCTGTCTGCTTCCGAGGCCCCGGAAAACGGACGTCTGCTGAGATCCAAGAGGGGCTTCTCATCCTCACGGGGAGACGGGCAGAGGCGGAGGACCTTCGGACGAAGGTCTGCGTGCGGAGGTGTCTGTGAGCCCCCAGGAGGCCAAGGCGCAGGGCTGGGGAGGGGGAGGCCGGGTGGGCACCCCAAGCCCCTGGAGGCTTCTGCGCAGCAGCCTGGAGGGGTGCACGGGGCCACAGCCGCCTGCACCGAGTCTGAGGGACACAGTCGTTCACCTGGGCCCAGCCACACGGAGCAGACCAGAGTGGGGAAGGCAGCAAGGAGGACATCGAGACAGGGCCTCTTCCCACACCCGCCCAGGGGGGCCACAGCCGCCTGCACCGAGTCTGAGGGACACAGTCGTTCACCTGGGCCCAGCCACACGGAGCAGCCCAGAGTGGGGAAAGCAGCAAGGAGGACACCGAGATAGGGCCTCTTCCCACACCCACCCAGGGGGGCCACAGGCCTCCCTTCACCTGCGAGACCCAGCAGGGGCCTCTTCCCCCAGTCCTGAGGCCAGCACGACTAACGTGGCAACTGGGATCGTCACCAGAGTTATAACCAGAAGCCCTCCCAGAGCCTGGGGTGACGTCCCAGCTTGAGACCACAGCGGGCTGCAGAGCCCAGGAGGGCACCTGGGATCCTACTCTTGTCCTAAACAGGACAGAAGCACTTCTTCGACCCACATGACACCATAGTGAGACATGGACCAGAAGCCATGGAAACTCCGCTCTGGTGTCCCTGCGCCCTGGCCCTAGACCTTGCCAGGGAGCCTCGTTCCAGACGCACATGCCTGGGCCACCCCCCCAGGCGCCATCGCTGAAAATCATGAGAGGTGGTCTCTGAGTCTGTGTTGAAAGTAACTCCCGGGGACGAGGGACTGACTGTCCAGAGGAGCATCAGCCTGCAAGGTCAGCGCCCAGCCCTCTCCCTGGGAGGCACAGTGGCTCCCCTCGCTGGGGACAGCTCTGTTGGTGAGGACTGCTAAGTGGGTCTGAGGCCATGAAGAGCCCCTCTCTGCAAGGTTTCTTAGCAGGCTTGCCGACACACGGCAAGCACCCTCCTGCAGACATGCAGACCTCATGAGACAGGGAGGGTCCCCAAGTCCAAGAACAAAGCGGCAAAGCCGCACGCACCCTGGTATTGACGCCAGGTGGTCCCAGGAGTCTGCCTCCCCGAGGAGCTCCAGTGCAGACTCAGTGTTCCCCCTCCCCAGGAGAGGAGGCAGAGAGAGCCTGGGACCGGCACAGGGCAGACCTGGAAACCGAGACCCCCACCAGGAGAGGAGGCAGAGAGAGCCTGGGACCGGCACAGGGCAGACCTGGAAACCGAGACCCCCACCAGGAGAGGAGGCAGAGAGAGCCTGGGACCGGCACAGGGCAGACCTGGAAACCGAGACCCCCACAGGCAAACCTGGCCCCCGCCCACCCTGGACCGACCATAGAAGGGTGATGCAGTCCGACAAGCCAGGGGAGCCACACCCCGGCAGACGGCGTCTGAGGAAGAGGAGTCACTTGTCGGCCTGTTTTCTCAGAGTCTGAGCTTTGCCCCGATGTCTGCGGCTTAGGCCGGCTTTGGAGCGAGACCTCGGTCGGTATCTACTCTGCACGGCCTGTTGGGAACCCCCACACCACGAGCGCCTGCGGTCAGTCCGCCGGGTGACCCTGCACAAGCAGAGGGACGACGGGTCCTTGGTCTGAGCGCAGAAGAACCCGACAGATCAAACAAAGCCCAAGTTCACACAGCCACGTGGAAACGAGACACTGTGAGCGAGAGTCAGGGGAGGCCACAGGGGCTGAGGGGGGCGAGCCAGGAACCCCAGGTGATGGAGCTGGGGGGACAGCAGAAGGAGTCTGTTCCAGCGACCAACAAAGCCCACGTCAGAAAGTAAGAGGAAGATACAGGACGCGAAGGTCAAGGAGATGAACCCCTCCCCCCCCACACCAACACACACAGAAACACACACACAGACACAGACACACAGACACACACACACACACACAGACACATAGACACACACAGACATACACACAGAAACACACACAGACACATAGACACACACAGACACACAGACACACACACAGCCATACACACAGAAACACATACACACACAGACACATACACACAGACACACACACAGACACATACACAGACACAGACAGACACACACACACAGACATACACACAGAAACACATACACAGACACACACAGACACAGACATACACACAGACACACATATGCAGACACACACGAAGACATACATGCACAGACACACACATACACACACATACACCCGACACACACACACAAAGACACACATAGACACACACACAGACATACAGACCCACAGAAACACATACACACAGACATACACACAGACACACATACACACAGACACAGACATAAACACAGACACACATTGCAGACAGACACACAGACAGACACACAGACAGACACAGACACAGCGCACACACATACACACAGACACACGCACACATGCACATGCACACACACATATACACAGCACACACGCAGACACACAGAGACACACAGACTCACACATACACAGACACACAGACACCCAACCCCTCAACAAGGACACGGGGACGCAGGGACGCATGCAGTAACTGAAATAGACGCGGAGGCGAGTGAACGGGGCCGAGGTGGCCGGGGACGCAGCACAGGAAGACTGGGATGGAGGACGGAGCCCGGTCTCGAGTCCCCAGCTGCAGTGGGCACCCGGGGAGAAATGTTCTCCAACCTGACGGTGTTGATTCTACATGCCCGGGGAAAGACACACGTACCGGACTCAGGGTCCTAGCAGATCGTAGGCAGGGTGACAAAAATAACCTGCCAGCTTGAGACACCATGGAGAAATGGCAAAGTCAAACACAAGGTGCCCAGGCACCTGAGGGGGCAGGGTCACCTCCAAAAGTCTGTCCACGAGCCTGGTGACGCCATGGGCCGGGAGGGGGTGGCATCTCTCTCATCTGTAGACAGAACACACACCTCAACCCATGACGTTTCCCCCGAAGAAGCCATCAGCACGGGCAGAGGCGGAGTGGATGGCGGTCTCGGGCAGGGGCCGCGCTGAGCTCCCGCCGACCTTCACGGGAGCGACCCCGGGTGGTCAGGAGGAAAGGGCTCCCACCGTGAGGCTGGAACTGCACGGCCATGGGTAGATGCAAGCACGTCTCCTCCCGGGTGGTCAGGAGGAAAGGGTTCCCACCGTGCGGCTGGGACTGCATGGCCGCAGGTAGATGCAAGCGCGTCTCCCTCCTCTGTGACCCTCAGCAGACTTCACAGGGAATGACGATTCAGGGGGTCATTAAAAAAAGGCAAAACCCCCAGCACAAGGCGACAGTAGCTCCCCGAGGGCAGGAGGGGCCCGGGAGGGTCACTGAGACTGACGGCTGATGGCGACCAGTTTGGGATAGGACCCTACAGGCACCGTCAGAACACAGTCCGTGCATGCGGCCTCAAAGCCCAGGGCAACAGGGACGGTCCCAGTGGGTGGGCGGACGAGAGCGGGAGCCGGGGACCCACAGACCGCTGCGCTCGGCGGGCTCCTCTGCTGCAGGGCCCACGTGGGTGCGGGGCACGTCATGCCCTGAACGTCCCTTCTCTGCAGTGTTCTGTGATGGACTCAATGACCTCTCTTCTCACTCAGAAGCCTGACCATCTCTGCCTCGCCCTTCGCCTCTGGGGCTGTCCCCAAGTGCCCGAATCTGCGGTCCCCGTTCCGCCGGCTTCCAGCTCCTTGCCCCCCTGTGACAGTCACTTTAGACCCTGACCTGGCCCTCCCCCCCTGCGTCCTGCCTCTGGTCCCTGACCTGTGTCCTGTCTGCTGGTGCAACCCCAGGTGAGCCAGGTAGAGCCCAAAGCTGAGCCCCGGCCACTCCGCTCTGTGCACCGCCGGGATCTGGCCCGTCGGACATCATGCCCGAAGCCTCCAGGGAGGAGCCAGCATGCCCAAGGCAGCACTGGCTGCTGTGTGGGCACCCCCGCGGGCATGGACGCTGAGGTGGGCGAGGTCAGCACCCACCTCGCAAGTGAGGTCACCCAGCAGCTGTGTGGGACACACAAAGACTCTGCTGTCCCCATGCATGGCTCATACACACCCTTCCGGCTCCTCCCCAGAGCTCTGTCTCCTCCAAGAGTCCTGTCCCTCAGGGGCCCATACGCCCTGCCCCCTGGCTGTCTTGGACACCTTGCTCTTGGGATGGTCTGGGGACCCCGCCACCTCCCCAGGCCTCACCTGGCCTTGCGCAGAGGGGCCCCAGACAGTCCCTGCACAGCCAGGACAGTGTGAGCTACTGAAGGACAGGACTCTGGGGGGTGGGGAGCGGTGGAGGGGCCAGGCCCCCACGCCAGCCCTCAGGAGCGAGGCTGCCAGCCACGGGGTGTGGCATCGGCCCTGCAACCGGGGCGGTCAGACCGAGCACAGCAGTGGACACCCCAGCGCACGGGAGCTGGGGCCACGGGTCCTCCCCAGGGATGGCACCGGCCAGACTCGCACCTCTGCTCCACCCCCTCAGAGTCGGGGCCACTCTGGATGCCCGGGGGCCGTGCGGACCGCATAGGCTCCGGGCTGCGCCAGCTTATCGAGCTGGCGGGAAAGGAAGCCTGCGCGGCGGGCGTGGTGCGCTCCACGCGGGGCGCCCGACTCTCTCGACCCGTGTGCCTTGCCAGCATTCCACGGACGGCACCACGGACTCAGGAACACCCCGTGGGCGACCGGAAACAGCGCACCAATCACTGCACAGTCAGCAGACGGGCGCAGGCTGCCGCTGCCCACGCCCAGCCTCCCAGCAGCATCTGCAGAAAGCCCCCATTTGCACTGCCACCATGGTCCTGCCCTGCGTCGGAGCTGCGGGGGCACGGGGCATCTGCTGGCACAATTGTCCTTTGTGCCCAACCCCAGTGACAGACAGGGAGCGCAACCTGGGGCTCACCAGCGACACGGCCGGGCCAGAGCCACCTCCAGACGGTATGTGATGAGGGCACGGGCAATCCGGGCTCTGTCCTGCCCGCCCGACTCCCCGGGAGGGTGCCCACGATGGCCCCCAAGCACAGGGCACCACAACGACCCCTTCCCGGGACACTTTCCACCCTCCTGCCAGCGGACGGTCGCCAGATGCAGAGGACACGTCTCGGGTCAGCTGCCCAGAAACCGAGTCTTGGTGGGACCGGGACAGGTACCAGCCGCCTGTGAGTACAGGGGGCTAGGAACAACGGGAGCTTCTCCGTCTGCCGCCTGTGAGTACAGGGGGTTAGGGAACAACGGGAGCTTCTCCGTCTGCCGCCTGTGAGTACAGGGGGTTAGGGAACAACGGGAGCTTCTCCGTCTGCCGCCTGTGAGTACAGGGGGTTAGGAACAACGGGAGCTTCTCCGTCTGCAGTGCCGGGGACAGCGACGCTATCCTCACAACTACCAATCGGCCAGAACGTTCCAGGGTGTTCCGGAAGAGGTCCATGAGGGGAGAGGCGGAGACGGGAACGACAGAGGGACGCACTGAGGAAGAGCCCATCAAGAGCCGTGGGCCCGCTGCCCACCCCACCCAGAACGGGGTGGCGAGACTCGGGGCAACACCAGCCACACAGCATGACCAAGAGAGGGCCTGGTGCCCAGCCGCCCCAAGTCCAGCACAGAACAGGAGCACACCCCCTGGGTGAGGCCCGGCCTCAGGAGAGACAGGACTTCGAGCTGTGGGTGGAAAGAGGGAGAGGACTCCCACGAGCAGATGCCCGACCAGCGGAGCCACGCTGGCCTTGGAGCGCCGGAGGCCCACCGGACAGCCGCAAGCCGTCTGGGGGCGGGCGGGCAGCCCCAGGGGTCAGTGTCCAGGGCGGGCAGCCCCAGGGGTCAGTGTCCAGGGCGGGCAGCCCCGGGGGTCAGCGTCCGGGTCCCGCCCTCAGCCCGCGCCGTGTGCGAGATTCTCACCGGGATTGTCATAGCTGTCCACGGAGAAGTGGTCCAGCCTCCGCTCCTCCGAGGCGGGCTCGCACAGGATGTGGGGGACGGTGAGCATCTTCTCTCCCGGGCTCACCCCGTTATCCTTGTCCAGTTTGAACTTCTTTTTCTTTACCTAAAAAAAAAAGAGGACAGTAAACGGGTGGTTCACGGGCACCCCGTGTCTGGCCCTCCACCGACCCGAGCCAGCCTCCTGCGCCCTGCAGGGAGCCCGTAGGCTCGGCCCAGTGTGGCCCTGGGAGCTCCCGGCCAGGGGCCAGCACACAGGAAGCTGGCAGCAGAGATGTTTACAAGAAGACACTGGGAAGGGGTGCCGAGGGCTGTGGTGCTGGGGTGGCCCCAGAAGCTTCAAGCGTGTGGGGGGGCCTGCTGGGGGCCAATAAGGGCCTCTCTGAGGACGCAGTCTGGAGGAAGGGCGGGAACAGGACACGTGGGCATCTGGGAGAAGGTTCCACCACGGAAACAGCAGGTGCAAAGGGAACAGACGGAGCTGGAGGCAGAGAGGTGGGTCCCCCCGCCCAGGAGGGTGTAGGCAAGAGTCAGGACGGACCCTGCAGCCAGTGCCCGCCCCCGGCTTCACTCACCACTCCACCAAACCACGAGATCGCCCAAAGCCTGCTCAAGGGCTGCCAGCCGTGAGACAAGGCCAGCTTCCCCAAACCAGGACGCCACGCCCGGCACAGGAAGCCCCACGCCGCAGCCCTCTCAAGAGCCTTCACTCCGGCAGCTGGCCGGAGCCCAGTCCGTCCCCTTCCCAGGGAGCCTCCTCTGGACTGCCCAGGCCCTGGCCTGAGTCTAAAGCCATAAGGACGGTGTGGTCCAGCACAGAGTGTACCCCCCAGTGCCCGGAACAGCGCAGAAGCCCCAGAACAGCACCCCACAGCCTCCCCGCCTGCGGACGCCTGGCCCCGCCCTGGCAGGGGGGGGTGCTGTTACCATGGCTGACTTCTTGGGCTTGGGGCTGGGGGAGACCAGGACGTGGCCCCGGGTCGGCTTCCGCACGTAGATTTTCCAGGTGGACGAGTCGGGGTTCTCAGCCGCATAGCACCTCCACGCTGTCTGCAACCGGGAGGGGGACGCCGTGACTGGCCAGGCCACTGAGGCCCTGGACCCACCGCCACACCAAACTGCCTCCATGTGCATCTTTATGTGCATCCCTGTCCCGGGCACGTCCTGCCACAAACCCGACACCACCCGGCCACCTCACGCCCCCGGCCCTGCTCCCTCCTGTCGGGTCCAGCTCCGGGCCCACCGTGGAGGGGGCATCCCTACCCCAACCCCGCACTGCACCCCGGCCTTCCTGAGGGGCGCCGTCTGAGATGGGGGGCTCTGCCTCTGGAGCCACACAAGGGCCTGATTTCGGGGTCTCCGAAAGGAGAAACAGGGTTCACAGATCCAGCTGGGTGTGGGCGGCCCCTTGGTTCCTCCCCGCCGTCCAGGGGTAACGTCCAGGCCCTGGACGGCGGGTTCCGGAAGGGCTTCCGAGAATGAGGTGGAGGCCGCAGAGGAGGCCCGGCTCCCAGGATGAAAACTTCTGAATGCTGCTCACCCCTCACCAAGGCCCTGGTGGACGGGGATGAGGAGACCTGGGCCACGATGGGGAACCCCAGACCACTCTGGGGGGGTATGTTCAGCTCTGGGTGCTCGGAAGGGGCCACACTGTGCTGTGGACACCCTGCTGGGCACCTGAGAGGTGGGGTCTGAGAGGAGCAGCTGTGGGCCTTCCGGAGGCTGAGCTGTGAATCAGCCGAGTCCCGTGGAGGTTGGGAGCAGCCGGACATGCTGAGGCTCCCATGCAGGACCCTTACCTCCATGGGGACGGCCACCTGCCACCCTGTACTTCTCTCTCCCTGACTGGCTCCCATGCAGAGTGAGGGCATGGCATTCGGTGGCTAGGGGCCCACAGAACTGACCACAGCAGGTCCTGCAGTGGCCAGGCCACCTCCTTGTCCCCCACCCTGCCCAGCTGGCAGGGTGTGCCCATCCACGGGGCCTCATGGGGCCATGGTGGAGGGCGGTGGTCTCCCAGGCCTTGGGGCCAGCCCCGTTGGCATTCCCCAGAGAAGGGGGGCAGAGGCACAAGCGCATCCGTGTGCCGGAGGACCCGCAGGGAAGTGAGAAAGGTCTCGCGAGCTCTCCAGGCCGGGAGCCGTCCCCGGGGCCCAGGGTGGATGCTCTCTGGATGCACCCCCGCGGACACTGCTGGGTGCCACCATGACGACAAGGCGGGCGCCCTCACCTGAATGAGCGAGGCCGCCGCCGGGATCTGCCGGTTGAAGTGCTTCTGCCTCTGCTTCTGCTGGACCTTCAGGGCGAACCCAGAGCCGAGGATCCCCTGGTGGGGGACAGAACCGGCTCACGTGCCTGCCGCCTGCAGGACTCGGGGGCTAGGGAGGCGGGCTGGCACAGGCAGCCCTGGGAGGCACTGTGCACTGGCCGGCCCGCCCGTGCAGAGGGGAGCCCCATCTGCAGAGAACCCGTTACACCAGGATGGCCAGCAGGACAGGAAGGACCAGCTCATCTGAGAGGGAGCTCCCCGTCCACAGAGGAGATCAAGTCGCACACAGACACATGCACAAACACACACAACACTGTGCTGTGGCTGTGATGTGAGTACACCCCACACACTGTACACACCGTGCACACATAAGACACGTCCACGTTGCGCTCACACTCAGAACCCAAGTGTAAACAACACACACATGCCATGCAAACACACACTACACATATACCTGTGTGACACATGTACGTACAGTACAAACATGCATTTATACACACGATGTACACACACCCCACTAGTGTGTAACACACACACAATGCACACACCACCACACACACGCAGACAGCCAGGTTTTACCCATCTCGGGCTGTGATTCCTGGGAAGGATGTGGGCCGAAGCCCCTCCCAGGCCACCACACAGGACCGTGTGCTCCCCGACCAGGCACAGTCCTGTGGCAGCTGCCACTGGGGCTCCTCCTTCCCCTCAAGGACCGAGGAAGCCGGCTGCCCCTGCGAGCTGGGAAAGGGTCCTCCGGCCACCCCGACCTTGTCACAGAGGAGCCCACGGGGGCCCCGAGCAGGCGAGCGGGACACTGCAGGCTGTCTAGGTGAGCGCTCTGCTCACAGCGAGGGCCCCGTCCGCCCTGGAGCCGGAGGAGGCTGGCGTGTGGCAAAGACGCCCCCACACGGACCACCTACCGCTGGGAGCGCGAAGAAGGAGATGGCGAAGACGGAGAAGCAGGAGGCGATGGTCTTCCCGACCCACGTCTGGGGCACCTTGTCCCCGTAGCCGATGGTGGTGACCGTGACCTGCACGGGGGAAGGACAGTGGTCAGTGTCAAGGCCCAAGAACCTCAGCCTGGGTGTCTGTCCAGCCTGAACCCACCTCCCACCCCGCGAACAGGCCGGGGCAGCCCTGTCCACAAGACGGCGCGGTGCAGCCCGGGCCCCTGGGTGGTGCAGCGGGTTGTTGGGGTCTCCCAGGCGGCACACTGTGACGGAGGGCGGAGGCTGCTCACCAGGGCGGGCACAGGGCCTTGGCACCTGTGGAAACCCAGGACGTGCAGGCGGGAAGCCCGCCACTCAGAGGACCGTCCCGGCCTCCCGTAAGCCCCAGGCCACCGACGTCGCCGTGCACGGACCCCAGGAGGCCGGTCCTCGACACAGAGCCGGCCGGGGATGACACGCCACTTCCTGACACCCACCCACCACATGTTTCTCGTGTCCTTTTTGTTTTGTTTTGTTTTGTTTCCCCAAGAGAAGCAGACCCAGTTCAATCCTCCTTCTTGGTGGGAGAGCTGTCCACTCAGGGCTTGTGGTGTGACCGTGGGGGCGGGGGCTGCTCCCCCCCGCCCCCCCCACTCTGGCTGGCCCCCTGCTGCCATCGGAGGTTCCCTCCCCGAGGTCCCCAGCGTGAGTCCGAAGGGGACGTCCTGCGGTGACTCAGGAGCCCACCCTGGCTGGGCCAGCCACTCGGTCCCTGTGTGCCCC
Source organism: Saccopteryx leptura (assembly GCF_036850995.1). Lineage (NCBI taxonomy): Eukaryota > Metazoa > Chordata > Mammalia > Chiroptera > Emballonuridae > Saccopteryx > Saccopteryx leptura. Next base: position 2,373,863 of record NC_089503.1, on the reverse strand, counting down.
CAGCGGCCCCCCGAGTCTGGGCCGTGGGCTGCTGCTGGCTTTTCCAGGAGACGGCTCTGAGCATGGTGAGGCGCCTGGGCTGCTCCGAGTCACAGTGGCCCGGAGTGCCCGTCTGGCCTGGGGACCCGAGAGGTCATCTTAGCTGGACCTGCGCTACCCGTGGACTTGCCAGCCCAGTGCCGGGCAGCCCAGCGTTTCCTCTGCGGGAACGCCTGGCCAGTGAGATCGGCCTCCACAGGCCCGGGAAGGACCAGATGGAGCCGCCCTTTGATGCCCTGCCCTGTGAGCCTGATGCGGGGAGCGGGGACACGGAGAAGGTTCTGGGAGGCCCACTGAGCAGCCTCTGTCCACCTGAGGGTGAGGCCCACACGGGCCTCCCCAGGGCGCAGCTCACTGCGCCGAAGCACTGGAGCAAGGCTGGAGGCCCACAGGAAACGGGGTCCCTGGAGGCAGCTGGGCCGCAGGAAGGACCACGGCGCAGGACGCGGAAGACACACAAAGAGCGTGTCCCGTCCCAGGACTGAGCCGCCCCTGAGGGGTGCACCCACACACACCACCCTGGGGACACGGGCCAGGCTGGCGGCCAGCTGGCAGATAAGGGGACCCTGGGGAGCCAGGGTGTCCTCCCCAGAAGGCCTGCACCCCATGTGTGACACCTGGCTAGCAGCTGCCTCTCCAGAGGGCCCGGCGCTCAGAGCAGAGGTGGGTCCGGGGCTGCGAGAAGGGCGGGGCCCCCGAGGCACTGCCCACAGCTCTCGCGGGAAAGAGAGACCTTCTTCATAAGCTTGTTCTGCTTATGGAAACACACCCTATTTACACATACCCTAACGGATACCGATTACTCTTTCAGCGGGCTTATACGAAACGTTAAGACATTTCTCCGTTTTCTAACAGGCTAAGTATCCGTAGATGGGACCCCCCCTGTGAACACAAGCCCCACCCCCACCCCGGGGTCTTTGATGACTAAGAGGATAAGGGTCCCTGACGAGGCTGCCAGGAAACATCAGGAAAAATAACACGCAAGGCAACCTTTTAAATAATGAAAATTAATGCAAAAAAAAAAATCCACGACAGAAATGTACGCAGGTTGGGGAAGGACGGGCCAGCTCGGAGGTCCTGGGGCGGGGGGGGGGGGGGCAGAGTGAGTGGGTGGGGGCAGGAAACAAGATGCCTGAGACTGGCTGTCTCCCTTAGCACCCAAGAGTCCCGGTGGGTCCCTCACCCTGGTCCCACCCAGGTCTGGGCCAGGCCAACGCCATCTGGGAGGTGCAGGGATGCCCCGCGGGCTGGTGGGTACAGGCAGGGGTGCCCGGACCCGGTGCCCCCACCCCACCCCGCAGGGAGAGCCCACGCCCAGGGCCGGTGATGGCCGGGGCCCCCAGACCCCGTCACAGACCCTCTTTGTCAAGTTAACGACGCCCTCTCGGCTCTTTGAGGAAACGGCCCATCCCCATGGCCCTGTTTGTTTTTCCGGAATTCACAGACACAAGCAGCTCAGGAATGGGGCCGTTTTATAGCTGCGGCGCTCGGAACTTGCCCCTGATGAGGGTGAGCTCAGATGTAGATCGGCACGTCCGCGGGGCCCACAGACTCGGGGGGGGGGACACAGCTGGGCTGCTGCGGCCCCCACCAGGGTGCCGGGCGGCTTGCACGCGACCCCGTGGACGCGGTGGGCCTGCCGCAGGGCCACGCGGCCGTCCCCGTCCACCCGGGAGCTCTCTGGGTCTTCACCCACGTTTCGAAGGACAGGACATGAGAGGACCTCCCAGCTCCCCCGCCCCCACCCCTGCCCCCGCCCCCACAGACGCGCTGCCCGGAGAAGCTGGTGCTGGTATCCTTTCTCAAGCAGCATCCTGGAGGCCAGCCCAGAAACCTTGACCCCTCTGGGCAGGCGGTCAGCCTGCGGCCACCACCACAGACCGGACGCATCTGGAGATGTCATGGCCATCTTTCTAGAGAGGAGGGGCGGCCAAGAGCAGGAGCCAGGATGCTGCCAACCCAGACACCTCGGGGCCTGCCACGGGGGACACCTCCCAGTGACACACTCACGCCAATGCCACGAGTGAGGGACCGTGTTACAGAGAGGGAAACTGAGGCTAGGAGGGGCGGTCGCTGTGCCCAAGGTGTCCCTGCTGGTAAGTGACTGCGCTGGCGTGGCCAAGGCCCACACGGCCCCACACTGCACACCACAACGCCAGGAAGGCAGGGGAGCCACGCCGAGGCAAGAGGCGGCCCCCATCAAGGTCCGGGCCTCAGTCAGCCTCCAGCCACCAGCCTTCCCCAGGGGAGCCCCGTGGCAGAGGGAGGGGGATGGCAGGGCCCTCTCAGAGCAGTGACTGTTGGGAGCAGCGGGCCTGAGCGCTTGTCTGTCTCCTCACTCACGGAGGCCTTGGAGCCTGACCTGAGCACCGTGAAGGCCCTGGGCACCGACAAGATCCTCGCCCCCGACAAGGCCCTGGGCACCGTGAAGGCCCTGGGCACCAACAAGATCCTCGCCCCCGACAAGGCCCTGGGCACCAACAAGATCCTCGCCCCGACAAGGCCCTGGGCACCGTGAAGGCCCTGGGCACCAACAAGATCCTCGCCCCCGACAAGGCCCCGGGCACCAACAAGATCCTCGCCCCCGACAAGGCCCTGGGCACCAACAAGATCCTCGCCCCCGACAAGGCCCTGGGCACCAACAAGATCCTCGCCCCCGACAAGGCCCTGGGCACCGTGAAGGCCCTGGGCACCAACAAGATCCTCGCCCCCGACAAGGCCCCGGGCACCGTGAAGGCCCTGGGCACCAACAAGATCCTCGCCCCCGACAAGGCCCCGGGCACCGTGAAGGCCCCGGGCACCAACAAGATCCTCGCCCCCGACAAGGCCCTGGGCACCAACAAGATCCTCGCCCCCGACAAGGCCCTGGGCACCGTGAAGGCCCTGGGCACCAACAAGATCCTCGCCCCCGACAAGGCCCCGGGCACCAACAGGATCCTCGCCCCCGACAAGGCCCCGGGCACCGACAAGATCCTCGCCCCCGACAAGGCCCCGGGCACCAACAAGATCCTCGCCCCCGACAAGGCCCTGGGCACCGGCCAGGCCCCGGTCCCTGCCCCAGTGAGGCTCCTGGGCTGGCTGAGTACCAGCCAAACTGGGACAGGACACCAGACTGTTGAGCAGGGGCCTGTGCCTGGGGGCCACCATTACTGCACCATCATTGGGGGAGAGATGGGTTTGGGGGGGACGGGGCCTCTGTTTCCCACCTCCTGAATGGTACTCAGGGGCCCCACACAGAGGTCAACACCCAGGTGCCACCCAGGCTGCACCCGCCCCACAGCACGGCTGGGCCCAAGGCCCCACACGCAGGGGCCCCGGAGACCCTGCCTGGAGCTCGCAGCTCAGAGGCCACCCCTCGGGAGGCCCTCCAGCGACCCCGCAGGTCACTACGTGCAGACTGCGGTCCTGACGCCGAGTGCAGGGCCGAGGCGGCCTGACCCCCTGGCGGCCTGGCACCGGGTCCGCCGGCGCAGACCTGGGTCCTCGCGCCCAGAGGACCCCGTCACCCGAGCAGAGCCAACACGGCAGCGGGGACAGGCGCTGCCTCGCTGGGGCCGCAGCCTCTCCGTGAGCCCCACGCTGGCCCTGGAGCTGGGCCCTGCTGCAGACGTGGAGACTGAGGCCCGGGGCCGTCCCGGGCTCGGCTCTGCTCCTGAAGCCTGTTCAGTGGAGCCGTCAGTGCCGAGCCCGCACCCCAGGAGGCTGACTTTGGGGTCTGCCCGCCGTGTCTCCGCTGTGCTGTCTGAGGCAGGGCCTGTGAGTCTCTCATGAGCCCCTGCCTCACTGCCGACCTGCCCAGACCCCGGCGGCAGGGCTCAGAGACACGAGGCCTCCCTGGCGTCCAGGAGGGGCCTCAAACCACCTGACCCGTGTGGGGCTGCTGTCCTGGGAAGCTGCTGCAGATGGGACGGTAGTCGGGGGCAGCGGAGGACTCTCAAGACCAGAGGACCAAGGAGTGTGATTGGACCATGGCATCCATAAACACTTTAGTGTGAATTAGCCTGTTCTGGGCCTATCACGAGAGTCTGGCTTTGGGGAATGCCAAGAGAACTGTGGCTAGTCACAGCGCCCTAAAGTTTACAACCAGCCTTGACCGCGTCCTGCTGGCCACCCGGTGCCCAGGCTTCCCGTGTGCGCCCTGACTTAGCTCTCCAGCAATCCACGGAAGCAGACACTCATACCCATTTTCCAGATGGGCCCAGAGAGCCGGGGTCACCTGCCCAGGGCTGCACATCTGGTCAGCGGTGGAGCAGGGATGCAGCTCTACCCCTGGCTCCTGACTGCGACAGTACCACACTGCTTCCTGTTTCCTGAGGCCGACCGTGTTTCTTTCTCTCAGGCTGAAGCCGGAAAGTTCTTACCCTTGCTGACATGAGCTGGACCCCACCCCAAAGGAAACCCACCCTGCACACCACCCTCACTGGGCCCTCGTGGAAGAAATCCCCAAGGTGTCGGCCAGTGGACGGCAGAGGGACCTGCCTTCTAGACTCTTATTCATCCTGCAAAACCCACCTGGAAAGGTCCTCCCTTGGGGGGGGGCCCACTGACTAGGCTCCCAGACCCAGTGGCCTCACACCGGAGGGTCTGCAGGCACAGGACCGTGCAGGGGTCCGCGGCAGCCCGGGGCCCTGCAGACCCCCACTCCTTAGCTGCACGGTACACCCAGGTTTTGCACAGAGCTCCTGGCAGAGGGATGAGTGGGGTCTGAACCCTGGGGCGGAGGCCTGGGCTGCCTCCCCGGGGTCGGTGGGGCCTCAGTTTCCTCAGCTTCAGATGAGGTCCTGACACCGGCCAGCCCGACCAGCGGTGCCGAAAGGGCTTCCACGTGAGCGTCTGAGAGGCCCTCACTCAGCCCCCAGACCCCTCTGACCTCATCCTGCCAGGATGCAGCCCAGCCTGGGAGGCCGGAACCTTCTGGAGCCACCGGCAAAGCAGAAGAGTGAACAGGAGTCCGCCTATTTTACATGGTGGCTGCGACACAGGGACAAGCTTCCAGCTTCCCCCCCCCCTCTAAATTCTAAATATAGATCCAGGGGGTAAACAGAGCCCAGCAGACAGGCATGGTCTCTCTGATTTTGAGAGACCCCCGGGTACCAAACAGAGGAGCCCGTGTTTGTAAAAGCTGCCTTTCCCTCCACTCAAACTTTAATACAAACAAATGCATTTTGTTCCGAGGGCAAATAAAAAAAAGTCTTAAATCCTCCCCAAACACCCAGCAGACAGGCATGGGGCGCCACGGGGGAGTGGGGGATGGCGGGGAGCTCTCACACCAGAGTGGGGCGATCCCACCTGGGTGGAGGGGGGCAGGAGGGCACACTCAGCTACTGAGCTACACGCACCCTAGTTCCACAGTGTGGAAACTGAGGCACAGGGCAGCGAGGGACCTTCTCGTGAAGTCCGCCCAGGATGCCCGCTGTCCAGAGTGGAACTGTGCCCTGCCCGAAAGCTGTGTCTGCCTGAACCCTCCAAACACGAGCTTTCTGGGAAACAGGGCTTTCTGTTGAGGTGATTAAGGTAAGGCTCTTGAGTAGAGACCGTCCTGGGTTACCCAGGTTGGCCCTAAACCCAGTGACGAGTGTCCTTACAAGCGACAGAAGATGTGGTCAGAAGCCCACGAGTGTCTGGAGCCCCCAGGAGCTGGAAGAGGCAGAAGGGACCCTCCCCCAGAGCCTGTGGCGGGGTCACGGCCCTGCCGACACCTTGAACTTGGACTTCTGGTCGCCGGCACTAGGGGAGGATGCGTGTCTGCTGTGAGGGACCCCAGTGCGCAGGACCCCGGCGACGGCCCCAGCAGACGAGGCACACCCAGCGTCCTGGGAGCCACGGAGCACGTCAGCTCCTCCGTCTGCTCACGCGGCTGGCGCCAGCCCATCGGGCACGTGAACGTGGGGTGGGCACAGGCGGCCACACGCACGCAGGACGCCCGGCTCTCTTCAGGAACCGTGGTGGATGTCCTGCTGTCGGGTCAGTGCCCTCCCACCTCTGAGGAGCTGGTCTGGCTCCCGGCAGCCCCAGCCTGCGGCCCTGGCCCTGTGCGGGCTCGGTGGCACCACCGCCCGTGCGGTAGAAGCCCCACGTCTCCTAGGTCCGGGCGGGGAGGGGGGGGCGCGCGCCCCCACGGTGGGCGAACGGAGCCAGGACACAGGAAACCGACAGAAAGCAACTGCCCGGCCGCAGATGCACGCTGGCGCGACGCCCCCGCCAGCCGCCCGGCTTCAGTTTCTGCAGCTCTGTTTGTCCGAGACGCGCCAGGAACACAGCCCATAACTCAAGCCGCGGGGGCCGCCCGGACAGCTGCAGGGGCAGCCGCAGCGATGAATGGGAGCCGTTTGCCCCAGGGCCGGGGTGTCGGGGGCCCAGGGCAGCTCGGGCCCGGCTGGAACAATGGCCAGCCCAGGACCCACGGTGGCCGAGGCCGGGGCTGCAGCTGACGGCGAGGCCCGGGGCACCAGTGCCAAGCTGGGCACAAAGGGGCCGTTTTCCCGGCCGGCGGGCGGATGTTTGCACAGGTGTGGGAGTGGGCGCGCCAGCGTGCGGAGGGCGGGGGCAGGGGGGCCTCGCTGCCCACAGCTCCAGGAGCAGCCAGGATGGGGGGGAGCGTCAAGGCCGGGCAGCGCTTATCAGCCGAGCCTCGGCCTTCGCCCGCGCGCCCCGACCCCCGAGTCCTCCTGGCTCTGCCTGCCCCTGCCCCTGCCCCTCACCGAGACTGTCCCCTCGGCAAGCTCTCTGCTGGGGGCTGAGCCTGCCCCTCCTAAACCTGCTGCCGCTCCTGGGCCAGCAGGGCACAGACACACGGGAGGGGAGGACAGACAGACAGACAGGGGCCAGAACCAGGGCCTTCCCCACCCGGGGAGCTGGATCGGCATGCCCCTGCCTTTACTGAGCAGCCTGGCACGTTGGACGCTTCCAGAAAAACACACCCACTTGATCACTGTCAGGAGCCCTTCCTCGGAGCCTGGCCTCATGGGGTGGGGACAGAGAAGCAGTGACAACACGTGTCTGTGGGGAGCCGCAAGGAGGTCCCCTCCACCTGGACAGGCAGGGATGGGCCTCTCTTCTGGAGAAGCATGCAGAGCTCTGCAAAGGTGGGGGGGCTCTGCTCTGGGAAGGAGAGACACTGTGGGGGCCTGGCACAGCTGCTGGCCCTGCCCACTGTCCCTGGGACCCTGTGCTGGCCCCAAGGCCTTGGCCCACCTCGTGTAGGCTGCCACCCTGGCCTCTCTCTGGCCCGCGCAGGCCTAGCTATCAGCCGCCCCCGCCTCCCTCAGCTCAAAGGGGCCCTCACTCAGCCACAAGTGCCTCTATCCTGCAGCTCAAATGGGCACCCGCTGTGGCTCGCTCTCCTGCCCCGGGCTCCTATAGAGCCTCCCCAGAGCACTGTGCCCCCTGGGGACAGTGGGAGGGCAAGACCCAGCCTGTGCCCTCTCCTCCCCACAGCAAGTAGCCACACCCGGCTCTGTGCAGACAGGGTTTCTGGTACTGGGGCTCGAGTCCCCGTGAACATGGCATAAATCCTTGAGAAACCAGAACCCAAGCACCCACAGGTGACATCCCGCCCTCTCCTCCACCCACCCCAGGCCCAGGGGGCAGCCGCTGGGGCACGGCGCCCGGACCGGGCAGCCCCCCGCCCCAGCCTCAATGGTCCCGACGTACCACACCCCACCACAGGGCGTCGGCGTAGCTGCCGAACTCCACGCGGCCCGACTCGTTCACGGCGTCCTTCTCGGCCAGGTACACGAAGTAGGAGGAGAAGATGAGGCCCAGGAAGCCGATGTACAGGGTGGTGATCAGCTCCTGCGGGGGGGGGGGGGCCGGTCAGCGTGCGGGCAGCGGGGCCGCGGGAACCCTCGGCACGGACGGCCGGCGGCCGATCCCCGTGGCTCCCCGACGCAGCTGCGTAAACCGCGCCACGTTTGACGTGCAGACAACAGACGTCGCCCTGGCCTACCACTCACGACTCTCGGAAGTGGCCAACACAGGGGTCTCGCCGGCCGGGAGCTGTGGGGGCCCCGGCCACTGCCTGGGCAGACGGCCTGAGCGGGCACGGGCTCCACCGAGCGCCCGGAACCCCTCCCGCAGAAGCAAGCTGAGATGAGCGGGCCACCTCGCCCACCCGGGGCTGCTCCTGGCCTGCTTTTAGGTCTGGAGCCTCTTGGACCTGCCCCATAACGTATCTGGCCTCTCCTTTGCCCAACAGGCCCCTGTCCTCGGCTGGAGGACACACGGCCCGCCGTCAGACGGGCAGGCTGGGACGCCAGTGCCACGGGTCAGGGGCTGTGGTGGGGCTGAGACCTCGCAGTGCCCCGTGCCCTCCCCGACCGGCCGTGGGCCCCAGCACCACCCCCCGGCCCCCCACCTGGCGGTGGATGAAGACCACGGAGCCCAGCAGCCTCCAGGTGCCGCCCTGGCGGTCGACATGCAGCATCCTCAGGATCTGGAGAAAGCGGATGCCCCTGCAAAGGAGACGCCCGTGTCCCTGCTGTGCCCGCGCCCGCCGGGCACACCCCGCTGCCCTCAGTGCCGCCCTCAAACCTGGCTGAGGGCCTGCCCACCAGCCACCAGGCACTCGCTCATCCCCTCGTCCCCTCGTCCCCTCTGCCAACGCGGAGACAGACCGGCACATCTTCCGCCCCCCCTGTCCCCAGGCCGCCACCAGCTGGATCACCCCAGTTTATAGAGGAGCAGATGGAGGTCCCCGCTGGTCGGGCCATGCGGCCCGAGTCCAGGAAGCACCTGGGAATGTGTGCGGAGTCTGGAACCCTGACTCGGCTCGGGCCCCGGATCACCCCCTGCCCAGCACACTGCCCTGTGGCTCTCACGGCCCCTCCCCCAGCCCGGGGGGCCTGCCGCCCCGGAATACCTGATGGCTGAGGTGGCAAACACCTGCCCTTTGGAGCCCACGCAGAGGACGACCATGGAGGCCACGACCACGATGAGGTCTGGGGAGGCAGTGGGTTCCCACCGTCACCAGCAGGGCCGCTGGCTGAGGGGGAAGACCCTGGCGGTGAGGCAGGACAGGCCCGACAGAGGGACATGGGAGCCTCGGACGGGAGCCCTGCCCGCATCCCAGGCATCTGCGGAACCCACCCGATCCCACCCCCCCAGCCTGGGTCCGCGGGCCGAGGAGGGAGGCAGCCACCCACGCTGTGCCGAGCCCAACCACCCTGTGAGCGGTGCCTGGGGGAGGGGACCGGGCGCTGAGGCCGGCTCCTGTGCTGGACCAGGAGGTCAGCCCTGGGGGGCCTCCCTGTCACAGGAAGAAGAGCCGGGGGTCTCTCAGTTCTCCAGTGGTGCTGTTCGCAGTGGGGCTCTGCCCTGACCTGCCCCCCCCTGGCGGAAGTGCCCAGCCCTGGCCTGGACACCCCAGACCGCAGCTTCCGTGGGGACACCGTGACTCACCGATGATGGAGATGGGCTTCCGGGCAAAGCGCAGCCGTCCCCAGAGGCCCACATACTTGCTTCGGCAACCTGCTGACCAGAGGCGGACCACGTACTCTGTACCAAAGAATACCACCAAGACGATCTCCTGTGGGGACAGACAGCTGTGAGCTTACCTTGTGGCTGGGCTCTACCGCCCGCTCGGCCCGGCCACACCAACGGGCCGGCCCCCAGCACCGGCAGCCTCTGCTGAGAGACACCCAACAGCGGCCGGCCTGCATCCTGGTCCGTTGGGCGGCCGGGCCCCGGACCAGGTCCACAGTGAGCGGACACCCAGTGAGACCCACTGCTCTTCAAACCAGGGCCCTTCCAGGCCCACGGGGACGTCCCGGTCGCCTCGCCCGAGCAACACCACGTCCCGGGGACCCGCATTCTCTGGCCGGCCGACACACATTTCAACGGCTGAGCTCCAAAGCTCGAGCTGTGCCTCCTGACCTGGGTTTCAGAGAGCGTCCCTCCTCGGGGGACAGTCACTCCTCACCTCACACGGCCACCAGGCCACGAGGATGCAGTACCCAGGGACACCGGGCTGCCTTCACAGGGCTCAGCTGTGCCTCCTGACCTGGGTTTCAGAGAGCGTCCCTCCTCGGGGGACAGTCACTCCTCACCTCACACGGCCACCAGGCCACGAGGATGCAGTACCCAGAGACACCGGGCTGCCTTCACAGGGCTCAGGCGCAAGAGCGGCTTGGGAGCAGGCTGCACAGAAGCCTGGCCACACGTCAGTCTGTACTCGGGGACTTGAAGGTAGGACAGCGGACAGCCAGAGGACCAAGGGCTAACGTGTGGGGGGACCATGGCTGGGCGCCCCGTGGACAGACAGATGGACGGGACAGAGCGGTGGGTTGGTAGGCAAACAAAGACAAGGGTATAGAACCTCACTCTCAAAAGGCAGGCGTTGGACACCAACACACTGGACAGCCGAGGCGAGACGGACAGGTTCCCAGGAACACAGAACCTCCCGGAACTCACAGAGAAACAAAAAACCCAAGCGGACCTGTAACTAGCTAAGGAGGAGGAGGAGGAGGTTGAATCCGTCACCAAAAACCTCCCCAACAAAGGACAGCCTGGGCCCGGTGTCTTCTCCAGTGTCTGGACCCTACCAAACACTTAAAGAGCAAACACCAGTCTTTCTCAAATGTTCCCCACACCCCCCTAAAATATTTTTTTAAAGGAGGGAAACACTTTTCTAACTGATTCTCTGAGTTCCACATCGCCCTGATAACAAAGGCCGAACAAAGACGCTACAAGAAGAGGAAGCACGAGCCAGTATCCGTTATGAACGCTGGATGCAAAAAAAAATAGAAAGAAAAGAAAAAAAAAAAATTCCCTTCCATAAAATACGAGCGAGCGGAATTCTGCAGCATATTGAACAGATTATACACAATGACCAAGTGGGATTTATTCTTGGAATACAAGGACAGTTCAGCACATGAATATCAATCAATACAATACATCATATTAACGGAATGAAGGGGAAAGGAAAAAAAAAACACATGATCTCAACCGACTCAGAAAAAAAGCATTTGACAAAATTCAACACCCTTTCAGGCTGAAAAAAAATAAAATAAAGTAAAACCACTCCACACACAAGGAACAGGAGGAAAACTAACACCCCCCCCCCCCATAAGAGAAGACATGTAAGAAAAAACTCGTGTCCAAAGTCAGATGGGCAGTGGAAGGTGAAAGGGTCCCCCCTGCCCCCTTCTCTCCCTCCTGCCCGCTCTCTCCCTCTCTCCACGTCCAGTCGGCCACGTTCCTGGACGGTTCCAGCCAGAACAACTAGGCAGGAAAGAGATAGGAAAGGCGACCCCAGTTGGGAAACAAAGGTCACGTTATCTGCCTTGCAGGACGATAAGATCTCACGTGGAGAAAACCCCAACGCCATTCTGCAATAAACCATCCGACCTAATAACCGAACCCGGGTTAGAGCCAGGCGGGGGGGTGGGGGGTGGCGGGGGGAGGTGGGGGGACACGGAGTCAGCACACAAGAGTCCGCCGCATTTTTTTTTTTTTTTTTTTTTGCATCGCTTGCATTGTTTCCACAAAACAATGGACAATCTGAAGAGGAAGTCACAGAAACAATTCTGTTTACACTAGCGTCAGAAAGAATGAGAATACGTATGAATTAGCTAAGGAGGTGAAAGACCTGTGTCTACGGGGCGAACTGAGAAACCCCGCTCCGTCCCACGCGCCACGCGCTCGTGGATTGGGAGGAAGGGCGACTGCCCGCCCGTCAGGAGGTCCGAATGGCCCCCCGCTCCTCCGTGGGAGCTCCAGATGCAAAGCCATCTCCCGGTGCTCAAGGTCCCGAGGACGTGTCTTGCAGAAAATAGAAAAAGCCGTCATAAATCTATAGGGAGCCTCCAGGGACGGTAACATTAGTCTAAACAAGACGTGGTCCCTCCACACAAGGAAGTATCGCTCAGCCTTAGAAAGGAAGGAAATCCTGACCCGGGGCTGTTAACATGGATGGATGCTGAGGACATTTATGGTCAGTGAAATGAGCCCATCAGGTGTGCTCAGAGCTGGCTCCCTGCCCAGTCCTCTCCCCCCACCCCCACCCTCCAGGAGCCTGGCCCTGGCAGGGGCTTCTTCTGTTCCCCACTGGGGTGACAGTGGCCGACCCTGCTCCCGTGCCCAGTGTCTGCCCACCACAGGGGGGGGTACTGGACACAGCCGGCCGGCTCTCACGTGTTGTTCATCAGGACGGAATCCAACGGATACCATCAAGCCTGTGTTTGGGGCGACCTCCGTGGGTGGTGGGAGAATGTGGGGGACCGTCACGCTGCCTTCCTCTCCCAGAAACGTTCTCGGCTTGTGACCTCAAGTTCTTCACGGGGGCTGAGGCCACGGCGGGTGCTTGGTCAGGGGGCACGTGGGAGATGGTGGCAGAGCGAGCGGGCGTGGCCTCGTGGCGGGCTGCTGGTCCCTCCTCTGCCCTCAGCTCTGGGGCAGCGGCGGCCCTGGCTGGGCAGGGGCACCTTTCTCCGTCCACCTCCCCCATCCCCCACCCCTCCGGGCCGCGGGCCAGTGCCTGCCCGGGTAGGCGCCTGACGTAGGTACACTGAGTGGAAGAAGGAAAGAATGAACCAACGAACAGACCAACGAGCTGGGTGCAGGGACTCTGCCTTAGCCACTGGTTCCCCGAGAATCTCCCCCGACAGGAATGAGGCGTGTGCCCCGCAGTGTCTCGCTGGGTAACCCCCCAGCAAGCTTATTTCAACGTATTTGGTTGTTGTTGTTTTTTAAGTCACTAAATAACTTCTTCAGCTGTTGTCTGTCCCAAGCAGGCTTGAAGTGCTCTAAGAGTCTTCGGACAGACCTGAATGTAAATTCGTTTTGTAACTGTACTTTCCCCCGACGACTGTGCGACCCCCCCCTCCCAAAACTCTCCTGGCCTCACGCTGCGGGGGAACCTGGTTGGGAGTTGGGCGGCCCCCAGCCCGCAGGGAGACCGGGGGACAGGCAGGGTCCCCTCTGGAGGGTGAGGTGTAGGAATAATTTTAAACAATGCTAATCCTCAAATCCTGTTTGACTCTGGAATGCAGAGCAGACCAGCCGGCTGCTGGGCTCACCGTCAGGCCGGGGGCTCATGGCCGGGGGCTGCCGGCACGCTGGGAAGGGGCAGGAAGGGGCCCCAAGCTCGCTCAGAGACAAAGTGATCCCCGTCCGCCTCGGGTGCCAGACAGGACGGCACCTGGGGCAAGGCCACAGCTGGACCTCAAAACTGGACACCCTCGATGGGACCCCACGTGGTTCCCTGAGGCCCAGGTTTCGGGGACAGATGTCCCGGTCAGCCCAGCCCAGCACCCCCTCTTGGGAGCAACCTGTCCACTGGCTTGGGCCCCAGAAGGGATAGAACAGGCTTACAGGAAGGGCCTTGGCCACTTTGGGCTGGGCACTGCTTCAGGGGCCTCGACTGGGCTTGGCCATCCATTGGTGGAGGCTGGAGACGGGGGGAATAAGGCCTACAAGAGGGTTGACCCCCCAAGCCACCACATGGTGCCTCCCATTATTCAGGGGGCCACACTCCCAGTCCAAAGCAGGGTCATGACCCGGCGGGGCCCGCCCTGCCCATGCTGTGGGGCCCACCCCGTGCGCTCCCCATGGGCCCGAGGCTCCCCTGCACCCTGCTGCTGCCCAGGGCTCTGTCTCAGAACCGCTCGCCCTGCAGGCTCCCCTCCCCCCACGACCACCGGGTCTTCCACTCCCTCGGCCCAGCCCAGGCACCCCGTGCCCTCTGCGGAACCCTGCCTACCCTCCTCGTGGAGCCAAGGGTCCCTCCTTGGCTGCCCCGCTGAGACCTGAGCTAGCCTGCAGGCCCCTCTCAGCGAGGCCCTGGGCGTGCACCCAGGCCAAGACGGGGCTGGCCTCACACTTTGCCCCGCAGACACAGGCACAGGGGTCAGGCCTGTGTCGGGGACGAGACAAAGGGCCACACCCACCTGGCCACTGTCCCTCCGACGCAGCAAGACTGCCTCCTGGCTGCCGCTGGCTTCATGGACAGGGGCCTCATGGTCAGTCTGGGCACTGAGACCGGGGTACTGACCCAAGCGCTCATGGCCTGCCTGCAGCCAGCGAGACACGCAGGGACAGGGACACGCAGGGACAGGGACACGCAGGGTCCGAGCAGCCAACCCACCAGCCAGCCCCTCTGCCCCCGCCGATATCAGTGGTGGATGTCGGGGTGGCTCCCAGCAGTCTTACTTACAGAATTATTATTACAGACAAAGTTTCTAACCAACACCCAATTTAAAAATGGGCAAAGAACTTGAACAGGCATTTCTCCCGAGAAGACACACAGACGGTCGACGGAGCACACGAGAAGACGCCCAGCACTGCCCCCCCATCAGGGAAACGCAAAGCCAAGCCACCCCCCCATCAGGGAAACGCGAAGCCAAGCCACAGCCAGACACCGCCTCGCGCCCACGAGGACGGCTCTGTCGGGAAGGGGCAGAAAACAAAACAGACAGAAGCGAGTGCTGGCGAGGATGCGGAGGAAGCCGGGCCCCACGCGGGTGGGTGGACTTGAGATGGCGCAGAAAGGAGGACCCTCTATAAATATGTAAACACAGAATGGCCGTGGGACCCAGGAATCCCACTTCTGGGTACAGACTCAGAAGCAGGGAAAGCCAGGTCCTCAAAAGAGATTGGCCCCCCATGTTCACAGCGGCCAAAAGGTGGAGGCACCCCAAGTGACTGCCCATGGACAGAGGTGACCTGTCCACATGATGGGTCATGGCTCAGCCTGAGGAAGGGAGGACACTCGGACACGGGCAGCAGGGATGATCCCGGAGGACACGGTGTGGAGAGAAATGGAACAGGCCCGGGAGGACCCGTCCTGTGACCCGCTGACACGAGGTCCCCAGGGGAGACAGAAAGGATGGTGGGTGCAGGGGCTGGGGCAGGGGGAGAGGGGTGGGTGTTCAGTGGGGAGATGGAAGTTTCGGAGATGACGGTGGGGACGCAGCACCACGGTGTGGGCAGTGTGGACGTGCTTAATGCCGCCGGGCTGTGCACCCCAGGTGGGTAAGGTGGGAGAGCTTATGTTCTTTGTATTTCAGCACCATTTTTAATGAAAAGAAAGCACATGAGCAGACGTCGGGAGAAGGGGGGCCATGGGGAACCACTGCTCATGGGTCAGGGAGCACTTCTTTCTGGGGTGATGGAAAGTTCTGGAACGAGACAGAAGGTGGTTGCCCAGCACACAGTGAATGTTCTAAATGGCACCGAATTGTGCACTTTAAAACGGTTGGAGTGATGAATTATCTGTCGTGTGTGTTACACCAACAACACAAACCAGTGTCCACGGGGCCCTGGCTGGCAGGTACGCCTGGACCCTCTCGAGGAAGGTCTCTGGGCCCCCCGGGCCAGCCCCTCGGACCAGCAAGCAGGCCCTGAGTCCCCATCGCCGGCTTCCAGGCCTCGTTCTCAGTCTTCAGCTCAGCGTTCAGCGAGCCACCTACGCTCAGGCGATGAGCTGCAGACTGCCACGTCACGGTGACAAGCAGGGGAACTGGGGCGCAGAGGGCCAGGCTGGGACGACAGAGACGGGGGTGGGGTGAGGGGGTCCGCGTGGCACGGCTCCCACGGGGGTGCCACGCCATCCAGCCGCCCGAGGACTTCGTTCTCCACAGCCAGCCCCATCTCGCCGTTTGCCAGATACCCACCGGGACCCCTCTGGCTCAGCCAAGGAAACGCTCCCGAGAGTCACGAGTCCGGAGCCCGGCCTCGCAGGCACGCCGGCCCCAGCCTGCTCGGTCCACAGGGGGTCATGGCCTGTTGACAGCGATCTAGAAAGTCCCCAGGAGTCGAGATAAAAGATTGAGAAACGCAGGTGCTTATCTCGGGGGTCGGTCTGTTCCCCACCGCAGGGAGGGGAAAGGTTGGCCGTGACTCATGCATTTCGAAACACGGTGGAGCTGGAAGAATCGCTCGGGGTGGAGGATGAAGGTCGGCGGGCCGCCTTATCTGCCGCTTCATCCTGGGAAGATTGTCCGGAGCCCTCTGGACTCTGAGACCTGGTGCTGCGGGCACCCTGTGACCGGGAGCCCTGGGACTGTCAATACCGAGAATTGCTCCCATGTGACAGATAGCGAGAGGGCCCCAAAGGCTAAACCCGCTCGGATCAGCGAGCGTCACAGCCTGACCTTTGGGATGATAGCGTTGTTTTCCAATTTTTGGGATTCTTTGCTACACAACCAAGGAAGCTGTCTGCACAGGTTCTCTGCGTGACTACTCCGCTCCCCCTGCAAGGGAAAGGTTCATCTCCCACGGGAGTGAAAGGTTAACCAGGGGGTTGAGCACAGACGTCGTTAGGGGAGAGGGGACATCGTGCTTCAGGGTCAGGGCTGACTGAGAGCAGGAATCACGATCAAGGACAAAAGTCACAGCGGCTTCCCTGGTGGCTCAGTGGACGCCAGACATGGCTGGCTCGGGGACACAGCCCCAGGGGAACCGGTACAGGGGCGCCTGGTCCCCTCAAAGGCCTCCTGAGCCAGGGCAAGAGCAGGCATGGGTCCCTCAAAGGAGCGGTGGATGCTGGGGGCCAGGGCAGCCTCCCTATCAGGCCAGGCGTGAGGCCAAGCAAGGGGACAACGGTCTTGTCCTACTCCCACTCAGCCTTCAAGACCTGTGGCCCCTTCCTACCCTGCTACCCTGGGCCAGGAGCTGGCTCACTGGGGACTGTGGTCCCCACAGCATAAAGCCCGGCCTGCAGGCTCTGGGCCCAGCTGTTCCCCTCCACGTGGGACCCAATCGGCCACAGAGGGAGTGGGCCCCGGCATTCCCGGAGGGTCAGCTGGCCGGACAGCCCGAGCAGGCGCGAAGGCTGCTCAAAGCGCCCTTTGTTTGGGGTCCCGCCTGTGGCCAGCTGCTCCCAGCCGTGCGCCCGTGGTGAGGGCTCCTGGGCCTCCCGGTGACATGTGCTGGGCACAGCTGGGGCCCTCAGTACACACCCGCCACCCGCCCGGCAGGCCACCAGCCCCCTCCCCACAGAGGGGCCGGAGGGAGGTGGGCAGAGGTGGGGAGGCTGAGAGAGGCACAGGGGTGGCTGCTGCCTGCTCGGGACCCGCCGGGGCGCTGACCCCACCCGCCTCTCCCCGTCTGCCCCCCTTTAGCCATTGGGAGCCCTGCTTCCCCTTGGCCCCATGGTCTCCCTGAACACACAGCCCACAGCCTTGACCCTCTACGTCCTGCTGCAGCTCCGGCCGTCCATGCTGACCCTGACAGTCTGCCCTGCTCCACGTGGACAGTCTCCCCCTGCTCCACGTGGCCTTCCAGCCTGGTCCACATCAGGCACTGGGGTAGCGAGAAGGGGCGGCCCTGCTGCCCAGTGGGACCTGCAGGGGGTGTTGAATGTCCCCAAGAGAGAAGTGACCTCTGGAGGAAGGTCGGAGGGGCGGGGTCCAAAGCTCCTACAGGTGAGGCGGTGGGAGGCCTGGCCCTGCCCAGACCTGTCTTGGGACCCCCGTGCCACCCACAACACACAAGACCCCTCTATCTGACACCTGAGCCCCTAGGATGAACCCCAAACCATTCGCACCCCCACCCCAGGCCCAGGCAGTGGGACCCAGCCCCTCGCAAGGAGCCTTCC
Source organism: Saccopteryx leptura (assembly GCF_036850995.1). NCBI lineage: Eukaryota > Metazoa > Chordata > Mammalia > Chiroptera > Emballonuridae > Saccopteryx > Saccopteryx leptura. The sequence continues at coordinate 2,356,288 of NC_089503.1, read as the reverse complement.
CCACCTCCCAGCTGTCCCCCCAGGCCTGGCCTCCCTTATCCACCCCAGAGCCCAGCACGGACCCCTCAGACCAGCACCGACGCCGGTGCTCAGAGGGCCACGTGGGAAACTCCAGAGAGGACACGCCTGGTCCCCCCCAACCCCCCAGGACGGGGGCTGCATTCTGGGGGCTGAGGAAGCCCAGCAGACCCAAGGTGCCCCAGGCAACACTGCTGCCGCCCTGTGGTTGGGGCCCGGCCCCCCGCCCAGCCTCACAAGGTCTCGAGCTTGGCTTCCTAAAGTCGCTGATGCTTGGAGGGTCCCAGCCCTGCAGCCTCTCCCCAGCAGGACAGTCCCCCCATGTCCCCAGGGTCATCAGGCACTGAGGAAGGTAGAGGCCCCGGGCTGGGGGCTGACAGCACGGATGGGCCGGCTGCCCTGTGTCCTCACCCCACCTGCTCGAGGCAGCCACGAGTTTCAGGGTGACCCTGGAGACACTGGGCTGCTCTCCCCCCGAGAACCAGCCCCGCCAGCCACCCGTCTGGCATAGGGGTACGTTTCCATCCTGGGTCTCACACCTGAGAAGCCACCCAGGGGTGCCGGGGGAGCAGGGAGGTCCCGTGGGCTCTCTGCCCAAACCCTGGCTGGGGTCACACCCCCTGAGCTGAGCCCCAAAGGGGGTGCCCTGGAGACTCCCCCGGAAGCTCTGACGGCCCTTCAGGGAGCCACAGAAACGTGTGGCTGCTCCTCGGGCAGAGCCTTCCGGAAGCTCAGGTGGTGCCCGCTCCGTGGAGCCCGGCCAGCTCTGTTCAGGCCTCTGGCCGCCACCTCCTCCTCGCTCCCCAGTCCTGCTGGTACCCGCCGGCTCCTACCGCCCGTCCCCAGCTCTGCGAACGGGTCTGAGGCCCTTGCAGAACAAGGACAAGATGGGGGACCTGGCTCCACCCTCGGTCCTGGCACATTCTGGGCCCACTTTCATGGGGCCAAATCCATCCCAGGTGGCAGGTGTCCCGGCTCACCCTCTGAATACAGACCGCCTCCGCGGCGGGGAGGCGAGTGGGCTCCGCAGTGACTGCTAATTTCACAGGGAGCGGAAGGACATCCCAAGGTGACTCATCACCCCAGCTTCAGAGGCTTCTTGCGGTGACTTCCGCCCCAGGACCCAGCTCGCTGCACCGAGGGGTGCCCGAGCACTGCCCGCCCCCGCCTGCCTGCTTTTTCCCAGGTCAGGAGAAGGACACGGGGCTTGGGCAGCTACCTAGCACCTGGCTAGGGCCAGGGCAGCAGACTAGGCCAGGCAGCTGTCTTCTCCACGCCCGGGACTGAGATGGTCAGCCGGTTCTGACGAAGTAAAGGCTCCACAGCCCCTCAACAACCCCGTAGCCAAGGACTGGCACAGGGAGGCATTCAACAAACATGCGTCTGTATGTCTATACGATATACATAGCATATGTCTTCGTTATTATTTGCTTTTAATGAGCGAATGCTAACCCGTGTGGGGAGACAATCCTTGCAAACACAACAAAGCTGCCGGTCGGCCCCGTGGGCCCTGGTATGGAAACTACAACCAGTTCTGGGGGAGGGACAGGCCACAGAGCGCCTTCCTGCCACTCAGAGGGGCCCGCTCCTCACCGCTCTCTACACTCACCTCCCCCTTCCTGGTGGGTATTTAGGAGGGTGCTGCTGAATTCCCAAATGCTTAAGCCCTTTTCCGGTAACCTGGTAACCACTCACTTCTCATTGTATCGGGTTTGGATGAAAGGACGTGGCCAGCCACATCTCAGTTCTCCAGTGCGTTATATTTTCCTTACGCTCCGTGGGCGTTTAAGGGAAATAAAACGTCTCCATTATTAGGGTCACGGCGCAGCCACAGGAAGACAAGCCAAGTGGTGGTCCTCAGCCTCCAGCCCGGCCACTTCCCCTTCCCTGGAACCGGCCATGAGGAACCCTTACAGCCCCAGGAAGACCCCGGGGGAAGAGGACCTTGCCACCGCCATGTGAGTCCGCCGTCCTGGTTGGGGAGCCTGCAGCCCCAACTGTCACCAAGCAGGGCTGTCCCCACGGGGCCCCGCCTACACTCCAGCTTGGCAAGCTCGTAGTCACGGTTGGTTGAAGGCACCAAGTCTTCAGGTGCTCGCTATGGAGGTGCTGACGACAGGGACAGGCATGTAATGACCCAAATCCTCACTTATTTTATGTCTGCTAGCACTGTCCTATTCTGACGGGGTACATCAAAATCTCCCAGAGAGATCACAGTTAACCCATGTTCCCCTGCATTTCCAAGAGCTTTTGCTTTATATACTTTATGTCGTTTGACATATAAAAGTTAACGATCGTGTCTCCTCCGGAAATGGCGAGTTGTCTGGGCTTGTCTCAGGGCTGATGCTGGCTGGCGCTGCCACATTGGTTTGTACCTACTCAGCATTCATTTGGCCATTTCTGTATTTTTTCAACTGTCCGTCATTGTTTGTTTGACAGGATGACTCTGAACAACACAGTTGTTAAAAATAAAAAATACTTCAGACAGTCCCCCACCTTTTAATAGAAAAATTCATGTCATTCACGTTTAGTGTAACATTGGATACACCTAATTGCTTCCCATCTTACTTCCTGTTTGCTGTTTTACTCTGTTCTTTCTTCTGTTTGGCTTTTAGTTACTGGATTGATCACTCCCTTCTCATGCACGGATTTGGACGTTTCACTGAACTCTTCCATTCCATCGCTGTGACCCTTCTATGCCTTAAACTCGTAACCAGGTCCGCTCTGCTCTGGAAAGTTCCCGCCATAGTCTCCCCTGCAGCTTCCTCCCCACTGAGATGAGACTTCGTGTGTGACTTAACTTTTTCCTTCTCCCTTCACCCCCATCGACAGCTTTATGGGTGAATAAAGCAATCTCCAACCACACTTTTATAGACTTCACAACAAACAACATTATTTTTTTTCCAAGATGCCTTTGTACAGGGGCCTCTCCTGTCTCCTTCTGGGCAAGTCCCCGGCACCAATCACAGCACCAAACCCAAGGCCCTGGCAGGGAGTCGTTAATACAACCGGTGACAAGTCACCAAGGGCTACTTGCCTCTCGCACCAGAACAGCACAGATCAGAGGTGACCCTCCGACGCCCCTTGCTTCCCAGGCCCACTCTGCTCCCCATGTCTCAGCCACTGTTCAGGTTGAGGTGTGTCCCCCTCCTATCTCATATATTGAAATCCTGAACCTAGGATGTGTGACTGTGACCTTAATCTGGAAACAGGTCATTGCAGCTGTAATTAGTTAAGACAAGGTCACTGGGGGGGGGGGGGGCTTAATCCAACATAACTAGCAGCCTCTTTTATGGACAGAGACACACACGTAGGGAGAATGTCACATGAACTTGAAGGCAGAGATGGGCGATGATGCTTCTCCAACCCCAGGAAGCCCACAGATCACCACAAGCCAGCAGAAGCAGGGGGAGAGGCCTGGACCATTTTCTCCCTCGCCATCTCAGAAGGAAGCCACCCTGCCGACACACGAACTCAGGCTTCTAGCCTGAAAGGGGGCAACACCGGCACTCACGGGCTCCAGGTTGGCTCCAAGGTCAAGTCAAGGGCTGGGCAAGGGTCCCTGGGTATGTCTAGGCCGCAGACTCGAAAGCTTTTTTTTTTTTCCTGGGGTGGGGGGTTTCCTACCAGGCTTGGCAAGACAGGGTTCTCCTTTTTCCTTGCAGGGAAACATCAACCCACCCCTTCCCTACTCTATGGAAAAATCTGAGCTCTGAAGACAGAACTATAATGCTGGAAGGGCATTCCAAGCCCACGAGTAGCAGCAGCAAAGAACTGGGGGGCAGGGAAATGCAGGTGGGGGCTTTCAGGAGAGCAGGCCTTGAACCCCCCGAGCCCCACTGCATGGCTTCGGGGCCAAGAGCCCCCGTGAATCACACATGGGGCCTCGCACACACAGGAGTGGCCCGGGCTGGCCGCCCTGCAATTTGTGGTGGGGGAGCGGGAGGCCCCGAGACTGCCCGTGCCCGCTGCAGACACCATTAGCCGCCCAGCAGCCAGCTTTACACATATTTAAAGCAAATCCCCGTCTTCCCCAGGCTGGGCTATTTCCGTCCACAGGCTGGCTAAGTGGGGTTTATTTTCAGCCCAGGAACCCCACTGCTGAGGGCTGTTAACCCCAAAGAAGTCCCACCCTATGATCGCTTACCTACCCGATGGGATGGGGAGAAGGGAGGAAGGGGAGGCGGTATTTTTTTTTTTTTAATGTGCAGAGACCCTAGGCTTCTAAAAATGTCTCACTGAAGAATTTACCCAGAACTATAAGTTTACCAAACCAACAGAGGCTCAGGGATGAAAAGCCTTTCTGATTACCCTATGGAAATGCTGAAAAGGCTCTGCCCGGTCATAGGTTTGAATGGTGTTTTCTGTAGTGAAGGCCAAGGGTGCCCAGGACCCCGGGGACCTGTGCTGATGGTCAGGGAGAGGAGTGCCTGCGGGCCATGTGTAGATGGAGGGCGCCGACATAGTGCGCCTGGACGCGTGACTGTGGACGCTGTGCACATGGGTGGCGTGGTGGACGCGGTGCGCATGGGCGGTATGCGTGTGGACACGGTGCGCATGGGTGATGTGCGTATGGACGCAGTGCGCATGGGCAGTGTGCGTGTGGATACTGTGCATGTGAGGGTGAAGGCATTGCGCATGTGCAGTGTGCCTGTGGTCACAGTGTATGCATACAGCGTGTGTGTGTGTGTGTGTGTGTGTGTGTGTGTGTGTGTGTGTGTGTACGGAGTGCATGCACATGTGAACACTGCGCATGTGCAGTGTGCGTGTGGACGCAGTGCGCATTTGCGGCATGTGGATGCAATGCGCATGGTGCGGATGGACTCAGTACCATGTGCAGTGAACACGTTCATGGGTGTACGCATGTGCAATGTGCCCGTGCGCCACGCTGCGCGGCATCCGCGGCTCCAGTGCTTGACAGCTGGGTACCCCCCTCCGATTCTGACATCTAGAGATTCTCATGACAGGAGGTGAATTTAAACAGTTTTTTTTCTCCCTTTCAGGAATGTTTGAAAGGATTGAGAGGAAATTGTGCACAGATTTTGCTGTTTTAAGAGCTAATATGTGAACAGCTTCAGAGGACGTGTGTTGTTTTAAGGCTGGAGTTTACAGAGTGAAAGTGTGAGACAAAAACCCGACTTGCTGGGGACTCGGAGGGTGTCCACTGAATTTCTGAGAAGAGGCTGCCGTTCCCCGGAGCACAGCTGGAAGGGAACAGCCAAAGTCTGACCTTCCACATCCCCTCCCACCCCCGACTGTGTCCTGTCACCTGAGCACCGTGCCAGGGTGCCCAGCTGGACAGCCAGCAGTTCGTGTCCCCTCTCAGGGCACAGAGGAGGGTCCCTCGCACGGCACGGGAACAGCAGTGTGCAAGCGCCATACCGCCCACAGTCCCTAAGGCTCCTGAGATGACATCCATCACAAGGTGGCCTTGTTTCCATACCTGGCTGGGGCTCTGGCTCCTTGGACACAAGCACCTCCAAAGACACAAAGTCTCTATCAAGTTAACTCAAGAAGAAATGGATAACCCGAACAGCCCTAGATTTAGGAAAGAAATGGAATCTCTTAGTGAAAAGCCTTCCCCACAAAGAAAACTCCAGGCCGGGAAGGATTTGCCTAGTAGTCTATCGAACACTGAAGGAAGAAATTCAGCCATTGTACATGAACCCTTCCCAAACTGGAAAGCTGGGCCGCTTCCCAGCTCATTCTGTGAGGCCCCTCACCTGATGCCAAAAGCAGAGCTGTTCCGAGCAAAGGACCACAGGCAACCTCCCTCGTGATCGCAGATGCAAAGATTCTATCCACAAAATGTCAGCAAATCAAATCCAGCAATGTCTTTTTCTTTTTAATGCATCATGACCAAATGGGTTTTATATTAAGAAGTCAGCATGGGTTTACTATTTGAAAAGCAATCAACATAGTTCACCATATTAACAAACTGAGAAAGAAAGAAAAAACAACATTAATCAGCTCAATAGATGCAGAAAAAGCATGTGACAAAATCCAGCAGCCTGGCTCGGTGCACGCTCAACTCCAGCAAACCTGGGAGAGAAGGAACTTCCCAGCTGAGAAAGGACACGTGTGAAACCCCACAACCAACATCACACTTGGGGGCAAGAGACCAAAGGTCTCTCCCCCACCCCAGAGCAGAAAGCAGACAAAGACAACTGCTCTCCTCTCGCTGCGAAGTGCAGTCGTGGAGGTCCCAGCCAGAGCACCTAGCAAGAACAACAAATAAAAACCATAGAGATTGAAAAGGAGAAAATAAAACCAACTATTTGGGACATGATCATCTCCTTTGGAAAAATAATAATAATAATAATAAATGAAAAAGAAGCTTCCAGAACTAGGGAGCAAAGCCACTGGATACAAACTTGAGACACTAGCAATAAACAATCCAAAATGAACTTGAGAAGCTACACTGTGTCAGTAGTCCAATACATGAAATACTTAGTAACAAAATCTCACCGGTTCCATGTGAGATCTCAGCCCCAAGAACTACACAAGGCTGATAAGCAGCAGGATTTAAAATATCTAAATAAGTGTGGAGATACATTGTATTCACGGATAAGAAAACCCAGTAGGGTTATGATACAGGAAAGTCATGTAACTAGTCAACAGGAATGCTAATCAAAATTCCAGCAGAAGTCTTTGAGGTAGAAACTAACAAAGTGATTCTTAGATTTACATAGAAATGCAAAGGACTGGGATCGCCTACATACTTTTGAAAATGAACAAAATTGAGGGATTAACACGGCCTGATTTCAAGGCTTACTATAAAAGCGACATTAACCAAGACAGTGTGGAGGGGGGGAGCAGGAGAGAGAGTCTAGAAGCAGACCCATGCATATGGTCAACTGATTTCCATCAAAGGTGTCAAACTAATTCGATGGAAAAAAAAAGGGGGGGGGGACGCAGGGACAACTGGGGAGTCACATGCGAGAAAGATTTAACCTCGATCCATACCTGTCACCTTCTATAAAATTAAACTTAAAACGGACCACAGATCTAAACATAAAATGTAAAACTATATAAAAACCTCTATGGAAAAAACATAGGAGGAAAATCTTTGTAACCTTGGATTAGGCAAATATTTCTTAGAACACAAAAGCATAAATCTTACAGGAGGGAGGGGAAAAAAAAACACCCTGAAAAATTGGACATCGTCAAAATTAAAAACGTCTGCTCTTTTGAAAGATCCTGTTAAGAGAAGGCAAAGACAAGCCACAGATTGGGAGCAAATATTTGCGAAACACAGATCGGATCGTCAGAACCGAATGTGTAAGGCGTGGATCTGGAACACATAAACAGCTCTCCCAACTCGGTCATAAGACAAATGGCCCAATTATTAAAACAGGCAGGAAAAAAAAAAAGGAGTTCAACAGAGACTTTGGCAAAGACAACCGCGCATGGAGGCAAAAACGGGGCAGCACGAAAGAGGCTCCACGTCATCGGTCACTAGGGAGACACCACGGAAACCACAGTGCTCCAGGGCACATGCCTCTCAGGACGTCGTACCATCCCTGTCCAGCCACGTGAAGGGGCCAATGAGAAGACGGAGCGACAGGAACGATCACACTTGAAATGGAAGGATGAAGAATGGAGCAAACCATGGAAAACAGTGTGCAGTCTCTCCGAAAGGTCAACGTGCACCCCCCCCCCCCGCTCCCAGCACCCCTCCACACACGCCATCCAGCAGCCCCCTCCCGGGATTTACCCGGGACAAATGAAGACACATGGCCGCTCCGACCTGTGTGCAGTAATCAGGGCGGCTTTAATCATAACAGCCGAAACCTGGAAACAGCTCAAGTGTCCGTCAGCCTGCGCGAACAGATAAACAAACTGGGGTACATTTTATCCTTTCCAATTAAAAGGAAACAAAGTCCTGAACGCAGGCCACAACACGGATGAAGCTCACATGCGTTCTTGCTAAGTGAAACAAGCCAGACGCAGGGCTACACAGTACAGGGTGCCTTTCACATGACGTCCTGGAAAACGCAGGAGGACAGGGACAGGAAACACCCGTGGTTACCAGGTGCAGGGAACGCGGGGGGGGGGGGGCGCTGCCCAGGGGCGCAGGGACCCCGGGGGGCAGGGGAGCTATAGGCACGTCCTAGGTCTTGACTGTGATGGTGGTGGCGACTCCAACGGCCAGCACTGGCCAGGACTCGTCGGACCAGACGCCTAAAAGAGGAGACATTTCACTGTTGGAAACCGAGGACGCCATAAAACCTAAATCCAAGAGAGAGGTCAGCAGAACGACAAAACCAACCTAAGGGGCAAACGAGTAGCACATGAATCTTTCCTTTTTTTTTTAAAGACAAGTTTATATATGAAAAAGAAGAGAGACGCTCCATCGAGATCTGACTTCTGGAGAGTTTTTTCTTAAACCAGCCTGAAGTCTGAAATCAGACCAGGGTGTCCGGAGTGGACGCCTGGCGTCAGCAGGTCGCCCCAAGCTCACAGGGTCCCCCGCTTGCCCCTGATGCCCACAGCCCCGGCCGACAGGCTGAAATGCTCTGTGTTGTCTGGGACGGCCCTGCTGCCTTCCTGCTCGCCCCACCACCACCACCACCATGAGGTTTCCCTGACCGGGCGCTGCCCTCATTGTGGCTCCCACGGGGACCAAGGGCAGCGTGCTGTCCCCTCACCACCTTGCTGTCTGTCCTCCTGTCACATCGCTGGGCACATGGGAGATGATCAGGATTAGGTGCTGAAGAGGCCCAGAGGGCAGCTCCTGTCAAACCTCACACCTGGGGCGCAGACCTCCTGGCAGCCTGGTCCCATGTTGGGCCTAGTGCCATGCCACCCATTACCCACCCTGCAGCCAAGAGGGCCCATCACAGATCCTTCCAGAAACTCCTGACCCTCCCCAATTACAAGAAGTCATCTCCTTCAGCCCTCAGACATACTACCCAAGCCCCATCTGCATAGGTCCCCACCCCAGAGCCCTGACCTTGGGAAACACCTCCCTGGGCCCTGGGGTGGCCGGTGCCCAGCTCACTTCCGGTGTCCTTCCTGCTCCCCCCCAACCCTCCCCCCCCCCCCCCCGCCCCACGCGTACCCTCAGAGCAGCTCAGCAGGGAGTCTGCAGGGTTCAGAGCTTTCTGTGACCTCTAAAGTATGTGGGCTCCTTTTGCCTTCCACCCAACCCAGTGCATTTAATGCCCACAGTGGGGTGACAGTGAGGGTACCCCACACAGAAGAAATCCAGCCACGATATCACGGGCTCATCCCCTGCTGAGAACCCCCCCTGCCCCCCGCCAGTACTGTGAGCCTCCAGTTTCCCTCTCTGGTGAGACCCAGCTGCTGGAGAGGGTGGAAAGCGGGCTCCCCGAGGAAGTGACACCCCCACCCCCCGAGCTACAGCCGGAGGATGAGGCAGGGTGAGCAAGGTCAGTCTGACAGTGGGGAGGCTACCTGAGGAAGGTAAGGCTGGGGAGCTGCAGCTCCCAGACCACCTCCTGTTCCCTCCTGGGTTCTGGGGTGCAGGAGAGCAACCCCCAGGGCCGTGTGAACAGACAAAAGGCCCTCCCAGGAGCAGTTCCTGAAAGAGTCCCCCAGAAACGGGACCAGCCATGGCAGCAGCTGACCTCCTTGGGGCCATCACACCAGAGGCCGTGTGCCCCCCCCCACACACACACACACACTCTGGACCCTGCGAGTTCCTCTCAACTCCTTCCACCTGTGCTGCTCCCTCTGCTAGGAATGCCCCCTCCACCCCGAAACAGCTGCACAACCCAGCCCCTCACCCTCGTGCAGAGACCCCGACACTGGCCCCGCGCGGCCACCGCGGTGCCCCCACATCACGTACTTTCTCTGTCAGTCCGGGTTTGTGGGCTCCCCAATACAGGAAGAAGGAACATGGAACGGGCTCACTGCTGGCAAGAACCACCAACAAGCCGGGCCACGAAGGGTTACGTGAGACGGAGAGGGGCTGAGGAAAGGTTACAAGGTATACGAGTAACTGTCAGAACAAAAGCGCAGGCCTTCCTAAACAGCAAAATGCTTTGAAAGAACAGAGGATACACACTTTGTAAAAAGAAACCACCAGAGCAACCAGGACAAAATACGCACACTTACAGAAGACTGTGACAGGGAGGAGACGGGGGCACCAGTCCTATTAAGAAATGCAAATGAGCTCAACTTACCCTGTCAGAGAAAAGTATTTCGATTTGACTCAAGAAATAGCACTCAACTCCATGCTTGACCCAACAAACTGCACTTTACATATAAGGACACAAATAGGTTCAAAGTAACACATGAAAAAGATACTACCTCTGCTAGCTAACACTGATGAAAATAAAGCCAATGTCTATATTCATATCAAACAAAACAAATCTCGGAGCCAAGAAAATTACTCGAGCTAAAAAAAAAAAAAAAGGCCATTTTATAATGATAAACAGGTCAAATGACCCAGAAGACACAGCAGTCCTAAATACTAATGTGCCCAACAGCAAAGCTTCCAAATACATTGAGCAAAAACTCCAAGAATTGGAAGACTGAAAAGATCGATCTACATTTGTATAATAGTTGGAGATTGTACCACCCCTCTCTCGATAAGCAGAACAAAGAGACAGAAAATCAGGAAGGATTCGGGAGACTGGACCTCTCGGCCGGCCACCGCGACCTCATCAGCACCGACAGGACAGTCGTCCCAACAACCGCAGAACACACACACCTTTCAAGTGTACAAGAGCCCAGCTACAAAGATAAACCATACGCTGGGCCGTAAAAACAAGTCCTAAGACATTTTCTTAAAAGAATCAACTCAGGCCCTGGCTGATTGACTCAGCGGTAGAGTGTCGGCCTGGTGTGTGGGGGACCCGGATTCGATTCCCGGCCAGGGCACATAGGAGAAGCGCCCATTTGTTTCTCCACCTCCCCTCCTTCCTCTCTGTCTCTCTCTTCCCCTCCCGCAGCCAAGGCTCCATTGGAGCAAAGATGGCCCGGGCGCTGGGGATGGCTCCTTGGCCTCTGCCCCAGGCGCTAGAGTGGCTCTGGTCGCAACAGAGCGACGCCCCGGAGGGGCAGAGCATCGCCCCCTGGTGGGCAGAGCGTCGCCCCTGGTGGGCGTGCCAGGTGGATCCCGGTCGGGGGCATGCGGGAGTCTGTCTGACTGTCTCTTCCCGTTTCCAGCTTCAGAAAAATACAAAAAAAAAAAAAGAATCAACTCATATTAAGTATTGTCTGTGACTGCGGGTGAGTCAAAAGTAGGAATCCATGACAGAACTGGTGTCTAGAAAATCCCCCAAGTGTCTGGAAAGTAACACACTCCTAAACAGCCCGTGTGTCACGGAGGCAATCTCAAAGGAAACTAGAAAGTGTTTTGAACGGAAAGAAAAGAACACGGTACATCAGAATCTGTGGGACACAACGGAAGTTGTCTCAAGGGAGGCGTCCACCACCGAACACCTGTATCAGAAGAGAAGAGGGAACTCGAATCATCCATGACCTCAGCTTCTACCTTAAGAAGCCAGAAAATGAAGAGCAAGTTAAAAAAAAAAAAAAACCAAAAACAAAAAACCAGGTAAGCAGAATAAACTAAATGATCATCGGAGCGGAAACCAATGGAATCACCAAAAGGAAAGAAAATGTCAACGAAACCCCCAAGCGAAAGTCTGTTCTTTGAGATCTCCAGGGTCACTGCAGCCCGAGCCGCTCTGGTCACTGAGAAGGAAGGGGAGGGGCGCCGGTGACCGATGCCAGGCCCGAGAAGAGGGACAGGGACGGCACTGCTTGTTTCTCAAATGCTTCCAGGACAGCGGTGGGATGTGTGAACAGCTTTGGGCCAATGAATGTAACGCCTCGGGGCGAAGGGAACGGGTTTCTTCAGACGCACGAGATAGCGAAACCCACTCAAGACGAAGCAGGTAACCTGCACACATCCGGTGAATACACTGAAATCTAGTTAACCACCGTCCCAAGAAGGGAAGTCCAGGCCTAGACAGGGGTGCTGATGAACCCCACCACGTGCGGGGAAGCGAGTGTTGAGACCCGCGCTTCACTAACCCGTTTCCCAAACGGAGAGAGGACATGTCCCAGCTCATTCACCAGGCCAGCGTTACTCCCATGATACAAAACAAAACAAAACAAAACAAAAAAACAAAAATATCACAAGGAAACTATAGACATCACTCATGCTCTTAGCAACATGTGAGCAAATGAAGTCCCAGCAACTGACTTAAACGAAAAACACAACGTGACCAAGTAGGGTCTATCTGGGAATGGGAGCTTCAATTTTGAAATTCAATCAGTACAATTCACCATATTAAGAGACTAACGAAGAAATAAGCCATACGATCGTCTGGAGAGATGGAGAGAAGCGTTAGACAAAATCCAACATCCATTTACATTAAAAAAAAAATCATGTAAGCATCCATACCGGAAGGGAAATTCCTCAGCCAACATCTGTAGAAATCTTCGGACATCACACAGTGGATTGTGCGGAACTAAATGTACTTTTCCTAAGACTGGGAGCGAGCGAGGATGTTCCCACTTCCACCTCTGTTAAACATCACCATGGAGGGGCTAGCCAGTGCAATCAGGTAAGAAACAAAAAACAAGCATCAGATTGGGGATGAAGAGGTAAAACCGCCTTTATTTGCAGACATGATCATCCCTGTTAAAGACACCAATTTAATCCACACACACAAAAAAAAGCTGCTAGAACTAAGTTTTAATAGTTTCTAGAGATAAGATAAATGTATCAAATTAATCACAGTGCAAAAGACTAGCAATAAGCCATCAGAAATCAAAATTAAGAAAGAAATACCATTGACAGCAATATAAAATATGAAATAGGTATCTGGCAAAAAAATATACAAAGACCTTTTGTTTGGTGACAGAGAGAGAGACAGATACAAATAGGGACAGACGGAGGAAGCGAGAGAAATGAGAAGCATCAATTCTTTGTTGTGGCACCTTAGTTATTCATTGATTGCTTTCTCATATGTACCTTGATAGGGGGGGGGGGAGGGCTACAGCAGAGTGAGTGACCCCTTGCTCAAGCCAGCAATCTTGGGCTTCAAGCCAGTGACCTTGGGCTTCAGGCCAGTGACTTTGGGGGCTCAATCCAGTGGCCATGGGGTCATGTCTATGATCCCACACTCAAGCTAGTGACCCCATGCTCAAGTTGGCGAGCCCACACTCAAGCTGGTGACCTCAGGGTTTCGAACCTGGGTCCTCTGCATCCCATTCTGATCCTCTAGCCACTGCTCCACCGCCTGGTCAGGCTGTACCAAGACCTTTTACACTGAAAACCGCCAAATGTCTCTGACAGAAATTAGAGATCTCAATAGAGATCCAATGTTCACGGGTCGGAAGGCCCAGTGTTGGCGAGGGTCGATTCTCTCCCAGTCGATCTCTCGCTCCAATGCCATCTCAAACAGAAGGCCACCGATCCCCTTTGTAGAAAGAGAAAAGCCGTTTCTGGAATTTATACATTAAATGCAAGGGATCTGGAGACACCAAAGTAACTCAAAAGAGAAGAATGGAGTCGGGTGACTTACCCTATTTCACGGCCTCTTATCAAAGCGACAGTGATCGAGACAGCGCGGTGCTGGGGTAAAAGGCAGACTGACGGATCAATGGGTCAGAGCAACAGAGTCCAACTACAGGCCCACGCTTTTATGATGAACTGAGCTTTCCAGAAGGTGTCAAGGTGGATTCCTGAGGGTCAAGGATACGCTCTTTCCAACATATGGTGCTGGAATGATCGGAGAGTCACATAAAAAAGAAACAAAAAACCCAGGAATCACAAACCTCAGCCATAATTTACAAGGTATGCAGAAACTCACGGCTGCCTCTGAACCTGAGCACTCCGATGAAAACCACCAGAACACACAGAAGAAAATCGCAGTAAGCACGCGTTTGGCAAAGATTTCTGAAATGGGACGTGAAAAGCACGAAACACATAAAAAAAAGGAAAAGGCAGTCGATTTGATTTTATTAAATTGATTAACTTGTGTCCTTTAAAAGACACCATTGAATAAACATGCAGCTATGTGCCCAAAATACATAAAGAACTTTTACAAGTCGGTAGAGAGAAGACAGAGAGCTTCATTTTTAAATGGGCAAAAGTGGTTCTGGCTGGTGGTTCAGTGGCTAGAGCGTCGGTCCGGCGTATGGATGTCCTGAGTTTGATCCCCAGTCAAGGCACACAAGAGAAGCAATCATCTGCTTCTTCACTCTTCCCTCTCTTCCCTTCATGCAGCCAGTGGCTCGATTGGTTTGAGCATGGGAGCTGAGGATAGCTCCACTGGAACACATCAGCCTCAGGCATTAAAAATAGCTCAGTGCTCGAGCATCGGCCCTAGATTGGGTTGCTGGGTGAATCCAGTTGGGGCACATGCGGGAGGAGTCTGCCTCCCTGTCTCCCCTCCTCTCACTTAAAATAATAATAATAAATTAAATGGGTACAAGATTGAAAAGATGCTCTTTTTCCATCAAAGAAGGTAAACAGAGGCGAACTGAGCATGAGGAAAGAGTCTCACCATCCTCAAGTCATTAGGAAATGAAAATTAGAACACAACAGGATACCCCGACCCGCCCGCGAGATCAACCCACTGCGGCAGGATGGGAGATGCTGCACGGCTGTTCCGGAAACCAGTCTGTCAGTTTCTCAAATGGTCAGAGCCACACCTACTGTATTATATCCGGCTGTTCAACTCCTAGATATTACATACACGGTGAAGAGAGAGCCACAAGTCCTCACAGAGACTTGGACACAAACGTATTTATGCTAGCTCCAAACTGGACACGACCGCACGTCTATCAACCATGTGAATGCGTCAACAGTCGACAGGCCGCGAGGCATCCCTGCGGGGGGACAGGACGTGGCCGCAGGGAAGAATGGACCACTGGTGCTCGCCACAGCGCTGAATGGACCTCACAAAACAATGCTGAGTGAAGGGGGCCCAGCGGGGACTTGCGAATGAGCCCATTTATAGAAAACGCTAGAAAATGCAACCCCATCTTTACTGACAGAAACACAGAGGCTCCTTCGTGAGTGGGAAGGGGGGGGAAGAGGGGTCCCACAGTCATGAGGACATTTTCGGGGTCACGGATGCGTTTGCTGTCCTGATGGTGATGGTCTCCTGGTGTCTACACATGCCTCAGGAAAGCTGGTTTGGGTTTAAGTGAGCAGAGAGGAAGAAAACAAAACAGAGGCAACAGGATCTCGTGTGGACCCAGGTACCTGGCTGCCACGGCGAACAGGGGTCAGTCTGCCTCTCTCTCCCCCCTCGGATTTCAGGAGAGTGCAAACTCACTGCCCCCACCTGGGGCACCTTTTGTGGGACGGACAGCTCTCCCACCCGCTTCCCTAGCCCCCACCCCCGCCTGCCACACCGTATCCGAGAGCAAGAGACCCACTCTCTCTTCGGTCCCCAGAGGCCGTCAGCTCTGGGCTGAGAACCTTCCCACCCTGTGTGTCCGCCGGCACAGTCCCAGGCCCCATCCATAGCAACGAAGGTCCAGAGAGGGTGGGTGGGTAACATGTGTGGGCCCACTAGGCAGTCTCGGAGGATCTAGACAACCCACCTCCTCCCCAGTCTCTCTGTCTGTGTGGTCCAGGCGCGGGGTGGGGGTGGGGGCCTCCGAGAGCCATGCCCACAGCAGGCCTCCCACAAACCAGAAAGGGTGGGACCCCACAGGCCCCAGGCCTGCAGCCCCCCTGCACCCTTAATTAATTAAGAGGGGGTCCAGAGTTCTCCAGAGGCTGCCGCAGCCCCCGAGCCCCCCCCCCCCTCGGCTGCCTATTTTGGGGCCAGCGACGGAAACTTAGAAAAGGGGCCTCTCTGAACACTGCGGGGAAACGAGAAATTCTTACAAACTCCCCAGGACGGGAGGGTGTTTTCCCCCCAAGTCCCAGAGCTCCTGAGTGGTCTAACAGATGTCCTCACTTGAGAGAAAATCACCTTGAACCTGAGAGAAGACAGAGACCTTGAGCAAAAGACTGGGGGGGTCTTTGTGGGGGGTGAGGTAGAGAGGGTCCCAGCAGGGGGAGGTCTTTGTGGGGGGTGAGGTAGAGAGGGTCCCAGCAGGGGGAGGGTCTTTGTGGGGGGTGAGGTAGAGAGGGTCCCAGCAGGGGGGGTCTTTGTGGGGGTGAGGTAGAGAGGGTCCCAGCAGGGAGGGGGGGTCTTTGTGGGGGTGAGGTAGAGAGGGTCCCAGCAGGGAGGGGGGGTCTTTGTGGGGGGTGAGGTAGAGAGGGTCCCAGCAGGGGGGGTCTTTGTGGGGGGTGAGATAGAGAGGGTCCCAGCAGGGGGGGGTCTTTGTGGGGGGTGAGATAGAGAGGGTCCCAGCAGGGGGGGGGTCTTTGTGGGGGTGAGATAGAGAGGGTCCCAGCGGGGAGGGGGGTCTTTGTGGGGGATGAGGTAGAGAGGGTCCCAGCAGGGGGAGGTCTTTGTGGGGGGTGAGGTAGAGAGGGTCCCAGCGAGGAGGGGGGGTCTTTGTGGGGGGTGAGGTAGAGAGGGTCCCAGCAGGGAGGGGGGGTCTTTGTAGGGGGTGAGGTAGAGAGGGTCCCAGCAGGGGGGGGTCTTTGTGGGGGTGAGGTAGAGAGAGTCCCAGCGGGAGGGGGAGCCTTTGTGGGGGGTGAGGTAGAGAGGGTCCCAGCAGGGGGGGGTCTTTGTGGGGGTGAGGTAGAGAGAGTCCCAGCGGGAGGGGGAGCCTTTGTGGGGGGTGAGGTAGAGAGGGTCCCAGCAGGGGGGGGGGGTCTTTGTGGGGGGTGAGGTAGAGAGGGTCCCAGCAGGGAGGGGGGGTCTTTGTGGGGGTGAGGTAGAGAGAGTCCCAGCGGGAGGGGGAGTCTTTGTGGGGGTGAGGTAGAGAGGGTCCCAGTGGGGAGGGTCTTTGTGGGGGTGAGGTAGAGAGGGTCCCAGCAGGGAGGGGGTCTTTGTGGGGGTGAGGTAGAGAGGGTCCCAGCAGGGAGGGGGTCTTTGTGGGGGTGAGGTAGAGAGGGTCCCAGCAGGGAGGGGGTCTTTGTGGGGGTGAGGTAGAGAGGGTCCCAGCAGGGAGGGGGTCTTTGTGGGGGTGAGGTAGAGAGGGTCCCAGCAGGGGCTGAGCCCCCCTCAACAGCACCCTGAAAACAGGGCTTGCGGTCCAGCTCTCAGACTTCCACACTGACCGCTAGTCCAGGGACCTCACGGGGTGGGCAGCTCCGAGGAGTGCATAACATAGGGACCCCGGCCCGCTCCCCAACGCCCAGGGACAGCGGCAGCCCCTGTTCCCAAGCGCCCCCCTGGCTGGGCTCGGTTGGTCGGGAGAAGAGACACAGGCCCAGCTCGAGAAACTGAACATGACATGGAGACGCCGCCCTCCCCCTGGGGCGCCCCCACCAAACCCCGCTCTGAATACACAAATTCTTCTCGGATCATCGTGCTCGGAAACTGACCAGATCAGCGCCCGCCAGGAGAGGGGGCGGGCCGTGCCTCTCAGCACACACTTCACATTCTGTTCTCGTCCGGCTTCCCGTGCTGACAGTTTCTGGATTAAATGTGCAAATGGAACGCGGCCCCGAGGGGGTCTCTCTCCTTGCCGGCCTGAGGCCCCGGGGCCGAGCATGCACGTGCACACAGGCACGTATGTGTGTGTGTGTGTGTGTGTGCCTGAATGCACACGCCACGTAAGCACAGCCACACTTGTGTGTGTGTGTGTGTCTGTATCTGTGCGTGACCGTGTAGTTGTGCATGCGTGCTGTGCCTCTGTGTCCGTGGGTCTGCACCTATGTGTGGACCTGTGCATGGACCTGCCTCTCAGTGAGACACCCACGGGACCAGGCACATTGTCACTGGCCTGCTGTTCTCAATCCCCCTCGGCATTGGCCCAGCTGGGCAAATGGCAGCTCCGGCCATGGCTACCCCAGCTTGGTTTTCAGCATAGGGGACTTTTTTTGGCCCAAAAGTAGCTGTGTCCACATGAAAATGGAGACGGGGCACCCCTCACTATGAGCCCGGGGTTGGGGTCCCTGCCTCGCAGCCAAGGGGAAGGGACGCTGCCACGGCCCACGGCCACGTGGCCAGAGGCCCAGCAGGACCTGCGTATCTGGGGAGGGGACCATTGCACCCCAATTCCTATCACCGAAACAATGCTGACGGGCTCCCAGGCCTCCTCCCATCAGTGGACGACACTGAGTCCTCTTAAGCCCGCCTGGGCCCCATCAGGCCCTAAGGTCACTACTGGGCAGTGCTGCAGACATCCTGGGCCAGGCTAGGCCTGGGTCAAGGGCATCCTCCACCAGCGACTGCCCAGGGCTGCCAGCAGCCCCAGCCCTGGGGGCCTCCTGCGCACCCCAGCTTGTATGGCCAGCTGTCACCCGGTTTCACCACTGGGAGACCATGGCTGCAGTGGAGGTGGTGCTGTGTCCAGCTCCGAGGCCACTTAGTGAGTCCGGGCTGGGGCCGGGGCCGGGATGCACAGGCAGCGGCCCCTCGGCCCTGCCAGGCTGCCCTGAGCCCCCTTCCTCTTACCGGGGGCCTCTGCTTCTCATACTGTGTGCCTTGGGGAGGCAGGGGACATGCCCACGCCCACCTGAATGAAGCACGGGCCATTGTTCCTGCACCTGCGCGCCCCGCCCCGCCCTCTGACCAGCCGCTCACGTGCTCGCTGGGTCAGCCCACGTATGGGGGCGGCAGCAGCTGGCAGACCGCGCCTTGCCCCACAGCTCCCCGTTATCCCTGCCTACGAGAGCCCCACGGGGAGCCCAGTGCCTGGTCCCCCCCAGTGCCCCGCGCCCTGAGACACGACTGCTCGCCTGTCCAGCCTGAGCCCGGTTAGGTTATGTCAGTGGCTGCCCCGCGCCTAGGACAAGGCGATCCAGCCGGCCGGGGTCAGATGTGAACCCCCCCCCCCAGCAAACGGGCCTCCAGCCACCCCGAGCCGAGCACCAGAGTCCGACCACCCCAGCAGCCCCGGGACCACGCACGCCATGACCCTGCTACCCCCTAGCCGAGGGGCTGTGGGCCCCCAACAGGCTCCCCCGCCCAGCCGCTGACTTCTGTCCCGGCCTCCGGGAGTGTTTGATGAGGGCAAAGGGGGAGAGACGACACGGAGCCAGGCCCCCTCCCGGGCCGGCGCCGTCCCGTCTGAGAGCTGAGCATCCGTGGGGTCCTCCTCGGGGGTGGCCTCTGGGCAGCCTGGGTGCAGCTGAGAAAAAAAAAAAGCCTTGTACCCGTCGTCAACTTCTAGAAGGGAAGGAGGGACCCTGTGCCTGTGTCCTCCCCCCCCCCAAAAGAAGGCCCTACAGCAGAGCTGGAGGCTGAGCTGAGCTCCCCACCTGAGCAGGGCCAGAGGCGCCCCCCGCTCGTCCCCGCCGCGCCCGCACCCCGACCCAGGGAGGCTCCGTCTCTGGTTACCGACCCAGAGCTGAATCATCACAATTTCTGAAAGAGGGAAAAAAGAAGAGGGAGGTGCAGGCGGGGGGCAGGGAAGAGGTGGAGAATGAGACCACCCAGACACCTGGCCATGTTCAGGGAGAGAGACCTGGAAACCACGCACACACAAGCACACACACACGCACACATACACGTGCACACGCACACACGCACGCGCACACGCACGCACGCGCATACGCGCACACACGCACGCGCACACACACGCGTGCGCGCACACACACACGCACACGCACACGCACCCTGGTGCCGGGAGAGGCCGTGGGGCCTGCCGAGCAGACGCCTATATGGTGACGGGTCCCTGGGCCTGCCGGCTCCAGAGGGGGACAAGGTTCCAGGGTCCCTGCTTCCCTGCAGAGGGCTCAGTAGGACGGTTCCCAGGGAGGAGGGGGACCTGCACGGCTCGGGGCAGGGGGGGCTCCGGGCAAGGACGCCCCCGGAAGGAAGGAGGCCTCAGATGCCAGGCCTCACCTTGCATCACACGGTTTTATAGCTTGAAAACAGGAAATGCTATGGAAACAAACAGGCCTGGAGTCAGGCGGTTCCCACAGCCGCCCGTAGGAGCCCCGTGGCCGAGCCTGGGATGGTCTCGGGGACCCCCGGGCCTCCTCTGGCCATTGTGCAGTCTCCCCAGGGCCCAGGAGGACCCAGCACCAGGGACAAACCAGGGGCCATCTCCCCTCTTTCTTCGGGAAGCAGAGTTGAAACGCTGATGGCCCCCATACCCGTCTGCAGGGGGGATAGGGGAGAAGGGGCCGGTGGAGGGGCCAGGGGGCCCCAGCACCCTGCTTCCTGGATGGGGGCAGGGGTGGTGAGTGGACAGGTCACTGTGGGCCAAGCCCCCCTCCCTCACTCCCAGGTGGGGCTGGCTCTTCCCGCCCACCGGCCCCAAGGACACTGCCTGCCGGCCAGGACCGTCCACCTGACTCGGACCGGTCGCACAGGATCAGGTTACATGTTTTTCGGGAAAGTTTCAAACATTTTCCACAGTTTTCTCTTCCTCCTGCCGCCCCCACCCCCCACCCCCACCTTGTTCCGAACAGACTTGATCGATAGCACCACTCTGGCAGCAGATAACGTGAGTCCCGGCTGTGGGCTTCACAGAGAATGTCTTTGTTACAGAAACGAGTCACCATAGGACCCCCCCCCCACCCCGACACAGGGCCCCGGTGTCCTCGCGGAAGGTTCTGGTTACAGCCGAGGATTCCCGTTTTCACGGCTCTCTCTCGGCTGAGCGCAGGCTCTGCACGAAGGAATGTCAGCTGTCCCCTCAGGAGCAGCTGCTTCCAGGCCAGGAACGCAGCCAGCTCAAACCCCCGTCACCCCCACCAGGGACGGGGGGCCCGGGTGGGGTGTAAACTTTGTTCCTGGTGGGGCTGGCCTGAGCCACTGCCTGGGGCCCCTCCGAGGTCCTCACGAGCCTCGAGCCCTCGGCCTCCTCCTGCGTGGACACTCTTGGGGGGGGGGTGGAAAACTGTGACCCCTTTCCACAGTTGAGGACAGTGGTACTCGCCCCTCAAAGCCCAGGAAGGAGACCAAGCCGGGACCGAGGCGGCTCTAGATCAAGGCGGCCAAAACCCACGACCACCACACGCAGTGAGAAAAAAATACTCCACAGACACGAGGCAGCGTGGACACTCGAAGGTGGACAGGGCGGACAGAGCGCCCATCAGTGTGAGGGAGGCAAAGGCAGAACACAGCCGGTGTAGGACCAGGGGCCCTGCTTTGGGGGCTTTGGAGACGGCTCAGGCAGTGTCCACAGAATGACCAGGGCGGGGCCGTCCTTCCTGGGGTCCCTACCCATCCACACAGGGGCTCCGACGCGTTGGCCAAGGGCCGTATTTACAACCTCTGCTCGGTGGTCCCCAAGCCTCGGCTCACAGACTCACGCAGCGGTGTCAGGGGGTGACCTGGACCTGTGGGGAGACCTGGGGGCTGCCTAGGTCTTTCTCACGCCACCCAGCATGAGGTGGATGGCCCCACAGCGCCCGCCCCACCAGACACGCCCTGTTCGGGTCAGTGCCGGGGCCACCCCCTACACCCACCGTCACCCCTCCCGGGCCCTCCGCCCTGTCCCACGCAGGGCCCCGGGCAGAAGAGAGAGGGGCTCCTCACGCACGGCAGGCCGAGCCACCCAGCTGACCACTGGCTCCAGAGCACGCCCCCCCCCACACACACGCACCCTTCTCCACGGACATCAGAAATGTGACTATGGTGGGTTGGGGGCCTCTTCTCTAGCTGGTACGGTTTTGACCCCAAACTTGCAAAGCTCTGGTTTGCCCATGAGAGCTGGCTACCAGGCAGAGGCCTCCCCCAGCAGCAGCCCAGCGGGACACGTGTGCACGCAACACACAGGTGTGCGTGCGGGGAGGGGGGCGCGTACGCCGCTCCCTTCTGGCTGGCTGGCTCCCCGGGACGGGGGGGGGGGTCAAGCCCTCCCTCCAACACTCAGGCCCTGACACCCTCTTCCCGGAGGCCCTGGGGTGCAAACACAAAGCCCATGTCCTCCTTCAATACCCCGCACCCATTTGCATGTAGTCGGTGCTTTAATACATGTTCGCTGGCTGAAGAAACGCAGGAGAGAAACCCCACCCGGACCCGATGGCGGTGAGGGTGGACTGCCCTCCGAGGAATGATGTCGGAGGAGGCCCCGGCCGGCGCTGGGAGTCCTAGGGACCATGAGACAAAGGAGCTCGAGGTTCCGAGCGGGGCAGAGGGGGTCTTCCCAGCGTGCCCCGAGGTCTCAAGGAGGAAGTAGATAAATAACACCACGGGGGGTGGGGTGCATGCAGGGAGGTGACACGGAGTGGGAACAGGGCTTCCTGGGTGTGGGGGCGCGAGTTCACCGCGCAGTGGGGCCGGCAGAGCAGGCAGAGCAAGGGGCCTCGCCTCGGAGAGAACAGACCTTAGTTGGGGATTTCTTGTCAGGAGATCTGGGCTGCCCCGCCCGGTGCCCTGACCTGGGGCAGAAGTGACTTAAGCTCTGTGACACTCGTCCCCTCCAGCAAGCAAAGGACACACAGCACAGGGTGTGGCTGCAGCTGGCCCTGACCCGAGCACCGTGGCCCCTACTGACGTAGTGAGGGTGTGGGAACAGGGGTGTCTGCAGGGGCTGCTGGGTGGGGGCCCGGGACAGAGCCTGGACCTCACTCCACAGAAACGGGGACCCACAGCATCCCGAGAAGGGCCTCATTCTGCAGCTGAGAAAATGGAGCCCAGAGACCGGGAGGGTCTCTCTCTGTGCTGGGGTTGATGGGGGGGGGGGGACCCAGCTGGCGGGAGGGCTGGGTCACCACGGAGGGGGCCAGGGAGCCTCAGCAGCAAGGGAGGAAGCCGCAAGCAATGACCTCATCCCTCAGGCCTCCGGGCCGCGGCTCACGGTGTTCCCAGCCACAAGCACGGCGGGACAATTCCCTGGTATGTTCTCCACCAGAGAGGCACAGTTACCTGTGTTTGTGCTGTGCTTTGGAGAGCCTCTCTTTGTGTGGGATTTGAAAGAAAAAAAAGAGAGAGAGAAGAAAAAAAAAAAAAAAAAAACAAGGTCGAGCTGCGTTTTTCAGACAGAAATGGGCCTCTCACCTGGCCGGGCAGGGCAGGGCCTCTGCTTGCACAGAGTGGGGTGAGGGGGCGGGTTCTGCATGGCCGCAGGACAGGGAGGGACACAGGAGGGCCTGGCCCCCTCCCGCCGAAACCGAGGACCCTTGAACAGGGCGTGGCCAGGGACCCGGGAGCAAAGTGTGGGCCCCCACGTGGGTGCACGCGTGGGCCCAGGGCGGTGTGCACTAGCAGACACACACGTACACACACGTATGTGCACACACAGGGCGATCTGTCCCTGGACTCGGGAACCCAGTCGGGCGCTGTCCCGACGCCCCCACTAGCCCCCCAGGGCCCCTGAAATGTCCCTTCCTCCCCCCCCACCCCACCCCGGGGAACCACGGACAAAGCTCAGCACCCCAAAGCAGCTGTTAACAGGCCCCGGTCAGACCCCCACAGCAGAGATGAGATTCCAACAAAATGGCTTTTTCAGGCCCACCAAATATCCCTGGTTCAGCAGAACGCTTAATCCCTCTGAGGCCGCCTGGGCCTTCCTTACCCCAGGCTGAGATAACAGCTTTCTGGCACCATAAAAGCAAGGCCTATGAAAAAAAAATGGGGGGCGGGAAAGGGGGAGAAGAAATATGGGCTCTCTGGGAAAACACAGCTTTGAGTGAATTTTTTTCCACCATTTAAAGATCGTGCTGCTCTCGAAACCCCTTTGCACGGAGCCCACCCTCGGCCCCTCCTGGCTCCAGGCTGTGGTCTGGGCCCCCTGCCAGCGGCGTCCACATTTTCTGGACAACAGCGCCACCTGGTGTCTTTGCATCTGGCTCGCGTTTGCACACTCCTCGGGTAGGGTGGGGAGCTGCAAACGGGGCCGCCTCAGCCCACTCCCCACCCAGCCCGCCTCTGCCTGGGGTGGGCACCCTCCCCACCCCCCCCCACCCCCCCGGAGACCGAAGCCTCTTCCTCTAAGCTGCCTGATTTCCACGAGCACCGAGAGAGACCTGGGCCCACCCTGGGAGCTGGGAGCTGTGGGAGGGAACCCCCAGCTCTCACTTAGTATCCTTCTTCCCCTCCCTTTGTCAGGGTGTCCTTCCCCCTCCAGGAAGCCCTCAGCACCCCTCAGACACATCCCACTCCCAGTTCCTCTTCTCCTTGGACCTCCTTCCCAGCCAGCCCCGACACAACTCGCCTCTGTCCTCCGGGGCACGGACCTGTGGCTACCTCTTCCCCATGGTGTCCCCAACAGTCCCCACAGGCTGTGGCCACAACGCTCAGCCACACACACCGCCAGACCGTGAGTTGGGAAGACCTTGGGAACCCACCAAGGCCTTGGGAGGTTTCTGTCCTGCCCGGCCTCTCCCTTTTACAGGTGTGCAAACTGAGGCCTTGGGACCCTCACAGCAACTTGGGGTGTCCCACAGGGGACAGCTCTGGGTACGTGAGCTCAGAGGGAGTTCCAGACACGGGGAAGCACGGTGCTGGACACACGGGCCCGCCTCTGGGGGGGTGTGGAATCGTTGAGCCTGGGCGCCCACCACAGCCCCCAGCACGTACGGGGCTCGGGCACAGGGAGGCAGGGCTGGGGCCCCTGCGGAGGGCAGGTCGGGAGGGCGCACTGAGGCAGTGACAGCCAGGCGAGGGCCTGAAACCGGACGAGAAGAGGAGCCGGTCCCGTCGCATGCCAGAGAGAACAGGCTGGCCCAGAGCAGAGCAACGGCCCCAGGCGGCTGGGAGTGTCCCAGGGTCAGCAAGAGTCCACCTGCTCAGAGAGAGCGGGAAGGGGGAGGGGAGGGCCGATGGTGGGGCCGGGCTGCCCGAGTGGGGGGCCCGTTCTGGGGCCCAGAGAGGCTGAGTTCATCCTAAATGCCACAGGGAGCTTCTGGAATGATCAGGTTCTTCAGAGAAAGCCCCATCCCCTCTCACACATTCCCCACGCCCCACCCCGGGCAGTGATGGCTGAGTGGACAGTGCCCGCTGGTGGCTTTTGTCGTGGTGGCAGGGAGGTGGCTCTCAGGAGAAAATGGGGGACCAAGGAGCCAGCCTGAGGTCTCTGCCCTCAAAGGGGTGGGAAGGGAGGTGGGGCCAAAGTGGGCACGGGGCTCTGGGTTCTGGGCACACCCATCCCGGGTCCCAGAGGGAGAGGGTGTAAGACACCCACCCCTCTGCTGCCTCCCCAGCCCATGCTGAGTCCCCATCCTGGAGCTCAGGGGTACTGCGCCCGCAGTTCAGAGATCAGCCACCAGGTGGCAGGCGAGCCTCAGAGATGTCAGGAGGGAGGAGGCGGTGCCAAGGAAGGAAGCCAGGCAGGGGGCGGGGCCAGGACGGGACAGGAGCCGCCCCTGCTCTGGGGCCACGTTGTGCCCTGAGATTTGAGACAGTGAGTTCTGTCTAAACGTGAGAAGAAGCCCTTGTCTGGGAAGGAAGGTCCTCCTGGCCGGCCCCAGAGAAGAGTGGAGGCCTGACCAGATTGGAAGGGAGGGGTCCCCCAAGACCTCAGGGTCTACCCCTCACCCTGGGCTGGCTCAGGGTGGACCCCCCGGCCCGTCAGTGAGATTCCCTGGCTGAGAGACGCGCAGGGCACGGCTGGGAGGGTCCTCGCAGCGGGTCTGACCCGGCTTTGCCACCCTTCCAGCTGCCTCTGAGCTGCACAAGGACTGGGTGGGCTGCCACTTGAACTCAGGACACGGGGTCTGAGCGGGGGACCCCTGCTGCGCCGACCTGGGAACTCCACGTGGTCGGAGTTGCTTCAAACCCGAGGGTAAACCGCCCAGCAGTGCGGGAACGACCCCCAAGTCATCAGGGGATCCTCATGGCCTGACCTGTGTCCCACACCCCAAAATTCCTACGTTGGAGCCTGACTCCTCCTCCACACTTAGCATCTCTAATGTGACCGTGTTTGGAGATAGGGCCTTTAAACGGGTGATTAAGGTGAAAATGAGGTCCCCAGGGCAGGTCCTAATGCCATGTGACCAGTGTCTTTATAAGAAGGGGAGACCAGGACACGGACGCACACACAGGATGACCATGCGGGGGACACAGAAGACGGCTTCAGCGCACCGAGGAGAGAGACCTTCACAAGAACCTGCTCTGCCCACCCTGGATCTCGGCCCTCCAGCCCCCAGGACGGGGGCCGTACACGTCCCAGGTTCCAGCCGCCCAGGGTTTTGGGGGGGACTTTTTTTTATGGCAACTCCAGGACACTCCTACAGGGAGAGAGGCTGACCAGGCCCTGACACAGCCCCAGTCCCTTCCCTGGCCTGGTGCACTTAGTAGGACAGCAAACATCGGCCAGTGCCCAGCGGGCAGGGCCCGGACCTGCTGAGGGCGGCCTGGAGTCGGCCTGGAGTCTGGCTGGGTCTTCTTGGCCTCTTCCAGCCTCAGTTTCCACCTGGATAAGCAGCTCGGTCCCCTTGGCCATGAGGAGAGAACTCGAGTTGCAACGTCTAGATCAGACATGCTCTGTGGGGTCCAGCTGGGACCTCACTCGCCACGTGGTGCCCCGAAGCACCAGAGACACCCCACCTCTTTTCCTGCCCTCCCCCCCCTCCCAGCACCCACCCGGCGGTGTGGCGGGGGGAAGGAAGCCAGCCAGGGGGAAGGACAGTTCCTACCCTGGACGCGGACACAGGACCAGAGAGGGCACCTGGGACCCCCTGCAGCCAGCAGCCTTGCCCGTGCCCAGCGCTCACCTGCAGGGGGAGATGGGCCTGCCCACAGCAGGGGTGTATGAGGCTCGTTCTCTCTGGACTCGTGGGGGGGACACACGACCTGAGTGCGGGAACCACAGCCCCCGGAGGAGGCCCCCACACAGACCCAGCTGGCACCCGCATTGCTTCCGGGGGGCCCCCAGGAGCGGGGCAGACACGGGAGTAACACGTGACCCCAAGACGCTGTCCCTCTTGCTGGCATGGGCGCCGTCCCACTTGGCCATTACACCGGTCCCTACTTTTACACGAGAGACGTGACCCAATAGAAGACAGTAAAAACAAGACACCAGGACCCGGGGGCGGGGGGCTCATCCCAGAAAAGCAAGTGGACCAGTGTTCCAAGAGCCAGGAAAGACAGACACACGTCAAATTCACGCCGGCACGTTAAATTCACGCCCTCGTGTGGGCGCCGAGGCCAGCAGGTGCATTCAGGGGACGCCCAGGGGCTTGCCCTTCAGACAGAGAGAGCCGGGATGACCCACGGACACCGTGTCTCCAGGCCGCCCAGCGTGCTCACCACGCCGTGTGCCTCAGCTCGCGTGTTCATGTCCAGAAAACACAAGAGAACCAGAGGAGAAATAAAACCACCGCAAACACGAACAGGCCATTTAAGTGACAAAAATCAATGGCGTTCACAGCGACCAAAAAAAAAAAAAATCCCAGAAAACAAACTCCAGGCAACGTAGCAGAAGAGAAGACTCCTATTTGTGACGGCAAAGGACAGCAACTACATTTACAGTTTTATTATTATTATATTATTATTATTATTATTATTAGACACACGCGTCAGCACCCCCGTCTGAAACCTACACCACAAAACCGCGCGCCCCTCCTGACAATCCCAGCACGATGGTGGACGGGGGCGTCCCCCACGCCACAGGGCTGCATCAGCCTCCCCAGCTCCACCCATTAAACGCCATCAATTTCTGTCCTGGGAGCAGGACAAGGCGTGAAGGTCCCGGGAAGAGCCAACAGACGAGAACGGGAGGGCGACCTCCGGGAAGAGCCGTCCACGCATGGCGCCACATCCCAAAATGAAACCGGTGTCACTATGCTGGTCATTGAAGCAGGTGGCCCGGGGAGGTGAAATACTCTGACTAGTGGCCCGGGACAGGGGGCTCCCCAAGGGGACCCACTGGGCACCTGGGCATCTGGTTTACAATAAAAATGCCACCTCTCAGCACAGAGGTAGGCTTCTGAATAAGTGGCATTCGGGGACTGGAAGGCTGGAGGGACAACTGGACAACTAAGAGGGGTTCTGATCCTCTCGCCACCCGCCAGGACCCCCCCGCCCCACGGACCATCGACAACTGAAGACCACAAGAGCCACCCTGGTCGGGCACGAGAAGAAATCCCGGCTGGGTTCCTCTCGCACCTCCAAGAAGGGAGGCCGTTCCCAACTCCAAGTCCAGCAGGAAAGACAGAGGTGGCTGTGCAGGAATGACTCGGAGCCCAGCTGACCGGGCCGCCCAGCCTGAAGCCCTCCGGCCGGCCCCGTGGGGCTGGGGACCGGCAGTGGGCGTCGTGGTCCTCTCCGCTTTGCTGGTGTTGGGGGGTACGTGCACAGGAAGACAGCCAGACAGACAGATGCCAGCGCGGTTGGTGTCTGTGTTCAGGAGGCTGTCTGGGGACATGGCTTCCCCGCAGCCTCTCAGACACGTCCACCTGGAAGTGTCCCCTTCGTGAGGTCACGTGTTTCCGGCACCTGGCTCCCAGCTCGGCCGGGCTGCCTGAGGTTGTCGGGGCCATTCCAGGCCCTGTCCGAGGGGCTCTCAGCTGGCTGGGGGGGGGCAGAGGAGCCCTCCAAGTGAGGGGTTTGGGCAGGCTGGGAGTGGGAGGGGCCAGTTTCCAGTGTTGGCAATTTCTTCTGTGTTCCCTGACCCCCCAGTTCCTCCGTGGGGGCTAGAGACCCAGGCACGAAGGTGAGAGCAGTGCTGGGGGGTTGCTCAGGTGGGCAGGGGGCCGGGATGGCTGTAGGGTCCACACACCAGTTTTGACCCACCCAAGAATCACCCAGACCTGGGACCAAAGCACAGGTTTGGGCCAGTCCCTGCCAACCACAATGCCAGCTCCTTATGCCCATGTCCTCCTATCCTTCTTTCCTGGCCCAACTCAGAAGCCCCCTCCTCCAGGAAGCCCTCCTGGACCACTAGCCTCAAACTGCTAGTCTGACGGTCACATCTTGGCAAGTAATAGAGCTGGAGGGGAGAGAGAGTGGCCCCCAAATCTCCAGTCCCCCAGTATTAAGGCAAGCCACCATAGCTGCTGGCCAGCAAAAGCGGGGGGGGGTGTCATCGTGCAGGAGTGGGAGGAACCAGGAGTGGCTCCGCCCACTCCACGCTTACACGGCCGGGAGATGAGAGCCCCCCAGGGCAGCTGTGACAGCTGTCCCGTACGTACCATCCAGAAGAGGGTCCCTGTGGCCAGGGTGACATACTGCTCGATGGTGGACAGCACACTGAAGATGAGACAGACCAGGACGATGAGGAAGCTGCAAGACAGAAGGACACGGTCAGCCCCAGCGGTCAGCCCCAGCGGTCAGCCCTGCCCGCTCCACACAGACACCCCTCCCTGGAGCAGCCGGTGACCCAGGCAGTGAGCGTGGCCCGCCCAGACAGCCGGTGGGGAGCTGACCCGCGCTCCAGCGGACAGACCTCTGGTAAGACATGGCACCGAGAAGCCGGACATGAGACCGCGGACCATGGGGCTCCACTCCCATGAATTGTCCAGATGGGAGCTCCCCCAGGACGGAGAGCAGACTGGGGTCACCGGGGCGGGGGGTCAGTGGATGATGAAAACAGCTTAGACGGCGGTGATGTCCCGAGGACCACTGACATGCGCCCACCCACTCGCAGACCCCGGGGTGCAGACGGGGCCACAGGGGTGTCTGTACAATGGAGGTCCAGTGCCGACTGGCAGCCCCCTCCCCCAGCCAGGGTCACAGACCTGGGTAGGTCCCCCTGCCTCAGTCTCCCCCGACACAAGCCAGAGCCCACAGCCTCTTCCTCGGGGGACTGTGGACGGCAGGACGGCCGGACGCAGGAGGAGGCATGGTGTCGGCCAGGACTCCCCAGGCCTGGGGCCAGACCAGTCGTCCCTCGTGTCTGCCCGCCCCAGCCTGTGGGGATGAGTCGGCCACTCCCCGTGGGGCTCCGGGACTGATGACCACCACCACGAGCTGCCCACCAGCACTTGACAGGTGGTAGCAAATCCCCACCAGATGCAGCCGGTTCTCCTCAGGCGAACAGCACAGATGGGGAAACTGAGGCCCCCACTCTTCCGAGATCAAACCAGGGAGGTGACCGCAGCGTGCGTGGGGGATGCAGGTCTATGGCCGGGCCTGAGGCCGGTCTGGGGAGGTCACAGGGAGAGCAGCACAGCTGGTCTCCCTCTCTGGCCCCGTCCCTCTGTCTAAAGACACCTGTGATGCCAGTGAGGCCCACGGCGTAATCCAGGACAGTCCCCCCTGTCCCGATCGCTGCCTTGCCACCCCCGCAAGGCCTCTTCGCCTCGGCGGGCAGGTCACCAGCCGGCAGGTTCAGGGATCAGGGCGTGGACATCCCCTGGGGCCGTCATTCAACTTCCGGACAGTCTTCACATCAGCAAACCGGCCGCACCTCCGCCATGCACCCTGCACCCCACACCACTGTCCCCCGAGCCTTTGCGTCCCACGCTGGGGGACAGTGAGGCCCCGAGGGAAGGGGCTCGCTCCAGCCAGGGGCAGGACCCGGGCCTGTGGGTGCTGCTGCCCAGAGCTGCCGGAACCCACGCCCAGGGCCACCTGCGGAAAGTTCTCTGTCCCCTGTCCCTGCCTCCGGGAGCACAGGCAGAAGAGAGCGCGGTGGCGATGTCCCTGCCGTCATGGGCGTCGAGGTGGCCCTGCGTCCTGACCTGTCAGGGTGGCGTCTCTCTCCCACAAGATCACAGACTCGGCGCCTTTCAGACCCCGCGCCGGCGTGCCTCAGTTTCCCTTTCGCTGCCGGGCGGCCATCTGCCGTGCATTGTCCCCGTTAGTAGGACCTCAGTGACGGGACTGCCCAAGGAGCCCCTCCTCTCGGGCCCGGCGACCCTGGGGTGAGAGGGGGTGAGGTTAACAGACCTGCGTGTGGCTCAGATAGTGGAACACATTGTGCAGATTTCAGAAAGACGCACGCAGCAGAGTGTGTGTCTGTCTGCCCCGCCTGGTGCCGGGAGGGCCCGGGACCCTCAGACAGGCCAAGATAGGGTCCTTGTCCTCGGAGGGGGCGGGTCACAGCCTGGGATGCCTGAGGTCCCCCTCCTGCCTCTGCAGGGCTAGCCACCGGCCCTCTGACCCGGCTTGAGTCCCAAGAGAGGGGGGTGGGGAGGTGGAGGCCCAGGGAAGGAAGGGACAGGACCCGTTCTCTGGATGGGGAGTGGAGAAGAGGCCACTGGGAGGAAAGATGCCAAGCCCCAGAGGCCACTCGGGTCCCTGGGGGCTGCCTGAGCCACGCGGGCATGTCCTGTCGGCTGGAAGAGGCCGCGCCCAGAGGTGAGGGCAGCTACGGCCCCACGGAACAATGCCCTGCTTGTGCCCTGGCGGCTGAGCCAGCTCAGGGGCCGTGACCGCGAGCTCCAGCCCCGAGGGACGTCCAGACATTATCGGACATCGCTGCTCTGTCTGCCGTGGCCGGGTGCCCGGAGAACACCGAGGGCGGGCACCCTGCCAGGGCAGCGGGGGTGGGGGGACACTCCGGGGGCCCACAGAGCCGGGACACCAACGGGGCCACAGACCCTTCTGCCCGTGGGCTGAACCCCATCGGCACCCGTCCTGGGCTGGGGCAGCTCAGCTGACCCAACGGCCAAACCCGGGAAAGGCAGAGGGAGGCGTTGGGAGCCCTCAGGACGCCCCTCGGTCAAGGGGGACGTGTAGAACCGCCATCGGGAACCACACCCACGTCACGCAAGAGGGTGCCCTCGGCACACTGCCAGGGGTGGCCCCGGGCAGGAAGGGGGGGGACTCCGCACGGGACACCCCCCCAAGGGCCTTAGGTGCGCACCGTCTGTGAGCTTGCTTCCTCTCCTGAGCGCATAGAACAGGGAGAGGGTTTGAACACCTTCGTGGGCGCAAGAGGAAAACAGGATGCTTCAGAGCAGGGGTCCCCAAACTCTTTACACAGGGGCCCAGTTCACTGTCCCTCAGACCGTTGGAGGGCCGCCACATACAGTGCTCCTCTCACTGACCACCAGTGAAAGAGGTGCCCCTTCCGGAAGTGCAGCGGGGGGGCCGGATAAATGGCCTCAGGGGGCTGCATGTGGCCTGTGGGCCGTAGTTTGGGGACCCCTGCTTTAGAGGAAGCTCACGGACATTCTGCCGAGGGACGGAAGCCAGATAGAGAGGGACAGATCCTGTGACCCGCTCCTACGAGGTCCCCTGAAGACTCAGATCCACAGAGACAGAAAGTAGATGGGGCCTGGAGGTAGGGAGGGAGTCAGTGTCTCGTGGGGACGGAGCGTCAGTTTGGGAAGACGGGGGAGTCCTGGGAACGGCTGCACCACGGTGTGAACGGGCTCCTGCCGGCGAGCTGTGCCCTTGGAGGGTGACGGTGGGAGACGGTACGCCACCCGTGTTTTATCACCATGTAAAACTGTTTGTTTGTTTTAAAGGAAACGAAGTAAATGATGTTTGCACACAGTTTAACAAAGGCTTTGAAGACGGTGACCGAGGCTCAGGGCCCGTCCGCGGGGCTGGGGCCTCCGCCGGAATAAACCAGTAGTAAGCCGACCTAGAGCCTGAGGCCGGGCGGGGGCAGTGACGTGTTTGTCCCAGACCCCGTCTGAGGGGCTTCCCTTTGTACAAAGACCACCGTGGAAGAGTCCCGCCCAGCTCCGGGGCCTGGTGGCCTCAGTGTCCCTGGACGGGGACACCCACGTGACATTGGTCTCCCAGAGGGGGGCGGCCTCAGGTCCTGCCAGGGCTGTCCCCGGGGTGTGGGGCAGTGGGCAGCCATGCCCAGTGAGATGCCAAAGCCTCACGCGCTGGCCTAGCCTGTGCCCAGCTCTGCTCCGGCTGGAGCTGGGCTGGGCACATCTCAGCGGGTCCGTCCCACAGGCTCGGGGCCCGGGCTGTGGGGCTGGCCTTCCGTTCCTGGTCACCCAGCCCGGACAGGGCCCCGAATTACAGAACAAGAGGCAGTGGCCAGCAACAGCAGCACCAAGGCTCGGAGGCAGTGGGGACAGGCCCAGGACCACAGGGACAGGGATCCCGGGTCAGTTTTCTGTCAAAGACTGAACCCCTCCCCCTTGGGCATGGGACCCCGGTGCCGGGGGCCAGACCCAACATTCGGTGCCACTGTCCTCCGCGTAGAAATGCCACGTGGCCTCCTCTGTGTCTGCTAACTTCTGTGTCTCGTGAGGATGCCTGTCATTGAATGTAGGGCCACCCAGTGTCCAGAGTCAGCTCCTCCGTCATGGTCCTGCGGTCACCCTGGCAAAGGTACGTTTTCCACGGAAGGTCACGTGCTCAGGCTCAGGGCTCCAGGCTCATAGATCCCCAAGGTCACCACTTGGTGCGAGGCACCGACCAAACCACATCATGTCAGGAAAGGGGGGGGGCTAGGAGAGACAGGTGACATACCCCAGGTGAGACTCAGACCCCAGGGACCCCTACTTCTTGCCCGGTGACCACAATAACCACCTGC
This sequence comes from Saccopteryx leptura, assembly GCF_036850995.1. Classification (NCBI taxonomy): domain Eukaryota; kingdom Metazoa; phylum Chordata; class Mammalia; order Chiroptera; family Emballonuridae; genus Saccopteryx; species Saccopteryx leptura. The sequence continues at coordinate 2,322,973 of NC_089503.1, read as the reverse complement.
CTATCTCCCCATCACCCCTGTGGCTGCAGCCCCCACCCAACCCCTGCTATCACCAGGTGCCGGGCACTGTGCTCAGCCCACCAGGGAGGGTCCAGGTGCCACCGCTCTGAACCTTCCACCCCAGCGGGTGCAGCGGCGCCCAGTCTCCCTTCTTTACCCAGCCTCCCTTCTTTACCCAGCCTCACTTCTTTAAAAGGTTTGCTCGGGCGACGCGGTCCCCGCCCAAGGACAGCACAGGAAGCCGCGGGCATGGTTCCTGTGGGCACCGTCTCCCCAGGTCCCCCCTGTACTGATCCCACTAAAGAGACTCCAGGCCACCAGCAAGGGGCTATTAGGAGATTAGAACCCACGTCCCTGGGGGCTTCAGATGACACTTTTTCTGTTGGGGACACCAGAAACATAGGACCCTCACTCCTCACGCTCTGGCCAGGCCCTCAGGGAGCCTCATGGACACACAGCACTCTCCCAGGTGCCTGGTCTCCACAGCCCGGGGGTCACCACCTGGCGTCTGCAGCCCACACCCCACGGGTCTCTCTGTCTTTCAGTATCCACTGGGCACCCAGGTGACCCTGGGAAAATGCAACCCCCCCCCAGCACCTCCTAAGCTAAAGACCCGCCACATGAAGCCTGAGTTCCAAGCCCCCCCCCACACCCACACACACCCAGGTTGCGTGCCAACAGCACTGGGCAGAAGGAGGCCGCCCCAAACGTGAGCCAGGAGCAGACATGGCCACCCAGCAGCCAGGACCGTGTCAGGACACAGCAGGGTGGGCAGGACGCACTGGGAGATGGGCCGTGGTCCAGCTGCCCAAGGCTGGACCCTGGCAGCAGGGAGCGGGTGCCCCCGGAGAAGCCTGGTTGCAGGAGACCACAGGGGGGGGGGGACACTGTGCCGGGCCTGGCCGACCTGCCACCAGCCCTCGGCCCTCTCGGAACCTGGCGGGGCACTGACCGCTCTCAGTCCCATGTCTGCTGAGGCTCAGAGTGTCCACCCGACAGGCAGTGACAAGTTAGGGCTCAGCCCACACCCTCTCCCCAACCCATGGGGACGGCGCAGGCAAGGGTGCGGCACGGGCACAAGGTGGAGGACACCCCCACCTTGCTGACACGGGGACGAGGAGGGATCGCTCACCCCGACGGCCAAGCTCGGGGACCCCGACCACGTACGTGATCGCAGAGGCAAACACGAGATTCCGTCCCAGAGTCCCCTGCGGAGGGGACGTCCGGGGAGCTCCCTGGCCGGGGACACTTCAGACTTGTCTTGGCTGATCACCAAATACCCCATCGCACCCCCGCAGGAGGTGACAAGGGGTGGTGACCGCAGCACCCTGGCACTGGCCACACCTTCCTGTTTTGACAGCCGGCGGAACGGACGGTGGACCGCTGGGTCCTGCCAGGGGCTCACACAGACCGCCGTCCGCCCGCCCCGGGCCACACCGCGGCCCGAGCCCCTGCCGGAGGAGGACGGGAGCTGGTGGCCTTGCTCACGTCTCCCCACAACCCCTGCGTCTCCTCACTCAGAGCACCGAGGGCCGCGCCAACTGCGGGCATCCTGGGGACAGGCGGGGACGGGCCTCGGCTGAGGGCACAGCCGTGCCAGCCCAAGCGGTCACTTCAAAGTTTGTTGGGCCCCCGGGAGGCGGCTGTGGGGGTCTCGGTGGGTGTGTGTCTATGTGTGGGTGGGCACACACGCGATCCTGCAGGGGCTCACTCAGACAATCGGGAGATGCGTGTCCAAGCATCACGCTGTGGGTGGCTGAACTTGGACCCCGGGCGTGGGCCGGCCCCCAGGGGCTTTCTCAGTGCCCCTCAGACCACAGGACGCCCACCCACAGAGCTGGGCCACACCCTCTCTCCCATCGGTCCCCACAGCGCCCCCCTAAGGGGCCCCAGTGGTGGGCAGGTGGGAAGCCACCAACCCTCACATGAAGTCTGAGAAGTGGGTCTGTCCCTCATGGCAGGAGAAAGAGGGAAGCTCAGAGAGGGTGAGTGGCTGCCCGGAATCACACAGCATTACATGTCGGCAGAGAATGGACTCCAGCCCGCCCCTCCCACCGCGCCAAGACCTGTGCTTCCACAAAACGGCCACCCGGGGTCGACCAGGAGTGGCGAGCCCTCCACTGCCCGTCCTGAGAGGCTCGGCTTGGCCTGTCAGTGGGAGGACCGTGGGCTGCCCCGGCCCTCGGGGTCATGGCTGCAGCCACACTGTGCGCCCTTCGCAGGCTGGCTGGAGCCCTCGGGACCTGGGAGCAGCTCAGCCACCAGGCTGGAGACCCGCCTGCAGCAGGGTCTGCGGGCAGAGTGGGTGAGCTCACGGCCCAGGGCCGGCTCCATGCTCCAGAGTGTCGTCTACATTCAGCCGGCTCTGTGGCCTGGCCTGTGATAAGAAATCCCTCAGAGAGTATATTTAGAAGGTGCCGGAGAACAAGCTGAAGTGACCTCACGGATGGGAGCCTTATCTGCCCCGGGGACGCATGTCACCGTTTCTGTCTGGGACGGGGGAGGGGCTGGCAGCCTTCCCAGACGCCCCTGCGCCCATGCGCTCTGCCTGGGCACGGCCCCTGTCTCAGGGGAGAGCCTCGGCCTGGAACAGCTGGCCTTTGTCGGCCCCCTGGAAGGTGGGCCTGCATGGCCAGGACCTCCCCGGCCTCTCTGGCCTCCCTGCCTCCGTCTGGGCCAGGAAGGCAAGCAGGCGGCACTGCCCTCTTTCCAAGAGGGTGACTTTGAAGGCTGGAGGCCTCAGCCAGGGCTCCCAGGCCCCGAGGAGGGGTAAGGCGGGAAGGAGGAAGGACAGCGACCGAGCACAGCCGCAGACGGCCAAGGCAGCACAGCCCACCAGTGCTGGAAAGGTGTGTCCCTGCCTGAGGAAGTCCTTCCTCATGTCTAGCTTAAGTCCCTCTTGCTGTTGCTGGTCAGCTAAGGAAACCTCCCAACCTCCCACTGGGAAGGCTTTGGCCCCACTCCAGGGCTCCCTAGAAACTGAGCGGCTGTGTGGCCTCTCAGCCTCAGTTTCCCCACTGGGAAGTGAGAATGTATCAAGGGTGCCCGGCAGCATCACACAGTCAGTAAAGGGTCACCGAGGCTGTGACAGCCATCAGATCAGCCTGTGTCGTTCGCCATGCCGGTCCCTGGCACAGCGGCTCCCCGGTGGAGCTGGTGGCAGCCCAGGACCCCAGGGGCTCAGTGTGATGCCACTCAGGTCTGCCAGCAGGAGCCTGCAGGGCAGGATTCCTCCCAGGGGTGGCCGCACGTAGCTGTCCCCAAGCACACACCCTGTAGGCCCAGGGACAGCACAGGCCTTCGAGTGGCATGGGGGGGGCTTCCCGCTGAGCACCCACTTCCCTCCGGAGCCTTCCTTCCCCTTCCTCTCCTGCTCCCCTGAGAGGGGATCAACAGGGAGGGCTTCTCAGAGGTGGTGGGAGTGGGGGGGGCTGGTCCAAGCAGAGGGAACAGCACCTATAAAGCCCAGAGGAGAGCACAGCCCACACAGGGACCACAGGGCTCAGGCACACCTGCTCCTCGGACACTAGGGGGCAGCAGAGAAGGGCAACAGCGCCACTAGGAGCCACCGGTCAGTCACTCCCTGGAAGGACATCAGTGAGAGCCAGGCGTGGTGGCCTCACGCATCAGTGGGCAGCCTCTGGAGCAGAGACAGAGGTCCCCCAAAAGAGGAGGAAGGGGTCTTCTCTACATCTGCAGCGGCCTCCTTCCTGAGCTAGCCAGGCGCTGCCTCAGGAAGCAGGAGACCAGGGTGGGCTGGCTGCCTCCCAGCACCTGCACAGCAGGAAAGCCCCCTGTCTGTCCCGACTCCAGGAAAGCCTTCTGCTGACCAAACAGGAACCCCACGACAGGGACAGCCTGCAGGGGGTGCGACAGACCAACCCACACAGCCCCGGGCAGCCTCCTGCACGGGGCCCTTCACCTGGGCCGCTGTGGTCGGGTCCCCTCTCCACGGGGAATTCTGGGTCTCAGCCAGCCTCGTGCTACAGCCATGAGGCCACCAAGGAGGAGCAGGCCGGGCTGGAGGGGGCGGCCCCAAGCCGTGGCCGCTGTGCCCCCAGGGACCCAGCGTGGCCCAGGCTCAGGCCCAAGGTGGCAGCACCCCGACTCTGGGCTGCGAGAGAGAGTCGGCTGGGCAGAGCCTGCCCTGTGCTCACTACGGGGTGTTCACAGAAGCCTCCAGATGGTAGACTGAGGGGGAGAGGCAGGGGTGGGGGCTGGGGGCATCGCCATGGTTTCCCTGACTGCCCAGCACGGGGACAAGACCTCCCGGCTGCTGACCCCCACATCATCACGCTGCGGATATCCCGACGGGGCCAGCCAGACTGTGACCGACAGCTGGCTGCTGCTGCTGCTGTGACCCATCAGCCTCCCCGGACACGGGAGCCCCAAGCCAGCCCCCCGCTAGGACGACAAGGTCCACAACCTGGCTCTGTGTCCAAGAGACCAGAGCTGGCTGCTCAGACGGCTCCGACCTCAGAGAGCCTGACCTGACCCTCCGCGGCCTCAGCTCAGCCTCGGGGGCCACACCGACGACTCCCGGGGGCAGCGGCTAGGGAGGAAGGTGAGCCCCGCACACCCCCCAGGTGCTGGGCCAGGCCTGGGCCCCACACCCAGGCTGCAGACTCCGGTGCCTTCAGCTGCCCCGTGACGTGTCCCCTGGGTCCCCAGAGCAGTGGCCCTGTGCCTGGCCCTGCGGGGGCTGGGGGTGGGCACATGTGGGCGGGGCCAGCCCGGAGCTCGGACCCCAATGGCCGGTGTTCGTGTGGACCGAGTGGCAGGAGGGACAGGTGTCTGGCACCTGGCGGGTCCTTGACGCTGAAGCCTCCATCTTCCCGGGACGAGACGCGGCCTTGCCCGCCAAGCCGCCACTCTTGAAGGGTCAGCGTGTCCAGGAAGCACCGCTTCCTCTCTGTGCAGCTGGCCTGAGACAAACAGTCCAGTTCCTCAGAGCTTCCTCCCCGGCTCATCCTGGCTCTCGTCGGTGCCCTCTACCCTAGAAACAGCCCCGGGGCGGCCCCGGCCCCACCCGCTCCCAGGCCGGCCCCGGAGTGCGGGCGCTCTGCAGGCTGGACGGCCCCGGCCCCCACCCGCCCCAGGCCGGCCCCGGAGTGCGGGCGCTCTGCAGGCTGGACGGCCATGCAGGGGCCGCCCAGCGCCGGGCTCGGCCTCGCCCCCAGACGGGAGCCGCTCAGGGCCCGGATGGAGAAAGCGGCTGATTGTGCAGCAGGACGGGCCGGCCTTGGGGTCCCTCTCACGGTCAGGCGCGGGGTGGCTCAGTGCCGGATGCAATTGGGAGTTTTATTTCGGTCTCAGCATCCTCAGTCCTGCCAGACGGCAGCCCGGCCCCAGCCCTGGAGAGACAGGTCACTGCCTGAGTCCAGCGCTTTTCACTCCTCTGTCACCTGCCACCAGCCACCCAGCACCGGGGGTCGGGGAGATGGACTCCCAGGCCAAGGAGGGACCAGGACTTGGCGAAGCCAGGTCATCGCCTGCTGGAGGCTGTGAAGGACGCCTGGGCCTGGTAAGGCCGCTGGGGCCCCATGGGAGATTTCAGAAGTGGGAATCAGTAGGTGCCAATTGGCACCACCAGGAAGCACTCCGGTGGCACCCCAGGCACTCGGAATGGGGCTCTGTCCCTCTTCCCCACTCCCAGCTGGAAAGCACCTACTATGTGCCTGGAGCCGTGCGAGGGACAGGGCGGACATCAGGGGACGACAACAGAGCAGAAACCAAGGCGCAAACGGTGACGGCTGCCCCAGGGAGCAGAAAGGAGCTGTCCCAGCGAGTGACAGGGCAGGGCTGCTCACGGGCTGACATGTGAGCTAGGGCTGAGGGTAGACCCTCCAGGCAGAGGGAACTCTCGTGCAAAGGCCCTGAGGCAGGGTTTAGTAGGCTTGAGGCCACCTGCCGAGAGCAGGACAAGGACCTGAGAGCCTATGGAGTGATGAGGTCAGAGGAAGGGACTTGGGGGACATGGAAGACGGGCACTCGGAGTACCGCCCCCCTCCCCTGGATTGGCAGACACGGGCTCTGGGCTGGGATGGGATCTGCTGTTTATCCACCAAGCCCCTGGCCAGGACCCCAGAGACCCCACGTGGACATCAGTTATGCTCTGCTTTTGTCTGCACCATTCTCAGAGGCCAGAGAAAAGCACCAGGAGCTTTGAACACCAGGAAACCCAAGTCACCGGATGCAGCAAAACAGAAGGAGGCATCAGCCGCGGGTCCGTCCAAGCCGCCACTTTTAACCCCCGCGGGGGGCAACTCCCCACCAGGGCTGCGGCACCATCCCCGCGGCCCCTGCTCACACCTGCCTGCCCCCCCCGCCCCCGAGAGCCCCTCGGGTCTTTCAATCACGGGGATCGTCTCCTGGCCCCGATGGAGAGAACCCGCAGCTGAGGAAGGAACAGAGCAGAGGAAAGGGGAGCCAGACGAGGACACGGCCTGGAAACGCTGACCTCTCCACACTCGTCAGAAGCACGCCCCGCGCTGTCCCGTCCTCAGACCCTGCGGGAGCTGCCACTTCCTGCCCGTCGCCCAGAATAGCAGGCACATCCTCCCAGCACCCTGCCCGTGACGCAGACCCCCGCCCGAGTCACTGAGCACCGCCACGCGGCACGGCCCAGCCCGCCAGACGCTGGTCACTCGTCAGGGCCGCAGGAGCCCCTGCGGGTCAGTGGGTCCTATAAGTGTCGATGCTGGACTTGACCTGGACAGGAAGCAATGACTGATGCCAAGGGGAAGGGCCTTCCATCAAGGCCCAAAGCCACCCCTCGGGAAATAGTATCACATGACGTTAAAAACAAGTTCTCTCTGTCTCATGAAACAGCAAATACAAACCTCTAGGTGGCTGTTCTGTCTCCCAGTCTGTGCTGTCCACTACACTTCTTGTTTATAAATGCAGCCCCTTCCCCCAGAACCTCCCCACCAAGTTCTCCAATATGGGGTAAGTACACTGGTTTGGAAACAACATCCTCACCCTGAACAACACCTCCTTCAGGAAGCCTTCCTGGGTTGCTCAGTCAAGTCCCCCATGCCACACACACACACACACACACTGCAAGGGCACACACTTTCCCAGTGTTGTGAGCCTCCCTCTGTGGACCTCATCCCAGCTGGAGCTTTGCTTTCTTGGTTTGGATAATTGTGTGATTGAAGGTAACCCCTTCCCATGTTGAGCCCACTAGGCTGGCAAGGGCGGGGTTTGCAGTGCTGGCACAGCGCCCGCGGACACAGACATGGTCATGCATCGCTGGGCGAGGGGTAGGTGGCATCAGCCTCCCGGAGGGAGACTTGGTCATTCCTGACCAGACTACCTACTTAGGCTCCCATTTCTAGGAAATCTGCCCTAAAGACAATAATAATACGAAGGCTACACTCATTGCCACATTGTTGCTAATTGCAAAAGCAGTGGCTGCAACAACCCCAGCGTCCATACACAACCGGGTGCACCCGCACGGGGACACGCAAGGCAGCCGTGACGACACGGGGACCATCTTGAGGAACGGACAGGGAGTGACCTCCAGGATCTACTGCCCAGTGAGACACAAACAGAAAAGAGTGCCGACAGTCCTTTCAGCCAGCGGTGCCGGGACAACCGGCTAGCCACACGCCCAGGAGGGAAGTCGGACCCTTCCCTCACTCCATACGCCTGAGGTGAACTCGAAGTGAACAAGGTCACCTACACGTGAGACTTAGGACATGCAACCCTTAGAAAAGATGGGGGGGCCCTGGCCGGTTAGCTCAGTGGTAGAGCGTCGGTCTGGCGTGCAGGGGACCCGGGTTCGATTCCCGGCCAGGGCACATAGGAGAGGCGCCCATTTGCTTCTCCACCCTCCCTCCTTCCTCTCTGTCTCTCTCTTCCCCTCCCGCAGCCAAGGCTCCATTGGAGCAAAGATGGCCCGGGCGCTGGGGATGGCTCCTTGGCCTCTGCCCCAGGCGCTAGAGTGGCTCTGGTCACAACAGAGTGACGCCCCGGAGGGGCAGAGCATCGCCCCCTGGTGGGCAGAGCGTTGCCCCCTGGTGGGCGTGCCGGGTGGATCCCGGTCGGGTGTATGCGGGAGTCTGTCTGACTGTTTCTCCCCGTTTCCAGCTTCAGAAAGATTAAAAAAAAAAAGAAAAGATGGGGGGGGAGCTTCAGGCGTTGGCTTTGGCAACGATTTCTTGGGTGTGACCCCCAAAGGGTTAGGGAACAAAACTATAAAAACAGATCCACCTGACTTCATGGCAATTTAAAATTTCTGTGCAGCCGAAGGTCACGTCAACAAAGTGAACAGGCACCCCACAAGAATGGGGGGTTAGTCTTTACAAATCACATTCCCAGAAGACAGAAAGGCCTCCTAGAACTCAACAACAGAAACCCAGTTAAAAAAAAAAAGGCAGGACTCAGTGACCTGTGTGCGTACAACAGACTCATCTGGCGTTCAGGACCCCCAGGGAGTGATGGGGCGGAGAGGCATTCCATGCCCAGCGAAACCAGAAGAGAGCAAGGGGAGCTGTTTCTTCTTTCTCTTCTTCTTTTTTAAAAAAATTTATTTACTGATTTTTAGAGAAAGAGAGAAAAAGGAGGGTGGATTAGAGAGATGAGAAGCATCAACTTATAGTTGCTTCACTTTAGTTCATGGATTGTTTCTTGTATGTGCCCTGACCAGGCAAACCCAGGGCCTCAAACCGGCAACCTCAGTGTTCCTGGTCAACGTTCCGTCCACTGCGCCACCCCGGGTCAGGCGGTAGCTGTTCTTATAGATCAGACAAACTAGCCAAAGATGGTCACAAGAAAGAAAGGAGGTCATTCTCTATACCAGGGGTCAGGAACCTGTGGCTCACGAGCCAGATGTGGCTCTTTTGATGGCTGCATCTGGCTCACAGACAAATCTCTAATAAAAATAATAATAATAACGTTAAAAATAGAAAACATTCTCATGTATTACAATCCATTCATTTCCTACCGCTCATGTTCATGGTTGCGGGTGGCTGGAGCCAATCACAGCTGTCCTCCGGGACAACACCAAATTTTTATTGGATAATGTGTCACGTACACGGGTCGTTGTGTGGCTCTCACGGAATTACATTTTAAAATATGTGGCGTTCATGGCTCTCTCAGCCAAAAAGGTTCCCAACTCCTGTTCTATAATGACCAAGGGCCAACTCATCAAGAGGACATAGCCACTGTGAGTACACATGTATGTACCCCACATCAGAGCACCTAATGTGTTTAAGCAAGTGTTTACAGACCCAAAGGGAAAAACAGACAGCAACACGGGCACACTGGACTTCCACGACACGTGAGCCCAGTGCGCCTGACAGACACACACGGAGCATCCCCTCGATCAGCAGGTACGCAGACGCCTGAGATGCCCGTGGAACGTTCTGCCACACTGACATGTGACAGCCCCCACCTCAGGCCACAACACAAGTCTGGGTAAGTGGAAGGAGACCGATGTCATATCAAACCATCTCTCCTGGCCGGGAGCATGTGACACTCGATATCGTTGATTAAGAAGGAAGCCGAAACATTCACAAACACTCAGCGCTGAAACCTCAGCTCCTGAACAACCGAGGGTCCGAGAAGAAACCAAAAGAACAACTGAAAAATATCTTGAGACAAGCGAAATGGAGACACAGCCTGCCAACACTTACAGGACACAGCCAAAGGGGGTGCTGAGGGGAAAGTTTATAGTGATCTGTATCTATAGTAAGAAAAAAAAAATCTCAGCCTGACCAGATGGTGGCACAATGGGTAGAATGTCGGACTGGGATGCAGAGGACCCAGGTTTGAGGCCCCGAGGTTGTCAGCTTGAGTGCAGGCTCATCTGGTTTGAGCAAAAGCTCACCAGCTTGAGCCCAAGGTCGCTGACTTGAGCAAGGGGTTACTCGGTCTTCTGTAGCCCCCCCGTCAAGGCACATATGAGGAAGCAATCAATGAACAACTAAGGTGCCACAATGAAGAATTAATGCTTCTCATCTCTCTTCTTGTCTGTCCCTATCTGTCCTTTTCTCTGTCTCTGTTGAAAAAAAGAATCTCAGCCTGACCCGTCCTGACCCGTGGTGGCACAGTGGATAAAGTGTTGACTTGGAACACTGAGGTTGCTGGTTCGAAACCCCCGGCTTGCCCCGTCAAGGCACATACAAGAAGCAACTACTACGAGTTGATGCTTCCCATTCCTCTCCCTGTTTTTCTCTCTCTCTAAAATTAATAAATAAAATCTTTTAAAAAAGAAAAGAAAAAAAGCTCAGATAAACATACCTAACTCTATACCTCAAGGAACTAGAAACAAAACAAACTAAGCCCAAAGTTGGAAGAAAATTAAAAAAAAACAATCAGAGTGGCCCTGGCCGGTTGGCTCAGCGGTAGAGCGTCGGCCTAGCGTGCGGAGGACCCGGGTTCGATCCCCGGCCAGGGCACACAGGAGAAGCGCCCATTTGCTTCTCCACCCCTCCGCCGCGCTTTCCTCTCTGTCTCTCTCTTCCCCTCCCGCTGCCAAGGCTCCATTGGAGCAAAGATGGCCCGGGCGCTAGGCATGGCTCTGTGGCCTCTGCCTCAGGCGCTAGAGTGGCTCTGGTCGCAACATGGCGACGCCCAGGATGGGCGGAGCACCGCCCCCTGGTGGGCAGAGCTTCACCCCTGGTGGGCGTGCCGGGTGGATCCCGGTCGGGCGCATGCGGGAGTCTGTCTGACTATCTCTCCCTGTTTCCAGCTTCAGAAAAACGGAAAAAAAAAAAAAAAATCAGAGTGGAAACAAATTAAAGAGACTAAAAAGACAATAGAGGCCCTGGCCAGTTGGCTCAGTGGTAGTGTGTCAGCTGGTGTGTGGCTGTCCCGGGTTTGATTCCCGGTCAGGGCACACAGGAGAAGCAACCATCTGCTTCTCCATCCCTTCCCTTCTTGTTTCTCTCTGTCTCTTCCCCTCCTGCAGCCATGGTTCGATTGGAGTGAGTTGGCCCAGGTGCTGAGGATGGCTCCATGGCTTCTGCCTCTGGCACTAAGAAGAGCTTGGTTGCTGAGCAATGGAGCAACACCCCAGATGGGCAGAGCTTCGCCCACTAGAGGGCTTGCTGGGTGGATTCCCAGTCGGGATGCAGGCGGTACTCTATCTGTCTGCCTCCCCTTCTCTCACTGAATAAAAAAATCAAAACAAAAAAAAACAATAGAAAAGACCAATGACAGACACTAAGAGCTTATTTTTTGAAGATAAAACAAACTTTTAGCGAGTCTTACCAAGGAAGCAAAGAGAGGAGACTCAGTAAAAATAAATGATAAATGAAAAAGGAGACATCACAACTGATAACCACAGAAATACAAGGCCTCATGTGACATTGCTATAAATAACTGTACTCCAAGAAATTGGACAGCCTAGGAGACAGGGATAAACTCCTAGAAATGTACAAGCCACTCAGAGTGAATCAGAAAGAAATAGGAAACCTGACCAGAACAGTTAAGTAGTTAGGAGATCTAATCAATAATCAAAAACCTCCCAAAGAAAAGTCCAGGACCAGACAGACGTCTTCATCAGTGACTTCTACTGAACATATAAAGGAGAATTAACACCAATCCTTCTCAAACGCTTCCAAAAAAGCAAAAGAGAGTACACTTCAAAACCCATTTTTATGAGGTCAGCATTGCCAATAAAGAAAGACCAACACAATAACAGAAAGTTAGAGGCCAGTAATCCCTGAGGACTGTGGCTGTAAAAATCCTCAGCAAATACGAGCAAACCACACTCAACAGCCCATGAAAAGGATCAAACACCGTGATCAAACTGGATGCGTGCCAGGAACGCAGGGACATTTTAACACAGGCAAATAAATAAACGTGCTCACGGCAAATAAACACAATAAAGGACAAAAAATATATACCATGATCATCTTGGTAGATGAAGAGAAAGCCATTTGACAAAATCCAAATCCTTTCATGATAAAAGAAAATAATAATTTAAAAACCCTCTCAACAAACTGGGCATAGATATAGAAATGCAATTAATAAAGACCACGGGACAAGCCCACAGCCAACACCATACTCCCTGGAGAAAGGTCGTAACTTTTTCTTCTACAATCAGGAACAATCTCACCACTGCCCATTCTCACCACTTCTAGTCAACATAGTACTGTCCTTGAAGTCCTGACTGGAGCAACGAGGCAAGAAAAAGAAATGAAAGACACCCAAATAAGAAAGGAAGACATGTGTTTCTATTTGCAGATGATATTATCTAGAGAAAACCCGAAAGACGCCACCAAAAAGAAAGAAAAAAAAAGTTAGAATTGATAAGTGAATTCAATAAAGTTGCAGGATACAAAATTATATTTTTTAAAAATCAGTTGCATTTTTATTGGCCGGCGATTTTCAACTGGTGTGCTGCAAAGATTTTTTAAAATGTGCGGTACCTGACTCTACAGTCAATGACACTGACCTCTTTTCCCTTCGATTGTCTTATTTAAAAAAATGACAACAGCCAACACAACAACAGCCATCTGGTGTGAATGAATCAAAATTATACTTTTTTTTTTTTTGTCAGATGGGCAAAAAAATACACTTTTGGTGTGCTGCAGAATTCTAGCAATTAGCTTTTGTGTGCCATTGAGATAAAAATGGTTGAAAACGGCTGCTCTATGCCAACAACTATCTAAAGAGAAACTAAGAAAATAATCCCATTTACCAAAAATATAAATTCACCAAGGAGGTGAAAGATCTGTATGCTGAAAATGATAATACATTGATGAAAAAAATTAAAGACAAATAATTGGAAATGCTATTAAAAGAAAGCATCACATCGCCCAATGCAGTCTACAGAGTCAATGCAATGCTGTCGAAATGTCAATAGCATTTTTTAACAGAAATTTTAAACATCCTAAAATTGATCCAGAACCACAAAAGACCCAGAATAGCAAAAGCAACCTAGCTGGAGGCACCACACTGCCTGGTTTCAGACTGTATTACAAAGCTAGTAATCAAAACGGCACAGCCTGACCAGGGGGTGGCGCAGCGAATAGAATGTTGGGCTGGGAAGCGGAGGACCCAGGTTCGAAACCCCTGAGATCACCAGCTTGAGCGCGGGCTCGCCGGCTTGAGCAAGGGGTCACTCGCTCTGCTGGAGCTCCCTAGTCAAGGCACATATGAGAAAACAATCAATGAACAACTAAGGTGCTGCAACAAAGAATTGATGCTTCTCATGTTTCTCCCTTCCTGTCTGTCCCTATCTGTCCGTCTCTCTGTCTCTATCTCTCTGACTAAAGAAAGAAAGAAAGAAAGAAATTGTGGTATATATGTACAATGTAATATTGTTCGATATATATAAAAAAGAAAGACACCTCCTCACCTGTAACAGCACAGACGGACCCAGAGAGCATTATGATGAGTGAGATTAGTCAGTGAAAGACAAGTATGGCCTGGTATCACTTATATGAGAATCTTAAAAGTAAATAAATAAACAAGAAAAGTCACACTGATAGAAACAGTAGAGAGAAGTGGCCAGGTCCTAGGGGATGAGGAAAATGAGAAGTTGGTAAAAGGTTACAAACTTTCAACTATGAGAGGAATAAGGTCTGAGGAGCTAGTGAATCACATGGTGACTATTGTTGGTAACACTGTTGTGTAACAGCAGTTGCTAAGAAAGGAGAACATAAATGCTCTCACCACACACACACACACACACACACACACACACAGTAAATCTCAGAGGTGGTGGTGGTTGTATTCATGTTAACTTGATGGGGGAAATCCTTCCACAAGGTATATGTAAATCAAAAAAACCACCTTGTATACTTTAGATATCTTACAATTTTATTGGTCAATTATATCTCAGTAAAGCTGGGGGGAAAAAATTGGCAAAGGGCTTGGATAAACAGGTCTTTAAAGAGGTCATACGATGGAACGGCCCACAAGCCATGACGACGCCCGACATCACTCATCACCAGGGAAACGCAAGCAAAAACCTCCCTGGGAGACCATGGTGTCCCATCAGGACGCCCACCGTCAGAAAAGGACAGAACACGCCCAGTGCCGGTGGTGAGGATGGGGAAGAACCGGAACTCTTAAGCCCTGCCGGCGGGAACGGAAAACGGTGCAGCCACCAGGAAAAAAAAAAATAGTATGACCATTCCTAAAAAAAAAAAAAAAAAATTAACACAGAATCCAGCAATTCTACTTCTCTGGGTATCAATCCCCTAAAATTTTGAAAGCAGGGTCTCGAAGAAGTTATTTATATACAACGTGCATAACAGCATGATTCCCGAGAGCCAAAAGGTGGAAGTAACCCAAGCATCCGTCCCTGGATCAATAACTAAAACATGGCCCATCCGCACAATGGAATATTGCACAACCTTGAGAAGGGGGGGGACACTCTGACACGTGCCCGACAGGCTGGATGAGCCTTGAGGTCATCAGACAGAGTGAAGGAAGCGAGACACGAGACAGATGTTTATTATTCCACTTCTAGGAGGTCCTAAGAGTCAGCACAATCACAGAGACAGAAAGGAGGGCGTTGGGGGCCGGGGGCTGAGGGAGGGCTGGGGAGTGAGTGCTTCATGCGGGACAAGAGTGTCAGTCTGGGAAGACGGAAGGTCCTGGAGAGGATGGTGTGAACGTGCAGAATTCCGCTGAGCTGTGCACTTCCAGGCAGTCAAGATGTTCCGTGTCTTCCACCACAATTAACAATGTTACCAACCAGTAGCTGCAGCACACTTCCCTTCATGGGAAAGAGAAAGATATAGAAAGTGTACCTGCATCTCCTCCTCCCCGCAGAGGACAGCAGGAAGGCTGCTGCAGAGACTAGAGCAGGGGTCCCCAAACTACGGCCCACGGGCCACATGCGGCCCCCTGAGGCCATTTATCCGGCCCCCACTGCACTTCTGGAAGGGGCACCTCTTTCATTGGTGGTCAGTGAGAGGAGCCTAGTTCCCATGGAAATACTGGTCAGTTTGTTGATTTAAATTTACTTGTTCTTTATTTTAAATATTGTATTTGTTCCCGTTTTGTTTTTTTACTTTAAAATAAGATATGTGCAGTGTGCATAGGGATTTGCTCATAGTTTTTTTTTATAGTCCGGCCCTCCAACGGTCTGAGGGACAGTGAACTGGCCCCCAGTGTAAAAAGTTTGGGGACCCCTGGACTAGAGAAACCTAGTCCCTGGGGGGTGGAGGGGACGCCGGGACAGGAGGGTGAGCGGGGACACGGAGGGGGTGGAAGTCCACCAGGGTCACCGTTTTCCAGAAAAACCTCTGATGCTTCCCAGACCCCCCCCCCCAATGACAAGCAATAAAGCCTCTAAGGATGAACGCTAGAGCCACACAGAAAGGGGGGGGCGGGGAAAAAAAGAAAAATCCCAAACGACCTCCACGGGAAATGGCGTTTGGACAGAGAACCGCACGCCAGCCCAAGACAAACAGAAGGGTGCGCAAGCATGCCCTGTTGCTGGTGAAGCTGTGTCTCACCGGGTGTTAGCGGTTCTGCGGTGTGTACACCGGGGCAAGGCGTGTGTATGCGTGCGCGCGTGCGCGTGCGCACACACACACACACACACACACATACACAGAGTGAGGCCTCCACTGTCAACAGGAGGTTCCAACACAGACGGGGGGGCTCGAGTGAGCTGAACTGGCATCTGAGACCGGGAAGACCCCGTACCTCTGTTAATGTGCACACAGGTAGACAGATACAGAAATAAATATGGTGTGCACACACAGGTCAGTTGGTCCGTGCATGTGTCCTGTCCGGGTGTCTGAAAACCATTCATCAATTAAAGAAACCTGGCCCTGGCCAGCTGGCTCAGTGTTAGAGGGTTGACCTGGAGTGTGTAGATGTCCCAGGTTTGATTCCTGGTTAGGACACAGAGAAGTGGCCAACTGTTTCTCCACCCCTCCCCCTTCTCTCTCTCTCTCTCTCTCTCTCTCTCTCTCTCTCCCTCTCTCTCTCTCTCCCTCTCTCTCCCTCCTCCCACAGCCATGGCTCAATTGGTTCGAGGGTATCAGCCCCAGATGCTGAGGATGGCTCTGTGGAGCCTCTACCTCAGGTGCTAAAAATAGCTCAGTTGTGAGCACGGCCCCAGATGGGCAGAGCATCAGCCCCAGACAGAGGTTGCCAGGTAGATCCCAGCCGGGGTGCATGCAGGAGTCTGTCTCTGTATCTCCCTTTCTCTCATTTGAAAAAGGAGAAAAAAATAAAATAAAAGGAGCCCCAGCTCATTGGAGACTAGGTGGGTTTCAGGACTGGGGCGAGGAAAACGCAGGTGGAGCCTGGAGCCTCTCTGGAGGTGCCAGAGGGAGCAGTGCCGGAAACAAGGTGGGGTGTGGAGCAGGAAGGGCACAGCAGGCGACCTGCGGGAGCTCCCAGGGGCCGGAGCTGAGTGAGCTGGGCCGTTTACATAAGTAACGATGAGCCCCTGGCTGGATAGCTTGGTTGGTTAGAGAACCGTCCCAAAGCACAGGGGTTGCCGGTTCCATTCCCGGTCAGGGAAGATACAGGAAGAGCTCTATGTCCCTGTTTCTCTCTCCCTTCCTGTCTTGCTAAAATCAATGTAAATAAAGGGGGGGGGGGTGCGTAACGATGATGTTGGTTCGCAGCCCACCAATAACATCAACATCCAGGAGACCACGGTGATCTAGATCAACCGACCACGAACCATCGATAAATGGAGAAGGAGAGTGCGGCGGAAAGTGCTGTCCCCGCCAACCTCCATGGGCAGATGCTAACGCCAGCCGGCAGGACTGCGAGAGGAAGAGGCGTGTCCGCAAGGCACCGAATAGTCTCTCCCTCCATATACCTACGAATGGCGACAAGGGAGACAGCAGTTTTACAGCGGAGAAGCCCACAGAACCTGACCCAAACGATCAAGGTCAACACGAGCAGGAATAGGACACGCCGATGTCACCTGCCCTGCTGGGAGTCAGGGCCCAGCCTTGTTCCCCGGGCGTGCTAGCCAAGAATGCACGATCTGCATCTAACCGTGACACACATCTGCCGCAGAGCAGCTGACCAGGGCAGGAAAGACACGGAGAGGCCACGGGGCTGCCGGGGACGGGTGGACGAGGGGCGCCGTGAAGGCCACGTAGGGACCGCGGAGAGAAGAGGGGACGGCGGCAGAAACTCCGCGGGGTTTGCGCGCAAGGTCTGAAGTTGCGCCCACAGGAGCGTGACATCCGTTTCCTGGCACGGAGAACCGTCGAGGGCCTGTGCAAGCTCTTACTACGCGGGGGACAGGAGGGAGGAGTCTATGGGACCTCTCTACCATTTTTGGAACTTTTCTTAAGACTTTATTCATTTTAGAGAATAAAGAGAGAGAGAAAGAAAGAAGGGGGGGAGGAGCAGAAGAAGGGGGAGGAGCAGGAAGCATCAACCCCCATATATGCCTTGACCATGCAAGCCCAGGATTTCGAACTGGTGACCTCAGTGTTCAAGGTCGACGCTTTATCCATTGCGCCACCACAGGCCAGGTGGAACTTTTCTATAAGGTTAAATATTTATATGTATATATATATACTTTTTAAAGTGCAGAAGGTAAGAGAGGACAAATCCCACCACTTCTCACTTGCTATAAGAATCATAGCCCTTGTGGCCCTGCCACCTCCCCTCAGCCCCTTGCTGCTATTCACACATGCCTAGCACACCCCTACCCCAGGGCCTTTGCACATGCCGTCTCCTCTGTTTCCCCCTCCACACGCCTCTTCCTTCATATCTCTACTCAAATGCCACCCAGGCCGAGAGGCTGTCCTTGACCACTCCCTCCCCACAGGGCACCCCATTACTGTCTCCAGCCCCTTCCTGCTCTCCAGGCCCTCACCATCGTCTGAGCCATTACACGCTTGTTTGGGACCCCCCTGCGCTCTCTCAAGCGTCATCTCCTGGAGGGCAGCGATTCACGGCCTTCCCAGGAGCCGAGCGGCAGCCCCATGCCTCACAGAGCACAGCGGGCAGCTGGGGGAACAGGCAGCGAAAACACAGAGGTCAGCGGGCATGAAAGCATGCATCCCCCCTCACTTTGTACCAATAACAAGATGCTATTTTTACCTCATCAAAATGGCAAAGTGTTTTTATGATAACACCCAGCTTTTGGAGAGGGTGAAAGAAATGAGTGAGGTCCAGCCTCGGGGAAGGCAGCCGAGGAGGAGGAAAGGCTTCCGGGGAGCCGTGTCCGAGCCGCAGACACGCGGGTCCCTCCCACCTGACCATCCTCTCCTGCGCAGGGGACCCAAGGGGATGATGCGGATTCCGGGCAACAAAAACAACGACGACAAAGGAAGTACAGAGAGCTGCATCGCCGTGGTATTTACAGGAGTCACTCGGAACATCCCAGGTGTTCGCCAGAGGGAGAAGGTTCTGTGCGTTCGGTTCGAGAACGCGGGGCGCACGCCAGGCGGCCGTGATAAATCTCACATGGGAGAAGGATGGACGGTGGGGTGACATGCACCCCGTGTCCAATGACAACAAGGGACGAATGAGTGGCCACCTTGGCGTCACCACAGATCTGCTCAGATATGCACACGCAGACAGACACACGCAGGGCCACACGGGGCACCCGAGCACCTCTCTGCGTGGGCACTGACTCCAGGGTGCCCCAGTGAGCTCTTGGCCTTCAAATGCCCACACGAGGCAAGGGCCCTCGCTGTCCCCCCTTCACAGATGAAGAAACTGAGGCACCAGTGGGGCAGGTGACATGGCCCATGGCCACTGAGCAGTCCAGCTGTGGACCTGCCACTCACTACTGACCGGGTGTGTTCACACACACACACACACACACACACACACTGAAAGCACACGTGGGGGCATGTGCACACATGTATACATGCCCAAATATGTGCACATGTGCATATACACACATGCACAACACACGTGCATACACGAGCACATATGCACCCACATGCATGTACACACGTGCATACACAAGCACATATGCACCCATGTGCATGTACACACGTGCATACACACGCACATGCTCACACATACATGTGCACGCAGGCACACCCGTGTGCACACACATGCACAGTGCACTCAAAGGCACCCATGTGCACAGTGCCCTGGAAGAAAGCCCGTAAGGTTAATGGGCAGTGGGGCTTCCAGAGGGCAGCAGAGTCATTCTAATTGTCCTCTAGAACTCCCAGGGGTTGACTCCCCTTTCTGAGCTTCACGGACAGAGTGGTGGACCTCCCGGACGTGCGTTCTTGCGTTGGCCAGGCAGTCAGGGGCCGAGAGCAGCTACCGAAGAGCCAGGAGTGTCTCACCAGCGTCTCTGAGGCTACGCTCCTTATCAGCGCGGCCCAGCACAGAAAGCCGACGCGGCCGTGGTCACGGCGGCGGCTGCTGCTCCTTCCGTGGTCACTTCTTCTCCATGCGGTTGAGTTTCGATCTTACAGAACAGTTGCAAGAACAGCACAAGGAACCCCCAGCCACCCTCTGCCCAGATTCACCAACAGTCCGGTGGCCACTTCCTGCACTACCATCTGCCCCCTCCCCTCCCCTCCCCTCCCCTGCCCTCCCCTCCCCTGCCCTCCCTCCCCTCCCCTCCCCTCCCCTGCCCTCCCTCCCCTCCCCTCCCCTCCCCTCCCCTCCCCCTCCCCTCCCCTCCCCTCCCTCCCCCTCCCCTCCCCTCCCCCCTCCCCCCTCCCCTCCCCCCTCCCCCCTCCCCTCCCCTCCCCCCTCCCCTCCCCCTCCTCTCCCCCTCCCCCCCCTCCCCTCCCCCCTCCCCTCCCCTCCCCCCCTCCCCCCCTCCCCTCCCCCAGGGCACCGGAACCGCCCACACAGGCTGACAGGCTGGAGGCAGCATGCCTGTTTGCTGCTGAATCGCTCCAAGTGCATTTCTCAGGGACAAGGACTTTCTCTCCGTGAGCGCGGGGCAGCTGTCCACATCGGGACAGGTCGCACCGACGCCCCACGGCCACCTTCCGCACAGCACACGCCCAGCCCCACCGGCAGACTCCTCCCCCCGCGGGGCCAAGCCCCCGTCCCAGGCAGCGCTCCCCTTCCCTCCGGTTCCCTTCCGCCCGACCTGGTCTCCAGTCCTTCTTCACGTGTGCTGACCTTGACATTTCTAAAGTGCTCCTTCCACGTGGCTTTGTCAGCCGTCCTTTCCCGATAAAACGCAAGCCCGTGTCCCTAACTTAGGGACACCCATTTGGGCTTCCTGACATTGAGTCTGTCCGGTTCCTGTGGACGTCCACGTGGACCACTTGGGGGAGGTCAGGGGGTCTGCAGGTTTGTCCCTGGAGGAAGTGACACTTCCCTTGTGATTAATCAGTCGTGTGGCAGGCGGGGGGGGGGGTGTTGAGGGTGTGTGCTGTGCACCGAGGTCGCCCCTCCTCCGTTCCGCCACCGCCACAGGGGACGCGCATGGCGGGGAGCCTTCACTGACCCACAGACACGCCAGTGGTCAGCGTGCACGAGGGGCCTCGATTTCACAACTCAGACTGTTTTCATCACGTACGTCTGGGTTCACTTGCTGTCTCTTCTTCACTCGGATATTTCTGCCTCTGCTGGCGCCCTCGCTTTGCTCAGCGTCCACGTCAGCACTGGGCTCATAAGTGGAAGCGGGCAGCTTGCCCATCAAGGGCAGCCGTGGGCGCCGCACCTGCGCTGGGAAGGGGGAGGGGCGGGAGAAGTGGGGAGGAGAGAGGACGACACCCTCCAGGGGGACAGCCCCTCCCCAAGATCCAGTTCTGGGGCACGTCCTGTCCCTGCCTACGGCCTTGAGGGACCATCCGTGTGGCTCCTTCTCAGCACAGGTGGACACTGGGGTCTGAGACTCAGCTGCCATTTCACACGGGGCCACAGGAGCACGGTGTCATCTGACAGAAGCGGGGGACCCTCCCGGTGGAGGGAGGAACTTGGCCTGGGAGAGCCTGGGTACCCAGTGTAAGAGGGTGAAGGTGGGCAGAGAGGGCACAGTGGAAGGGACCTCATCCAGGGCCAGAGTTAGGGGGTCATGGGGACAGGCAGGAGCGGGGCGGGGGGCGGCACTGATGTGATTCAAACCAAGACCGGCTGTGGATGGGCCCCCAGGGCGAGGCTCTGCTGCGGGGAGAGCCCGGGGGCAGCGCTGACCGGCAGTCACATGACCCACAATCACTCCTGGGTGTCAACACCCAAGGATCCAAACCAGGTGTGCAAACAAGAGGTGCAGCGAGGCTCACGGAGCCCGAGCGTGCAAGCCACGCAGCGTCCACCCACAGGCAGACGAGTGGACGCACAGAAGGGAGTCCGTCAGACCACCGAATATTACTCAGCTTAAAGGCCCTAAGGAAACTCCGACCCCTGACGCCACGGGAGGAAGCCTGGAGCACCGTGGAGGTCAAAGAAGCCGTTGTCAAGGACCACGCACCGTGCGAATCCATCGCCAGCAAAACCCCGGAGACAGAGGGTGGATGGGGATTGTCGGGCGGGGGCGGGGACACCAGCGTCACTGCCGCAGGTGCAGGGTTTCCTGTGCAGGTGATGGGGGCGCTCAGGAAGGGTGGGGAGGGCTGCACACCATGGCGAACACACCGAGTAGACTTCAAAATGGTTCATGCGGTACATTTCACGTCACGTGTTTGGCATCAATCAAAAAAGGAGTGTATTAAGCATGGACGTGCGCCCACTCACGCACACAGCTGATCTCTGAAGTTGGACACCCGGGCTCCCATCTGGCTCTGCCCCTCACTAGCCCGGCACCCTGTGCCTCAGTTTCCCATCTGTAAACGAGGCTTGGTGTAGGGAGGTGGAGAGGGTCCCACGAGCAAGTCCACACAAAGCACCCAGGCACATGCAGAGGTCCGGCCTGCCTCCGGTGAGGCTGACCCACCATCTGCATGATCTAGAACAACCCGTCCCGGCTGTGTACGCCCCCTTCCTCGTACCTCACCCTCGCACCTCACCGAGTTCCCCAGCTGCGGGAAGCCCCCGTGGAGAGGGGACAGGCGTCAGGTGTGGCTCGCCCTGTCCGCCCTCCCTCCCGGGAGCTCGCCTCGGCCGCCTCCACACCCAGCCCGGGGGAGTCTGAAAGAGGCCTTTTGTCTGGAGAAGGACGCCGGCTGACGCGTCCGGTCACAGATGATTCAGAGCCCCGGGCCCGGCCGCCCACCCACTCTGCGGGCACAGGCATCACTTCTGCTGGGGAACAATGAGCCTCAGATGCCCGACAGCCGGCGGCACCCACTACCTGTCCGTCCCCGGGGCACGGGAGCCCGGTTTGCTCAGCTGTTGAGCAGGGTGACCAGGAGGGGCGCTTGGTGGGAGGGTCCGGCCGCCCACCAGGCCCCCAAGCAAACCAAAGCCCTCAGCCACCATTTCCCTCCCAGCCTGTCGGTTCACTGTTATAAAATAAAGAACTTAAAACAAAGAACAGAACCACCCTGGCCAGCCTCCGACTCCCTTGTCCTGCCCTCTGACACTCAGTCCTCGGCCACACGCAGAACCTTCCGGAGGTTTGACCGCAGTGAGTCAAGCCTGCAGTTGGGAGCCTCCTGGGAACAAACTGGGAATGGGGACCCTGTGCTCCACTCCACCTAGAAAGCACCCCCCAGGGGCCAAGCTGGGGGGCGGCAGGTACAGGAAGCTCTTCCCCCAAATGACACAGAGGTCTTGGGTGTCAGCCCCACCCCAGCCCATGCTACCCCCTCACCAACAGTCCCTCCCTTCCTGTCCATCTGGGTACTCCAGTGTGCTGGGGGGTCCTGGGGTTGAGTCTTGGCACAGAGCTGTGAGCACCCCGTACACACACACACACACACACACACACACACGCACACTATGGAGGCCCCAGGAAGGTCAGGGTGTCCTCTCAATGCCCCGGAGACATTATGGAACCTGCAATACTCATGGTGCTATCACATTCACTCCTCAAACAAGCAGGGGTTGGCAGGGCAGGAATGGTCCTCTTGTACCCCCAGATAAGGAAGGGGGCCAGGTGAGGGGCAGGGACCCAGCCAAGTTCACGTGTCAGGCAGGAGCCCCAAGTCACCGACCACCGCCACTACCCGCCTGTCCCCCCACCCCCATGCTCCATCTCAGGGGACTCAGACTCCTCACGATGGCTTCCCCCGCCTGCCGCTCTGCCCGCTCTGCCCGGCACCAACCCTGCCGCTCTGCATGCAGGTGCCTCACCCCAGGATGCACGGGACGGCCTCTGGCTCTCTCTGTGTGAGTGAAGGACACACACGTGTACACACACACGCGTGTACACACACACATAGAACCCTCGGCCACAAACCCAGAGTCAGGCTCATCCGAGAAATGGCTTCCCCCCGAGTCCCGGGGACCCGTGATGGGTCAAGTGAGTCAGGGCTCCAGGTCCTGCTGGGTCTGCTGACACTCCAAGGATTGGCCTTTGGTGTCCAGCAGGTGGACAGGAGGGAGTGAAGGCTCCTTAATAGGAGAAGCCCCAGAACCACGGATCACTGCCCTGGCCGCCTGGGTCGGGGGCACTGGACAGGACGGGGAGGGACAGCCCTTCCAGCACACCGAACTGGACATGCATGGCCCACGTGCTGAGGCCTGACACAGAAATGAGCCCCCAGCCTACCGAGGCCTCCGCCAAAGACCAAGGAGGACACGGCGTCTGGAGGAGACGCCTTGGGGCCCTCGGGTTAGACGAAGGGTCCTTAGTCGGCAGAAGACCGCACCCCACAGGAACAAGAGGACGCATCAGGCTTCGTGAAAAGTAAAAAACTTCCCCTCTGAAAGAACAGTTCGGGGAAGGACGGACCCCAATCCGGCAGGAACGTCCGCAGAACACAGTCAGGAACGTCTGGGACTGACAGACAAGGAAAAAGCAACCCGACTTTCTGAACAGTCAGAACGACTGAATGGATCCCCCGCTCACAGGGGGGGGGGGGGTCACCACGCGGGAAGCCGCCCGGTGTGTCTCCAGAGTGCTGGGGACACGCAAACAAGTCACCAGGGGGCCCGTGCACCCCGAGAGGAGCCGCGCTGCTGCCCCTCAACCCTCACCGGAGACGCCGAGAGAAGGGGCCAGACCAGAGTGGGCACACTGCCCCTTTTCTGGGGAAGTCCACCCCTTGCAAGCCCACCTGTAGACACAGAATGCAGATGGCGCTTACATGGGGGCGGGGCCCGGGGGCTCAGGACAGAGGGCTCACAGGGGGACAGGGAGACACCGTGCTGATGGCAGCTGCGCAAGCGTCGGTGCGGAGACCCGTCGAGCTGTACACTGACCACGGCCGACGCTGTGTGCGGGTGACATCCCGGCAGAGAGTTATTCTGAGAAGGGGTGCGTGGCAGGCGGACGGCGGAGGACCCTGGGGGTTCTGTCCAGGCCGGGCCGGGGTCGGCCCTCCCTCCACGGCACCCGAGGCTGTCCGCACGGGCCCCTGGCGCTCCGCGTCTGAGGGCCACTTCCTGAGACTTAACTGCCTTCCTGTGGCTCCTCAGCTGACCCTCCAGGCTACGCCACAGCCCCTGGGAAAGCCTGGTCACACCAGACCAAAGGGCCCCAACCCCCCCCCCACTCAGCCCTGCCCAGCTCTGCTCGTCCACAGAAGAGGGGGCCGCTGAGGGGGTGGGGGCACAGCCCAAGCCTGTCCTGACCTCCTCCAGGTACCCACCTCCTGCCGGACACCAGGGTGCCCCGAGGGGAGTTCACAAAGCCACAGAGGGCTCACCCGCTGCCCACGACCCCGCCAGAGACATCCTGCCCCACACCAGGGGCCACCGCTTGGCCCCTGTCACCTCAGGCCCCCTTCTGCCCATCTGCTGGACCCTCCTTACCCTCCACTCCTCTTGGAGTCCCGCCAAGGGGACTCTGTCACTGCCTGTCCAGCTCCTTGACGGGTGGCACACGCACGCTCCCGGGAAGGGTCCAGCCCGGCCGGCTCGGCCCCCCTGCCGCAGCGTCCCCCACCGGGTCCAGGCTGACGTCCGGCCACGTGAGGGAGCAGGTCCACAAACCGGCCAGGAAGGGCCCGACCCCCCAACGCGCCACGCGCCCTCCCGGGAGGCAGACATACGCACACGGCCGCGTGTGGGCACGGGCTGCGGCGGAGGCGGAAACCTCGAGAAGGCTCGCGGCCGGAGGACTGGCGCCCGCTCGCCCCACGGACCTCCAACGTTTCGTCAAGAACACGCCACTGCCCCTCGACGGCGTCTTGAGCGGAAACGGGGAAGGAGCCGGATGCTGATCTCTGCCCGACTCTGACCCGGGACGGATGCTGATCTCTGCCCGACTCTGACCCGGGACGGATGCTGACCCCTGCCCGACTCTGACCCGGGACGGATGCTGACCCCTGCCCGACTCTGACCCGGGACGGATGCCGACCCCTGCCCGACCCTGACCCGGGACGGACGCCGACCCCTGCCCGACCCTGACCCGGGACGGACGCCGACCCCTGCCCGACCCTGACCCGGGACGGACGCCGACCCCTGCCCGACCCTGACCCGGGACGGATGCCGACCCCTGCCCGACCCTGACCCGGGACGGATGCCGACCCCTGCCCGACCCTGACCCGGGACGGATGCCGACCCCTGCCCGACCCTGACCCGGGACGGATGCCGACCCCTGCCCGACCCTGACCCGGGACGGACGCCGACCCCTGCCCGACCCTGACCCGGGACGGACGCCGACCCCTGCCCGACCCTGACCCGGGACGGACGCCGACCCCTGCCCGACCCTGACCCGGGACGGACGCCGACCCCTGCCCGACCCTGACCCGGGACGGACGCCGACCCCTGCCCGACCCTGACCCGGGACGGACGCCGACCCCTGCCCGACTCTGACCCGGGACGGATGCCGACCCCTGCCCGACTCTGACCCGGGACGGACGCCGACCCCTGCCCGACTCTGACCCGGGACGGACGCCGACCCCTGCCCGACTCTGACCCGGGACGGACGCCGACCCCTGCCCGACTCTGACCCGGGACGGATGCCGACCCCTGCCCGACTCTGACCCGGGACGGATGCTGACCCCTGCCCGACTCTGACCCGGGACGGATGCTGACCCCTGCCCGACTCTGACCCGGGACGGATGCTGACCCCTGCCCGACTCTGACCCGGGACGGATGCTGACCCCTGCCCGACTCTGACCCGGGACGGATGCTGACCTCTGCCCGACTCTGACCCGGGACGGATGCTGACCCCTGCCCGACTCTGACCCGGGACGGATGCTGACCTCTGCCCGATTCTGACCCAGGTCTGGTTACCGGTCGGCTCGCTCGTCTAAGACCAAAGGAGTCCTCCTCCCCCCACAGACACCAAATCGCAAGTACGAGTCCTCCACAGCCCTTGCTCTGGTTGCACAGAACATCTACGTACACAAGCAACAACATCGTTGTGTAACTAGAAAATATAAATTTAAAAAGGACCGCTAGGAAAACACCCGCTCTGTGCACTGAAACTGTCACGATCCCCGTTTCCAGGGAAGGCGGCTGAGGCCTCCAGAGGTGAAGCCCCTACGAGCCACGGGGACGCGGAGCCGCCGTCCCTCTGCCCGCCTGGCAGGAGCCCCTGGACAATGACCGGCCAGCACAGAGCTGCCAGCAGTAGGCAAGCTCTCCAAAAAGGCTTCCTGGCCTCCCGGGGGCTGCGCCTCCCTGGGTGAGGCTGGAACCCCTGAGCCGGGGCAGATGCCGACGGTGCCATCCTGAGTCCCCTCCAGGACAGCAGAGGGAGCTGACCGCAGCCAGTGACACTGGCCAGCCCCTCGCCTCCCCTCTGAGGACAGTAGCCCCCCGACCAGGAGGGAGGACGCCCCCAGCACCCCGTCTCCTCCTCTGTGAACCCTACCCCTGCAACATGCTGACATTGTCAGGGATCGGCAGGGCATGGCGGGGTGGGGCCTGGGGCCCCGACAGGCACCCTGTCCAGACTGGAGCTTGGCCCAGGTGTCGCTCGCCCCCTGGAAGGGCCCTTCTCTGCTCCAGGCCTCGGTTTCGTCAGCTCTAGGATGGGGCGGCGAGGCCAGGAGCGTGCTCGAGTCTCCTCAGTAAGGACGGCCACCGTCCAACCTTGTTGGTGACACGTCCAGGCAGAGAGGCCCCCCGAGAGAATCGGGCACCTTCCTGGGTCACCTGGGGTGAGCCGCGGACCAGCTGCTCCGGGCCAGGACGGGAGGGGCGCCCTCACCCCTACCCCCACCCCGGGGTCGGTGCCGCTGACCTTGAAGCCATCCCCAGCTCCCTGGGGAAAGACGGGTCAGGTTACAAGCCAGGGCAGGTGACACCAGGAACCACCCAAATCCAGAACGACCCGACCCGGTGAGGTTCAGCTCCCGCCAGGGCCTGCCAGGCTGGCGATGACCTTCCCAGCCCTCAGGAGACACCTCTAGGGGGCAGCCCGGCCAGTCCGCCCCCCCTGGGGGCTGTGTCCAGACACACTGTCCCGACCCACCCAGCCAGCACCGGTGTTCAGGGTGCGTGCAGGTCTCACTCCAGCGGGCTCACCGGGAGGCCAGTCCCTCCGACACCTTCTCCCAGGTGCCTCCGGCCGGGAAGTTCCTCGAGCGACGTGGCAGTGGCGGGCAGAGCACTGCCCAGCTGCCCCTTCCTCCCAGCCGCCCACTCCAGCCGTCCGGGCCTCAGACTGGCCAAGACGGCACCCCGGGGCTCAGAGCCGGCCACCCTGGGGACACCAGGCCGGAAAGCGGGGTCCCCTATTGTGTTCAATCCCCTCGGGACAACTTGCTCGGGGGAATGACAACCAGAAATCACCCGAAAGGGGGCGGGGAGGGGGGCTGGACATGACCTTGGGGTCCTGTTTGGTCACTTCTGTTATAAAAAAGCAACCATCTATTATGGTTAAACAACCCATATTTTTAAAGTAGAAAATTCAAGTTAAGCAAAAGTTTAAAAACCACCACCCAGGAACCACACCCAGGGGTGACGATGAGGACATCCCGCCCTGTAACCTGTGTCACCTCCCAGAAGTTGCTACACAAACCCATCGTGGGGGGTGGCCCCCAGCAGCCAGGGTGGGTGGGGGGTTCCCTGCTGGGCGATGAGTGGGTTTGGTTTATTCAAAGGGCCCCTGTCAAAAATGGATGGTGGGAGACAGGCCGGAGTCGAGACACTGGGGGACTTGGGGACAAGGAGCAGATGGACGTGGGAGCAGCACGCCCTGGCCGCCTTGTGCTCCCCGGGGTCAGTCACAACACGGGGGTGTGCAGAGAGCAAAGGTCCAGCCGCCAGTGGGCTCTCCAGGAGCCTCCAGTCTCCCCAGCTCAGACGCAGAACCAGTTCCGTGGCTCCCGGGGCCCCGAGCCAGAGTCCCCGGCTGACCGCGGCCACCCCACGCTCTCTGCCGGGAAGGCCCGTGGACGCCCCCCCCGGGCAGCGTGACTTTGAGGCGGCAGGAGCTGGGCAGCCAGGCCTTGATAAGAGCACACACAGGAGGTGGGGCCCACCCCGGGGACAGGCCCGCCAGGCCAGCAGAGCCCCCGGCCCTGCCCATCCCCCCCCGCCGCCCGCCCCGTGCCAAGGGCAGTCAGAACATTCCGGAGGTGCCCGGAAGTGCCTCCCCTCCTCGGAGTGAACACGGAGACCTTGAGCGGCCTCTGATCCAGGGGAGAGAGGGGGTGGGGGCGGGGGTGGGGGGGAGAGAGCAGCCTCCACCTCCCATGTCATCCCCATCTGATGACCTGAGGACAGGCCTCTGCAGAGACACAGGGAGGTCAGCTGGTCACCCAAGGGCACACAGTGGGTCAGGGGCAGCCAGGGGCAGAGCACCCTGTTGGGACTCCCCACTGATCACACACACACACACACACACACACACACACCGGGCCCCACCTTGCTCCCTGTGTCCCCTCGGCACCCCCCTCGGCCCCTCACCACCCCCACCCAGCAACACGAGAGGCTCAATCCAGGTCGGGACCCCCAACCCTGAGACCCTGCCCGTGGCTGCCTGGTGCCTCAGAAGGAGCATCGGCTCCTGGCCGGGCCGCACAGCCCCTGCCAAGTCCCCCCCAGCCAGCCGGAGAGGGTCTCCTTCCTGTGCCTGCAGATGGCCGTCTGTCCCTCTGTCCACCCGTACACTCCCCCATCTGCCTGCCCATCCTGCTGCCAGCCGCTGTGGCTGCTGCCCTCGGCCAGCAACGCCCGCCCTCCTGGGCACCCCCCCAGCCCCCGCCCTCCTGTGTACCCCCCCAGCCCCCTCGGCCAGCAACGCCCGCCCTCCTGGGTACCCCCCCAGTCCCCTTGGCCAGCAACGCCCGCCCTCCTGGGTACCCCCCCAGCCCCCTTGGCCAGCAACGCCCACCCTCCTGTGTACCCCCCCAGCCCCCGCCCTCCTGTGTACCCCCCCAGCCCCCTCGGCCAGCAACGCCCGCCCTCCTGGGCACCCCCCCAGCCCCCTCGGCCAGCAACGCCCGCCCTCCTGTGTACCCCCCCAGCCCCCTCGCCACGGGCCCGGCTCCCCCGAGCGGTTCCACTCTCAGGCGGGGTCCCCAAGGGGCACCTCTTCCGCCAGGTCCCGGGCTTCACAAGGGCAGGACGTGTCCCTTTCACCCGCCCGCAGGACCGCGTGTGTGTGAGCCCCGGCCCACCGCGCCCGGGGCCCTGACAGCTGCCGCCCTGATCGAAGCGGACACGTCACATAGCTCCGGCCACCCCACCAGAGTCAGCCCAGTCTAGAAACTGAGGCCTCGGCTGGGAGCCGCCCCGGACAGGAGCAAGGCCCAGGACAAGGCCAGCCGGTGGGGGGAGGGGGGTTACAAATCAACGCCAGAGACCGAGGCCCCCACACCGACCCCCCGGCCCCCACGCCAAACCCCCGGCCACGCACTCTCGGGTCCAGAGGCTCGTCCCCTCACGCACAGGCACACAGCGGCCGCGGGGACGGCCACAGTGATCTGGCCACACCCCATGTCTCCGGAATCCAGGCCCCAGACGGCTCCCTGCGCCCTGTGGAAAGATGACGGGGCCGGGTCTCCTCCTTGAGCTGAGGACACTTGGCCGCCTTCTAAGTCTCAGGCTTTGGCTGCATTGGCCCAGGACACACGAAAAAGCCCCCAGGACAGTGGTCCACACCAGTCGTGTTGGGGGCAGGGCTGGCCGGAGCCCCAACCGCCAACAGACACTCTCCAGAGCTGCCCCACCCCCGCTCTGAGGACAGTAGAGGGCCGACCAGTGTGCCCAGCGGGTGCTGGGAGTGGCATGCAGCCATCCAGAACTCCACACACTTGTCCATCACTCCATCCATCCACCCACCTGCCCACCAATCCATCTGTCTGTCCATCATTCCACCTGTCCATCCGCCCCTCCTCTCCCCACCTGTTGGTCTGTCCACCGGTTTACTCGGCCACCCACCCTTCAGGACCACCGAGTCCATGCTGGGCTGGGGGGTATGAGACCTCCCCTCGTTCCACGGTCACCGGGAGAGCTGTGGACAGCTGGGCTCACGGAAGCCTGGGTGCCCCTCAGGAGGGGACCGGTGACCCCACCCCCCGGGGCACAGCC
The DNA here is from genome assembly GCF_036850995.1 of Saccopteryx leptura. Classification (NCBI taxonomy): domain Eukaryota; kingdom Metazoa; phylum Chordata; class Mammalia; order Chiroptera; family Emballonuridae; genus Saccopteryx; species Saccopteryx leptura. Next base: position 2,292,604 of record NC_089503.1, on the reverse strand, counting down.
GTGACGAAGCGTGTGGGCTTCCCCACACTCAGCCAACACTTGACGGCATATCAGGACACAGTGCTGTCGTCAGCCGAGGGTCACCGTGCGACTTTTCCATCATGTCCCTGGCTTCTGAGTCCCGGAGAGGCCCAGCCCGGCCCCCACGCTCCGGGGATGAGCCTTGGGTGCATGGCCCGGACTCTGGACCCTGCTTTCCTCTGGTCCCGAGCAGCTGTTTCCAGCCCTCTCGGCACCCACCCCGGCGCGAGGCCTGAGGAGTGGGTCTGGCTTGCCCTGCTCTCTGGTGCCGACCCAATTCCTCAGCACCCCGCGTGAAAGGGTCCGTCCTCTCCTGCTCGTTTCGAGGTGCTGTCTACATCTTTGACTTAAACTGTCCCAGACAGTTGAGTCTATACTTGACCTTAGCGTCTGCTCCTGTGGCTTATCTGTCTGTCCACGGGCCACCACCACACTGGTTTAACTACCCAAGCTTCGCGTTTTATGATATCTGGAGCCATCCCAGCCAAGAACGTGGATGTGACTTTTACAAGGGACGTAATGGAGCAGAAAACCAACCCATAAAACCGGTCAGGATCCACTAGCCAGAGCACGTGGTTCCCGGGGCTGTGCTGCGGGCCCCAGGCTCTCCTGGGCTCCCCTCTGCCGGCTGGGGGGGCAGGGGCTCCTCTGGGAGGGAGGGGCCTGTCACTCTTCCCTGAGCTATCCCAGGCCTGCAGGTGGAAGAGGCTGCCCTGGCCCGGGCTGTGCTGGGGGCCCCAGGGTGGCTGCCGAGACGTGGGTTCCCGCTGCCGCTGCCGAGACATGGGTGCTTGCTGCCGAGACGCGGGTGCCCGCTGCCGAGACATGGACGTGGGTGCCCGCTGCCGAGACACGGGTGCCCGCTGCCGAGACATGGACGTGGGTGCCCGCTGCCGAGACGTGGGTGCTTGCTGCCGCTGCCGAGACATGGGTGCTTGCTGCCGAGACGCGGGTGCCCGCTGCCGAGACATGGACGTGGGTGCCCGCTGCCGAGACATGGACGTGGGTGCCCGCTGCCGGCCTCGGAGGTCGGGGGCAGGCGGCCGTCAGGAGCTTCCTGGGGCAGAGCCGTCCGTCGAGGGTGCCCAGGGAGGGGCACCAGGTGGACGCCAGGGGTGCGGCTTCCTCTCACTGGAAGGCTCCAGAGCATCGTGGGGCTTCCGGAGGGACACGGGATGGCTCTCCTGGTGTGGCGCGTGTGCCCGGCGGCGGGGCCTCAGTCTCCCCGGACCCGGACCTGGACCCGCAGGTCGCTCAGCAGAGAAGGGGAACGAGGGGCAGGTCCAGAGTCCCCGGGGTGGGCAGGACGGGCCCTCGGGCCAGCGGTCCCAGCCTCTGCCATCCAGGCATGGCAGGTGGACACACGGATCCGGGGCTTGGTCAGAGGGTCCTCCTCGGAGTCGCCGGGACCACGCCTGGGTCTCCCAGTGCCCAGAACCCTCCAGAAGCGTCACGCTGTGAGGCGGGCAGCAGTGGGACCCACCATCAAGGGCTGTCACCCCCTGACCCCCTCTGGCTTTTTGCCCAGACCATGCAGATCTGCCCCCCACCACCCAGGTAGGGCCTCTGTAAAGACAGAGTTCCTGAAAAATAAAACAAAAGAAAGCACGCTCTTAAACTCTCCGGGGCCTACAGAAACCTCCCCCCAGACTCAGGAAGGCCCCCGCGGCTCGGCCCGAGCTCACGCTCCTCCCAGACCCAGGATCGCCGCTGGGTAAATACAGCAGCAGACGGACGCCATCAGGCCCGGGTCCCACAGTGGCGCTCGGGGCAGCCGGCCTGATGCCGCGGCGGGAGTGGAGCCAGGGGCAGGGACCGGGTTTCGAGCTGGACGCCAGGTGACCCTTTCATGAGCACCTATCCCTGCTGGGTGCCCAGTAAAGATGAAAACAGCTCCCAGTGGCCGCCGCTGACCCACTCACACCCTGTCACGGCCAGGAGCCCTGAGGGCCGGCACCCGAACACACTGCCCCCAGGGCTCCCGGAGTGGCCGCGGCCGGAGACTCAGGCCAGGTGTCGGCAGGGCGGGCTCTTCCCAAGGCCTCTCTCCTTAGTGTGGTCAGTGAGGGCTCTCCTGACAGCCAGGGGCGGGGCCGGGAGCCACACAGGGAGAAGAGCCCCCCCAGGAATTCCCCGTGCCACCGGGAATCGGGGCCAAGGAACAAAGGGCCACCTCAGGAGGGGTGGCAGAGACAGCCCTACAGCCCGTCCTCCACGCCGGTGCCACGCCCCGCCCCGCCCTCGCTGCCCACTCCACCGCCACCCCGACCAGCTCCCCGCAGGGTCCGCAGCTGGGCAGCGTGGGGGCACGGGGCCTGTCTGCAGGCTCAGCCTGGCAAATGCCCAGCGCTGTCAATGATTAACACCGCTGTGAAGGTGCCGCCAAAGCCACCGGAAAGTTCTTGGGAAGGGCAGGAGTGGCAGGGCAGGACAGGAGGCACGGAGCCAAGCCCCTGTCCACTCGCTGCTGGGACCCTCTGTCACGCCCCGGGCTCAGCAGCACAGGATTCCCGAGTGTCCCCTAACCACGGCGGACGCCGACCTTGAGGGGGGCACCGCGCACTGCAGGGGGAAACTGAGTCACAGAGGAGGAGGGGCGCCAAGGCTCAGACAGCCACGGTGGCAGCCTGACTCAGGCTGTGTGCATGGGGAGGAGGGAGCAAGGACCAGCTGGAAAGCTGTCACCTGTCATCCTGCAGCCCAAGATCTGGGAGAGGGGCAAGAAGTGCAGGGAGTGGGGGAGAAGCAGCAGCAGGCGGGGAGAGGGGGAGGGCAGTGCCTGGGGGCTCCTGCAGCTAGAATCCCCTCACCAGCCAGGGTGGGGGGTAAGGACCCCAGGCGAGCCTTGATTCTGCCCACCACAGGGAGAGGGGGCAGTCCAGCAGCCAGGGCAGGTTGCTATGGGAACCCTGGCTCCCACTTCAGTCTAGGCATCTCCCCTGCCTGACCCACCCACTGCTCACACTGGGCCGGGCCCATCAGCAAGGCCACCGGGACACCCGGCGCTCTCAGCGGGAGTGGGGGCTGCCACATCGTGCTGGGGAGACAGGAAGCCCCGTGAGCAGGGCCGGGGGCGGGGCGGGGGCAGCAGTGTCCTGCTCCCTGACCCCAGCAGGCAGGCAGGCCAGGCCAGGCGCACACCGGATGGGGTAGGGGTTCCCCGACAAGGAGCAGACAGGATTTCCTGGACTGCTGTTCTCGCGCCTGGGAGAGGGTGCCCAGCCCTGTGCGCCCCCCACCCCCACCCCAGACAGCGGTTCCCACCTCAACCCCCACGTGCACATAGGGCCCGGCCTCAAGGGCAGGCTGGTCCTTATCGCCTGGTAACCAAGCCAGGCCGCAGGTGGCACATTTCACAACCCTCACCAAGGACGGGGCTCTTTTCCTGTCACTATCTTGGGGGCAGAGGTAGCCATCCACCCCCCCTGGCTCAAAGGCCAGGCCCCCCTCAGGGTGTCTGGGGCCCTGCTGACCTCCTGGAGACACTGGGGGTGAGGGGCACCTGCCTGGCCAGGGTACCGTCCATGGGGACCTCGGTGGGTGTGCAGTCCCCGGGGGCCACCTCTTACGGGAAAGGGCCAAAGAGCAGAAACACGCAGCCAGGGTGGCAGGGTCACTCTTGGAGCACCCCTCTCTGTCCCCCCCCACCAGGGACGCTGCTTGGCTGCTGTCCCCAGAAACCACTCGGCCCCACCAGCTCCTGAGAGGCCGGGCGAGGAGGCGGTCTGCTGAGCAAACTTCCGAGAGCCGAACAATCGGAATCAGGAAGAAAACACAAGTGTAAGCAGAGACTTCCTCTGGGGCGCGGCGAGCCTCTTCCTCCACACAGCACCGCCGTGGCCGGCAGCCCAGGGCCCGCACGCCCACGGGTCCCAGTGCCCCGCAGGAGAACCGGGAGCCCTCCAGGTGGGGGGGCACTGCAACCCCGCCCACCTCCAGGTGGGGGGCACAGCAACCCCGCCCGGCAGCCTTCTGCCCACACCCACCCGCCTCGGCCAGGAACCGGCCCCCACGGCCGCAGGAAGGAGAGGTGGTTGGACGGGGTCCGCTCCACGGCCCCACCCCCGGGCCTCTCAGGAAGTCTAGCAGGTGAGGGCTGGGAGGGACCCCACATGCACAACGACACCTGCCAGCCCGGCGTGGGCTGGGTGTCTGCCCAGCGGCACTGGACTCGGGTGGGGTCCCTTGAGGTCACAACACACGAACATCCCAAGTGCAGCCATGGCTGCGGCTGCTGCAGCCTCAGGCAGAACCCCACTCCCACGGGCCAGCGATGGGCCCGGCTTTGGTGCCTTCCGACACCAGGGGCTGGGGTGGGAAGAGGCTTGGAGACGGTGGCCCACCCGTGCCTTTGGAGACATTGTTTTCTGTCCCTGTTGGCACAGGGGGACCCCCTGCACTCCCAGAGGACCACAGGTGAGAGGCTGCGGCTGCTCACCTGCCCAAGACGATGTTGCAAGCGGGCAGGCTCAGCTTCTGCTGCACCCCTGGGGCCCCTCATGGGAGAACACAGGGCTCTGGACCCCCCCCACCCACCCAGCCAGGTCTCTCTCAGCCCCAGCAGGTCTGAGCAATGACAATAGGAAGCCGGAAGGAGACCACCCCGTGCAGCCCCCACAATTAGTATGGGGACAACTGAACGAAGGCCCACAGAACGGAGGTTGGCACCACACCAACAGGCAGCTGGCCAGGCAGCCAAACACAGGGCCGTGGCACCGCGGCTGCGGGCGGGCTCCAGGCAGGCCCGGGGGGGGGGGGGCAGCCGGAGGAGTCCACTTCCTTCTGCCCTTGTGCCTGAGCAATGGGGTGCCCTGCCCTGCCCCAGCCAGGCATGCCACTCTGGGAACTGGAGCCACAGGGCAACAGCAAGGGCCAGGTGCTGCTGGTAGGACCTGGCTCCCTCCCTGGGCACAGCTTCTTCCCATGGAAGGCTGGGCACACACGGGGGGGGGGGGGCCTGGTCGTCCCTCCCCTCCACGTGCCCCCTTGGGGCTCCTCTGCTGCAGTCCAGGTTCGCATGAGCCTGACGGGATGTGAACCATCCCCAGCAGTGTGCTGACCCCTCAGGGAACACCACCAGGCCTCCTGCCCTCCAGGGCAGCCGGGTGCCTGCCGGCCTAGGAGACAACCCCCCCCACACACACACACACACACTCACACACTCACACACTCACAGGGTCTGCCTGGACCTGGGAGCATGGGGCCCTCCCCTCTCTGCAGCTCCTGAGTCGAGGGTGCCAGCCAACCCTGGGGAACTCTGTCCCCTGCACCCGAGGGCAGGCTTCCCGGGGCTCACATCCCTCCCCAGAGTGAATGATCCACACCTGGACCGTGCCTGCAGGAGAAGCTGCACCAACTTCTAGACCCGGCATCCTCCTCCAGCCGGCTCTGCACACACGTGCCTGGGAGGGCCAGTGGGGAGTTCCCACCTCAGCCAGAGGTGTCCCTGAACTTCCAGGGACGGGCTCTCCGCGGGGGTTTCTGTCTTTCCCCTTAATCCGTTCCTTCCCTCCCCGGCTGCTCTTAGCGGCGCGCCTGCCTTTCGAATACAGACGGTCCGGTCCGGGTGGCTGCAGGTGGCACGGGCACAGCGCCACCCCCGAACCCCCGCACGAGCCCCTCCGGAGCGCGGCCTTGCCGGCGGCGATACTCACACGGCGAAGTGGTAGATGAAGCACTTCCAGCCGGTGGGGCGCTCGAGGAAGTTGTAGACGCGGCCCTGGATGTGGGTGCGCGCCAGCAGCGGGCGGCGCGCGCTGTAGATGGAGACGCGCGGGTCGAGGCTCACGGGCGGCCGCGGGCCAAGGTCGGCGGCGGCGGCGGGCGGCGCGGCGGGCGCATAGAGCGCGCTGCCGGCCGGCCGGTCCTCCGCCAGCTCCAGCGAGAACGGAGACTTCTTGGCCAGGCCCGCGCTGCCCCTCCGGGCGCCCGGCAGGCGGCCCCAGCCCCAGCGCTTCCTCTCGGCCCGGGGTGGGGAGGAGGCCGCGGACATGGCCAGGCAGGAGGGAGGGCCCGCGCGGGCCGGCCGGGCGGCGGTGCCGGGAGCTGCTGCGAGGGCGGGCGTCGGGGGCGCAGTGCGGGCGTCCGTTGCTGCCAGCCCCGCCGCGGGGGGCCGCTGCCCGCCCCTCCCGGGCGTGGGGGCGGGGCCGGAGGGGGCGGTGGCCGCCCTCGGGTCCCCGGGGGACGGGGCGCCCCGCCCCGCCCGGGCCAGATGCCCCGCCCCCGGCCAACCGGCGCTCCAGGGGCGCCCCAGCCCGCGGCCAACCGCGCTCACCTGCCGGGCCCCGCCCCGCCTCTGCCCACCTGTTCCGCCTGCTCCTTTCGCATTCACCTGTGTGCCCCGCCCCCGCCCTCTGGGCCCGCCCCACCTGTGCCCACTTGCTGGGCCCCACCTGTGCCCACCTGCTCAGCCCCACCTGTGCCCACCTGCTCAGCCCCACCCACGCCCCCTGCTCCGCCCAGAGCAGTGCCCCCTGCCGCGCCCGTAAAGACAGCTCCAGCCTGCAGCCGTAGGTGCAGGGACAGCGAACCGTGCAGCTCGAGCAGGAGCGGCCTTGGGTTCTGGGCACCCCCTTCACCCGCTCTGGGTCTCTCTGGAGAAGCGGTTGGGGGATAAAGAGGAAGGAGGTGCGCCTGGGACACAGGAGACCGACCCTCCTGGCACAGGCAGGGCAGCGTGTTAGTCCCAGGGACGCTCTGAGAACCCGGGGGGGGGGGGCTTGCTGGGGCGCAGGCCCGGCCAGTCGGGGAGAAGGCAGTGGGATCTGTGCCCACTGGGGCTGTGGGACCTGGGGGGCACAGGGGGCGTCCAAGCTCAGGGCTGACCCAGTGGGAGCCCTGCGGGCAGGAAGGATGCCGGCTTTCTGGAGGAGGCTAGGCTGGGTTCTGGACAGGGTCTGACCAGCAGGCCTGGTGGGCCTGGCTTTGTCTGGGCAGGTAGGGGACAGGCGTTTGCACCCCCCTGGGGACATGGAGAGGAGTGGGTGTTCTGTCATCCTGGACAGTCAGGGCTGCCGCTGCCCTGGGTGGGCTTCCCTGATGGAGGCGGGTGTAGAGGTGGGTGGTGGGGTCAGCAAGTTGGCTCGGGGGCCCCCACACTGCCTCCGGCCATCCATTGCTGCTCTGGCGTTTGGGCCCCTGCACGTTGCACAGGCACCAGGGCGAGTGAAGGATGGGTTGACCAACAGAAAACAACAGCCTCTCTTCAGACACTGCAGTGGGCAGAGGGGTAACTGTCCCCCAGCTATGTCAGGGTCCCCTAACTGAGGAGGCACTTCCCAGGTACTCACTGAGCACCCCGGGCTGGTTTATTTAATGTGCCTCCACCACACACACACACACACAGAGCAAGAAGTCAGCCCTGGACGGTGGACAGAGCCGCTCCGGCCCCCTCCTGGACTCTTCCCCACCCTGGGTTGGTGCTGGCGCAGTGGGTGCAGTTTATCCTGCAGAGAGAATGAATGAAGCGGGTCCCAGCCCGTGCTGGACGCCAGGGAGGCTTGGCTGCCCAGGCAGCTGGGAGGTGCGCGGGTTAGGGAGCAACTGGGCAGAGCGCCAGGAGGAGGCGGAGAGCCCGCCTAGCCGGGGGCCTCGAGGGGGCAGCCAGGGCACACAGCGGGCTCCCGTTCAGGCCGCACTTTCCGAGTGAATGCGCGTGTGAGGGAACAGGCTCTGCCCAGCCTCCGGGCATCAGGAGGAAGGCGAGCGTCTCCTGGCCAGCGTTAGGACACCTGGACAGCCCCAGAGAGGCAGATAGGTGGGCTTCCGCTCCCCAACCACGCACAAGAGTACGTACGCTGCATTTCGAATGAATGGGAGGCTTCTGGGCACACGAGGCCTTAGGGGTCCTACAGGACACAGGGGGTGAATTCCTCCACCACCTGGGAGTGGGGAGTCCTCCCCCCTCCCCCGCCGACTGCCTGAAGTCCAGAGACAACGGCCGGCCGAGATCCACAAAGTAAAAAACAGGTGACCAGCTCGGACAGTCCCTGCAGTTCAAATCACAGGCAGAGAACTAATAGCACCGGACACAGATCACCCGAAACCGAGAGAAAAGGACATGGGGGGGGGGGGACAAGGACGTATCCAGTTCACAAGGAGAGGGGGTAGAGGAAAGGACATCGGGGGGGGGGGGACAAGGACGTATCCAGTTCACAAGGAGAGGGGGTTCCCCATCTTCGCCCTTACGGGGAAACATCCAATGTCACTTGTAACAAGAATGCACCTTGCAAGGACACTGGCGCCTGACCTGTGGTGGCGCAGTGGATAAAGCGTCAACTTGGAAATGCTGAGGTTGCCGGTTCAAAACCCTGGGCTTGCCTGGTCAAGGCACATATGGGAGTTGATGCTTTCTGCTCCTCCCCCCTTCTCTCTCTCTCTCTCTCCCCTCTCTATAATGAATAAATAAAATCTTAAAAAAAAAAAAAAAAAGTGACCCTGGGCAAGGACACAGGCACCCGTGTCCCCGAGCTGACTGGGGAAAGTCCAGACAGGTGAGGGGAGGCTCCGGGGGCGGGGCCGAGGAAGGCAGGTGCTCGGACACCTTTGGTGGGAAGGGGGCCTGCCGGTGTTAACAGAAACCCAGGTTCCACTGCGCCCAGCGAGTTAGGTCCCCATCTAAGAACTGACCCGCAGATACGGCGGCAGGGGCAGGGCCGGGGGGGAACACCACAGCATGTGTGTAAGCAGCAGAGTAGAAACAACCAGAGGGCCCTCAGTGGTTGAGCTACTCTGCGGGACAGACCCACGCAACCCGTGATCAATAAGGACGTCACCAATACTCTGCACGGAGGGGCCGGGCGTCAGCGGGGGTGAGGGTGGGGGGGTGGAGATAAGCCAACAGGCCTCTGCACCGGTCACCGTGGAGCCGGTGGTGACTACTGTCACCATACCGTGTGCCGTACCTTTGTTTATGTTTCCAGATGTAGAAGAAAATTGTCACAAGTAGCCGCCCAAGTACCTGAGGAGGCTTCTGGAAGTGTGTGTGTGTCTGCAGGAACCCGCTCTGGAGGTCCTGGCCCTGTCACCAGGGCACACAGGGGCGGGTGGGGAGCTGGGAGGGGGTCCCTCGGAGGACCTGAGTGGCGTGGGAGGAACAGGCCGGCTAAGGGGAGGGCGGGCGGCCAGGTGCACAAGTGCAGGGCTGCGGGCTGGGACAGGGCGGGGCGGGCTCAGGGAGGAGGGGCCCCGGGGGAGGGGGAGGGGTGGGCAGGGCCAGCCCCAGGGCAGCCGGGAACACAAGCCAGGCCTGCTCACACAGGTGGACGTCGGGCCTGACCTAGGCCACCGGAAGGCTTACCAGCTGACCTCCAGGATCCCCCTCCACGTAGGAAAGCCTCACAGGCCCAAAGCCTCCTTCCCAGGCCCTGCGTGGGGGCTCCAAGTTCACACGGGGTGCACATGGCACCCCCAGGGATTCCTGGGGAGCAGAGGCTGACAGACCCCTCCTGGCCTCTCAGGCCCGCGGACTCTCTCCGGGGCCTCGGGACAAGCTGGGAACACTCACCTCCCCTCAGCAGCTCTTTGCCGACGGGCCTCTGCTCACCCAACTCCCCGCCTTCCGTGGGGTCGGAGGCCAGCCGCCCTGCGTGCAGAATCCCATGCCCACACTCACGCCTCCCAGCCCAGGACCCAGGGTCCTGCAGTGCCGGGGGGGTTAGGGGCAGTGGGGAGCTCCCCACGTGCTTCCTCTGCTCTGAGGTCAGGTCATCTGACATCACCCCTTCCTGTGAGCTGGTCTTGAGTTCTCAGTCCTCCCCAGTCCCCAGAGAGCCGAGGGGCCCGGCCCAGCAGATAGGAAGCCCCTCCAGACCCTCTGGGGCTCAAATTCAGTTCTCCAAATCCAGCAAACAATGTACAAAAGTGGGGGGCTGCTGTGGCTTGTTTTGGGCCGGGTTGTGGGGGAGGGAAGGGTTGGTTCCAGCGAAGGGTGCGGTGACCAGTGCTCTAAGCGCCCCATCGACCTCCAAGTCACCCTCTCCCAGCAGCACCGAGCCTCCCCCTCCCCCTCCCCTTCCACATCGGCGTCTTGGGGACCAGCCCCGAGAATCCACAGTGCCCTGGAGCCTGGCAGGGCACAGCAGCCCTGAGTGGCAGTCACCCTGGGCAGAAAAGTCGGGTTTGGGGTCGGGATCAGCTTCCACCCTGTGATATCCTGGCAGGGAATTTGCACCAACAGCTTGCGCAAACAAGGCATGAATTCAGCCCGACCTGGGGTGGCGCAGCGGATGGAGCGTCGACCTGGAACGCTGAGACGGCCGATACAAAACCTCGGGCTGGCTCGGTCTAGGCACACACACACGAGAAGCAACCGCTACCCGTTGACGCTTCCCGCTTCTCTCCCCCGCCCCCACCTTTCTCTTTCTCTCTTCTCTCTAAAAATCAATCAATAAAATCTTTAAAAAGAAAAAGGACGTGAATTCATTTCGACCACCAGTCCAGCCGCCATAAAGGTGCGCAGGCTGGTAGCATGGACGTTACTCTGACCCTCTGTGTTTCTGTGTGACCGAGATTGTCAAGTCAGGGGCTCTGAACGCCAGGCTGGACCCTCGGGGCACACGCTGGCCAGGGCTGGGGCCAGTATGACCTTATTTGGGGTCCCTGCCTGAGAGCCACCAGCCCTCAGCTGGCCCTCCAAGAGAGCGGGTCGCCTCATATCCGCGTAGCCCTGGCCTGGAGGGGCCAGTTGGGCATCTGAGAAGCTATCCGGCCTTTCCATGCTGTAAAGCAGGGATCCCCAAACTTTTTACACAGGGGGCCAGTTCACTGTCCCTCAGACCGTTGGAGGGCCACCACATATAGTGACCACCAATGAAAGAGGTGCCCCTTCCGGAAGTGCGGTGGGGGGCCGGATAAATGGCCTCAGGGGGCCGCATGCAGCCCGCGGGCTGTAGTTTGGGGACGCCTGCTGTAGAGTGTGGTGGGTACCCCTGACACTTGGAAAAGAGAGGATGGGACACTCAGGCTCTGTGGCCCGTCCCGCGTCCTTTGAGGCGGTGGTGGGCTGTCTCCCGGCCGGTGCCTCGTCCACCTTGCTGGCGGGGCCGGTGGTGGGCAGTCTCCCGGCCAGTGCCTCGTCCACCTTGCTGGCGGGGCTGGTGGTGGGCGGTCTCCCGGCCGGTGCCCCGTCCACCTTGCTGGCGGGGCCGGTGGTGGGCAGTCTCCCGGCCAGTGCCTCGTCCACCTTGCTGGCGGGGCTGGTGGTGGGCAGTCTCCCGGCCAGTGCCCCGTCCACCTTGCTGGCGGGGCTGGTGGTGGGCGGTCTCCCGGCCAGTGCCCCGTCCACCTTGCTGGCTGGGCTGGTGGTGGGCGGTCTCCCGGCCGGTGCCCCGTCCACCTTGCTGGCGGGGCCGGTGGTGGGCGGTCTCCCGGCCGGTGCCCCGTCCACCTTGCTGGCGGGGCCGGTGGTGGGCAGTCTCCCGGCCGGTGCCCCGTCCACCTTGCTGGCGGGGCCGGCCCTCTGAAGCGGTCCCTGCAGCCCATCGCAGAGCCAGGACCCAGGCCGGGCTTGGGCAGAGCAGACCTGGTGGGGGCAGGGGAGCAGGTCCGGCCACAGGCTGGCAGGGAGGCTGGGGGGACAGAGCCAATAGCAGAACAGGATGAATGGGGGGAGCGGCAGGCATGACTCAGCCAGCTGGCCAGTATCTAGTGGGTACCTGCTGGGTGGCGTTCCCAGCCTCACCGGGCTACGGTGGGCGGCCTGGGGGAGGACAGAGGAGTGGAAGGCAAGGCCCTGCCTCAGGGGGGTAGTGACCATGTTCGTGAGACACACGGACGAAGGGAGAAGCCACACGACGACCTCACACGCTGTGCTTCACCCAGCCCCCTCTCCTACCCCCCCCACACCCCCTATGACTAATCACGGCCTGGGAAAGCCTTCTCCCCATGTGTGGACACCCTGGGGGCGGGAACGGACTCCCCCATCTCAGTGAGTCCAGTCACCCAGGAGAAGTTCACCAGTGGCGAGTGGGTGACTAGAGAGGGGAGTGGGTACGTGGGGGAGGGTCAGGGAGATGGATGGAGGGATGAAGAAATGGGCTGAAGGATGGATGGTGACAAGTGGGTGAGTGAATGGCGGGTGGACAAGTAGATGAACAAACGGATGGATGGAAGGGTGGGTGTATGGGTGGTGGTGGATGGATGGTGGATGATGGATGGATGGTGGATGGATGGTGGATGGATGGATAAATGGTGGATGGATGGTGGATGGTGGATGGATGGATAAATGGTGGATGGATGGATAAATGGTGGATGGATGGATGATGGGTGGATGGATGGTGGATGAGTAGATGGTGGATGGTGGATGAGTGGATAGTGGGTGGATGGTGGATGGATGGATGATGGGTGGATGGTAGAGCATGAATTTGTCATTGGGTGGACGAGTAGGTGGATGAGGGTGGGTAGGTGAGTGATGGTGGACAGACAGACCACCCTTCTTTTTTTTTGTATTTTTCTGAAGTTGGAAACGGGAAGAGACAGTCAGACAGACTCCCGCATGCGCCCAACCGGGATCCACCTGGCACGCCCTCCGGGGCGTCGCTCTGTTGCGACCAGAGCCACTCTAGCACCTGGGGCAGAGGCCAAGGAGCCATCCCCAGCGCCCAAAGCCATCCCCATCTTTGCTCCAATGGAGCCTCGGTTGCGGGAGGGGAAGAGAGAGACAGAGAGGAAGGAGAAGGGGAGGGGTAGAGAAACAGATGTGTGCCCTGGCCGGGAATCGAACCTGGGACTTCTGCACGCCAGGCCGACGCTCTACCACTGAGCCAACCGGCCAGGGCCCAGACCACCCTTCTTATAGCGATTTGCACAGATGTTATCTTCCCGATAAGGTATTCCTTGACCAGCCCATTTAAAAGTAAAATGCCCCAATTACTGCTCCCCCCTGCTTTATTCTTCTTCATGCCATTTTAATGATTTCTTTCTTTCATTTTTTACTTCTTATGTATTTCTCTGTTTGTTGCCTGTGTCTGATCTGACACCTAGCACAGGTCGGTACGTAGAGGGTGCTGTGTCTTATCTGACACCTAGCACAGGTCGGTACGTAGAGGGTGCTGTGTCTTATCTGACACCTAGCACAGGTCGGTACGTAGAGGGTGCTGTGTCTTATCTGACACCTAGCACAGGTCAGTACGTAGAGGGTCCTGTGTCTTATCTGACACCTAGCACAGGTTGGTATCTGACACCTAGCACAGGTTGGTATCTGACACCTAGCACAGGTTGGTACGTAGAGGGTGCTCAGTAAATCTGTTAGCTGACGATGAGCCATGGGTGAGGGCTGGCTGGGGAAGAGTGGGGGGTGGACGGTGAGGCCAGACAGCAGGGAGTGGGGTCCTCAGATGCCCGTAGTTTAAGGAATCTAAACACTTCTCTTCCCCTGCAGTCCCCAGAACAGGGAAAATGGGCTTCTCAGTCCCCTCTGGGGCCAAGAGGAAGGGGCCATGGCACAGCTGAGGACCCATGGGGCTGGGGTCCCCCGAGCCTGATGCCCACATCCAGGAGCCCCAGCCAAACCTGCAGGGCAAGAGCCTGAGGGTCCACACAGACACAGACATGTACACACACATACACACACATACATGCACACATATACACACAGACACACAAATACATACATATACACACAAACACAGATATAGACACACACATACACAGACACACATATATACACAGACACACAAATACACAGACATATGCACACACACATAAACATATACACACATATACATGCACAGACATATAAATACACAGATACACACATTCACATACATACACACACATGCACACATATACACACAGACACATAAACACACACATATACTCACATATACACACATATATACACAGAAACACACACACATACACATACACCCACAAACACACATGCATATACACACATACACATACATATACACATAGACACACACATAGACACATACATATACACACAAAAATACACAGATAGACATGCACATATACACACAGACACACAAATACATACATATACACACAAACACAGATATAGACACACACATACACGTAGACACACATATATACACATAGACACACAAATACACAGACACACAAATACATAGACATATGCACACACACATAAACATATACACACATATACATGCACAGACATATAAATACACAGACACACATGCACATACATATACACACAGATGCGCACGTATACATGCACACACAGACACACACACACACACACCTGCTGGCCTTTGCACAGCAAGCTCGGGGCACAGGGGCCACAGTGGGTTCTAAGGATGCCGGGCTCTGTCCTGTGTGCTGTCCCTGGCCCTGTGGGGCCTGGGGGGGTGTCCTCATTCCCGTTTCACACCAGCAACCTGGACCCAGCGTGGTGGAGGCGGGTGCACACACAGGAAGGACACGGGGGCACAGGCACGCATGGAGAACCTTCCCCGAGTCTGGGCCGCCAGCCTGCCCAGCTCTCCACAGCTGTCCGCTGGCAGAGTGCACGGCCTGGGCGGGGACACTCCTCTCTCTGTGGCTCTGCTGTGTGACCACCAAGCACCCCCGGGCTCCTCCCTGGAGCTCCAGAACGCTCCCGGGACAGGACAGAGTGGCCGGAGGGGGTGTGGGGGGAAGATGAGCCGGAGTCCTGGCTCAGAGCATCCGGGGCCTCTCGGCTTCTGTCCCGCATCTGTGGCGGGCTCGACGCCTCCTCCCGGGTTGATGGAAGGACTGCTGGCCCTGGGCAGAGGGGTGGCCGAGGGCAGGCACTGCTGGGGGCCAGAGGCCGGGCCAGACGGGACTCAGGCCAAAGGCAGCCGCCTTCAGGCCCTCCCCAACCAGTCCCTGCTCCTGGGTCAGAGGTCACAGACTAGCATCCACCTGCTGGAAGCAGGACCCAGAGCTTATAAGACCCTGATTATCCCTTCGGGGAGGGGACACTGGCCATGGCCATGGGCACCAGGACCCACGAGGCACAGCTGCCCAACAGTGGGAGCCCTGGCGGGAGGGAGAGGCTGGGGGTCGCCCGAGGGGGGGCTACAGGAGAACAGAGCATGGGGCTCCGCAAGGGGCTGTCCGCTTCACAGGGCGGCGAGCAGGCTGCTCAGAGAGAACGTCCCTGAAGCGGAGTGGCCCGCTGGGCATTTGGCCTCCGTTGACGCTGCCTGGGTCAGCCCCGAGTCCACGAAGAGTGGTGCTGTCCTGCAGAGCCTGCCGGCACGGCCAGAGGAGGCCCCAGGCCGGCCGGACCCCTCGTAGGGCCATGTCTTCTGTCCTGTGAGACAAAGGGTCAGAGTTGTGTCGGAGGGCTGGAATCTTCCGGCACATCACACCCCGCGTGGCACCCGGCAGGCATCGGGGGCGGGGGGCGTTCACGTGGGGCCTGCCCTCAGCCCTCCCCTTCCCTCCCCGGCAAGCCTGGGCCAATGGCAGGAGGCCGATACAGGTGGCTACGGCCATCTAGATCTGCATCCCAGAGACAGCAGCCTGGGGGGAGGGGACCGCGCTCACGGGGGGTGGCCTTGCCCCCACAGGAAGCTTCACGTGACCTCAACCCCGTCCTGTGCGGCCCTGGCCCCGGGGCCAACTGTAGCAAAGGGACAGAAGCAGCTAAAAATAAAACCGGAGCTCAGGCCAGCGTGGACGTCCGTGCAGACGGTGTCAGTGGGTGCACGTCTGCCCTGGGGGGCAGTGGAGCCCCAGGTGAGCTGAGCCCAGCCTCTCCCACCCTGCCACCCAGACACCACAGCCCCCAGGCCACAGGACTGTCACCCAGACACCACAGCCCCCAGGCCACAGGACTGTCACCCAGACACCACAGCCCCCAGGCCACAGGACTGTCACTCAGGGACCACAGCCCCCAGGTCACAGGACTGTCACTCAGGGACCACAGCCCCCAGGTCACAGGACTGTCACCCAGACACCACAGCCCCCAGGTCACAGGACTGTCACCCAGACACCACAGCCCCCAGGTCACAGGACTGTCACCCAGGGACCACAGCCCCCAGGCCACAGGACTGTCACCCAGACACCACAGCCCCCAGGTCACAGGACTGTCACCCAGGGACCACAGCCCCCAGGTCACAGGACTGTCACCCAGGCACCACAGCCCCCAGGTCACAGGACTGCCACCCAGGGACCACAGCCCCCAGGTCACAGGACTGCCACCCAGGGACCACAGCCCCCAGGTCACAGGACTGCCACCCAGGGACCACAGCCCCCAGGTCACAGGACTGCCACCCAGGGACCACAGCCCCCAGGTCACAGGACTGCCACCCAGGGACCACAGCCCCCAGGTCACAGGACTGTCACCCAGGCACCACAGCCCCCAGGTCACAGGACTGTCACCCAGGGACCACAGCCCCCAGGTCACAGGACTGTCACCCAGACACCACAGCCCCCAGGTCACAGGACTGTCACCCAGGGACCACAGCCCCCAGGTCACAGGACTGTCACCCAGGGACCACAGCCCCCAGGTCACAGGACTGTCACCCAGGCACCACAGCCCCCAGGTCACAGGACTGTCACCCAGGGACCACAGCCCCCAGGTCACAGGACTGTCATCCAGGGACCACAGCCCCCAGGCCACAGGACTGTCACCCAGGGACCACAGCCCCCAGGTCACAGGACTGTCACCCAGACACCACAGCCCCCAGGCCACAGGACTGTCACCCAGGGACCACAGCCCCCAGGTCACAGGACTGTCACCCAGGGACCACAGCCCCCAGGTCACAGGACTGTCATCCAGGGACCACAGCCCCCAGGTCACAGGACTGTCACTCAGGGACCACAGCCCCCAGGTCACAGGACTGTCACCCAGGGACCACAGCCCCCAGGTCACAGGACTGTCATCCAGGGACCACAGCCCCCAGGTCACAGGACTGTCACTCAGGGACCACAGCCCCCAGGTCACAGGACTGTCACTCAGACACCACAGCCCCCAGGCCACAGGACTGTCACCCAGGGACCACAGCCCCCAGGTCACAGGACTGTCACCCAGGGACCACAGCCCCCAGGCCACAGGACTGCCACCCAGGGACCACAGCCCCCAGGTCACAGGACTGCCACCCAGGGACCACAGCCCCCAGGCCACAGGACTGTCACCCAGACACCACAGCCCCCAGGTCACAGGACTGTCACCCAGGGACCACAGCCCCCAGGCCACAGGACTGCCACCCAGGGACCACAGCCCCCAGGCCACAGGACTGCCACCCAGGGACCACAGCCCCCAGGTCACAGGACTGCCACCCAGGGACCACAGCCCCCAGGCCACAGGACTGTCACCCAGGGACCACAGCCCCCAGGTCACAGGACTGTCACCCAGGGACCACAGCCCCCAGGCCACAGGACTGCCACCCAGGGACCACAGCCCCCAGGCCACAGGACTGCCACCCAGGGACCACAGCCCCCAGGTCACAGGACTGCCACCCAGGGACCACAGCCCCCAGGCCACAGGACTGCCACCCAGGGACCACAGCCCCCAGGCCACAGGACTGTCACCCAGACACCACAGCCCCCAGGTCACAGGACTGCCACCCAGACACCACAGCCCCCAGGTCACAGGACTGTCACCCAGGGACCACAGCCCCCAGGCCACAGGACTGCCACCCAGGGACCACAGCCCCCAGGTCACAGGACTGTCACCCAGACACCACAGCCCCCAGGTCACAGGACTGTCACCCAGGGACCACAGCCTACAGGTCACAGGACTGCCACCCAGGGACCACAGCCCCCAGGCCACAGGACTGTCACCCAGGGACCACAGCCCCCAGGCCACAGGACTGTCACCCAGGGACCACAGCCTACAGGTCACAGGACTGCCACCCAGGGACCACAGCCCCCAGGTCACAGGACTGCCACCCAGGGACCACAGCCTACAGGTCACAGGACTGTCACCCAGGCACCACAGCCCCCAGGTCACAGGACTGTCACCCAGGGACCACAGCCCCCAGGTCACAGGACTGTCACCCAGGGACCACAGCCCCCAGGCCACAGGACTGCCACCCAGACACCACAGCCCCCAGGCCACAGGACTGCCACCCAGGGACCACAGCCCCCAGGTCACAGGACTGCCACCCAGGCACCCCCACCTCCACCTCTCCGGCTGCTCACACGGACACCCCAGCACACGTGCACACACACACTCACTTCTTCATTTCTCCCCCTAGCCGTTTGCTGCTCTGGGTCCCGGTGGTGGGGGGGGGAGCAGCCATGGACGTCAGTGGCCCACCGTTCCAAGCAGGAAGCGGATGGCCAATGAGTGAGTCAAAGGCCGCTTCTGAGGGTCAGGCTCCCTGAAAAATAAAGCCAGGTAATGTGAGAAGAGAGACCCAGGGCAGCCAGGTGTCTAATGTGGGAGAGACCTCAGTCCTTGTCTCAGAGGGGCAAAGTCTGCTGGGCCTCGCCTGCCTGGGAGTCCATCCACTGCTAGCCCGCGGTCCAGGGGCTCCCTCTGGCGGCTGGGGCTCAGGGCAGCAGGACAGGGGAACCAAGACGAAGGCTAGATGGCCAGTGAGTGGGGCAGGCAGGGGCAGGGGCAGGGACAGGGGCAGGGGCAGGGGCAGGGCTGCAGGCTGGTGATTGGGTTTTCTCGTTGGGGTAATAGGGAGCCATGGAGGGTTGCAGGCAGGGGGAGGAGCCCAAGCCTGGTGCTGGGCTGGGGGTGGCCAGGGAGGGATTTCGGAGGTCAAGGGGCAGGACTGGAATAGAGGAAGGGAAGGGGGCGAGAACTCTGTGCTCCTGCCCCCACAGTCTCAGCGGGTCTGAGAGACTCCCTCACTCTCCACATACCCCCTGACATTGTCAGGACCCACAGTCCAGCAGGGCGAGAGGCTGCCCGGCCTTGCCAGGGTCCCCAAGAGCAGCCTCTCCCCTTCAGAATGGCCTGTGGGGTCCTTGCCCTGGAGTCCCCATTTCTTGCTGGAGCCTGGTGTTTCCTGAGGGGTCTCAGACAGCCCCTGTCCTCCCTGGGTGGGCTCCAGGTGGAGCTACCCAACGTGCCTAACTAACCCTCAGGTGGCCGTTGTGGGGGTGACCTGGGTCCCTGTCTGCAGGGGCCGAGCCAGCGGGGCGTCCTCCTGTCCTGCCTGGGCCTCCAGCGCCAGCCGCGCCATCTGGTGGCCAACTGACCAGACTCGGCCCACAGTCCCGGTGCGCATCTGGTGGCCAACTGACCAGACTCGGCCCACGGTCCCGGTGCGCCATCTGGTGGCCAACTGACCAGACTCGGCCCACGGTCCTGGCGCGCCATCTGGTGGCCAACTGACCAGACTCGGCCCACAGTCCCGGTGCGCCCTCTGGTGGCCAACTGACCAGACTCGGCCCACGGTCCCGGGGCGCCCTCTGGTGGGCAACAGGCCACACTGGCGAGGACATTGCAGCGTTTCAGCATACCGGGCCCAGACTGTCTCCCACCCCTGCCCGAACTCCGGGGACAACTGGGAGACGTCCTGGCGGGGAGGGGCGGTCTCTCTGAAGAAGGGACACACAGAAGTATTATCCAGCTCTGACTCTTCACAAGCTCCCCGAGGCCAGGTCCCCGTTTTTCAGAGAAACGGGGCTCAGAGCGGTTAAGGAGCCCGAAGGGTATGCGGGCGGCGAGAGCCCAGGACCGTGGGACTCCACGGGGCACACTCCCCAGAGCACTGTCCTGTCCTGCGCCCAGATGAAGGGACAGCATTCATGCAATGCCCCTGGAGCCAGCCAGCCAGCCGCGCCCTGCCACCTTCCTGGGAGGACCCCACTCCCCGGGCGCCGACGCCCCATGGCTTTGCAGAACCCCAGGAGAGAGGGGGGCCGCCTCTCCAGGGGACCCTCTTCCGCACGCCCTTGTTGGGAGAGGTAAACTGAGGCTGCGTGGGAAACTAGGCGCGTCGGGGAGAGGCGCGGGCTGGACTCGGCGGCAGGCCCGCGAAGAGAACAGGGCAAGCGAGGTGCTCCAGGAGCCACCCCCACATTGGGGTCACCTGCCCGGCTTTGGCCAGAGCAGGCCTGTAGGCCCGGCTGTCGGGATTGGCGCCCCACCCCGTCGTTGGCCATGGCATTGGCTGCCGGGTGCCGGGCGTGGTGGGTGCAGGGGAGGAGCCAGCAGCCGGCTCGCTAGTGCCCTGCTCGGTGGGCAGCCCTCACCCCGCTCCTGGGCCAGCAGCATGTCCGGCTGTCAGGAAGAAAGCAGGCAGGTAGGTGCCCCTGCGGCCGGCTCCCAGCTGGGACAGGAGTGGGGGTGACCGTCCTGTCACCCAGCTGAGCGGGAAGGAAGGGCAGGGGGACCGGGAGGGGAGGGACGGCCCCATGGTCCTGGGTCCCGGATCCACACAGTCAGGAGAGGCAGGTGGGGGTTAGAGCCCGGGAATGTGGGGGTGGGTGGCTGGAAGTACCTGGGGCGATGCTGGGGGCCCCTCCTCGACCCCTCAGGGATTTGGATTCACAGTCAGCCCAGGGAGACCCCTGAGTTTATGCCGGGCTGGAGGGGCCACGGCCCCGACCGCTGGCCTGCTGAGCATGGGAGACAGTGGGTGCCTTCTCCCTGCCCCTCACGTAGGGGGGCTGGGCCCAGAGAGCCTGAGGGCCTGGGGTGGTCCCCCTGAGGGGCTCTGCCCACTCTGAGGCCCTTCCCCTGAGGGCCTGGGGTGGTCCCCCTGAGGGGCTCTGCCCACTCTGAGGCCCTTCCCCTGAGGGCCTGGGGTGGTCCCCTGAGGCGCTCTGCCCACTCTGAGGCCCTTCCCCTGAGGGCCTGGGCAAGGGGAGGCCTCTGCTCCTCCCCCGGGCACCTTCGCTGCTGGGGCTGACCACCTGCCCGTCTTTCCTCTCAGGACAGTGGGGTAGGGTTCTAGCCAGGGGCTCGTAAGACCCTCACTGCCCCACCCCCTCCAGGAACAGGGGGACAGGACACACCGGGCACCTGCTCATGCAAACGCTGCTTATTTGCATCCCCGCCCCAGCCGGGCCCATTTGCCTGGTATCTGCGCAGTCCCCGAGGTCCCCCTCGGCCCGCCCATCGCGTGTGAAGTGAGGGCCGGCGGCCGTGGTCCCAGGGAGAGCGGGGCTGGCCGTCCACACCCCTGCTCAAGACCAGCTGCCCCATCAGTGAGGGACGGCCTGGGAGGAGCCCCCCACGGCCCCCACCCCAGGCCGGGGCCGTCCCCACCGGCCTCCTCTCTGTGCAGGCCTGCCCGAGGCTCACGGGCATGAATGAGTATGTGGTGTTTGTCCAGGCCCCCAAACCCCCAACCCACACGTGCCCTGGGAGGCAGGGGGCCACAGAGAACCGTGCACGCCCCCTGCTGGAGGAACGGGTCCAGATGTGGCCAAAATGCCCCTACGGTGGCCAGGCAGCACAGGACAGGGCCCTCCCGGGGGGGCCTGAGGGCCACCCCTGTGGGCCCCGCTCTGCCTCACCTCCCAGCACGGAGCATGGCCCTCTCTGTGCTGCCTGGACTTTGGGGTTGAAGAGTATCCCCCAAGATTTGTCTGCTCACAACCTCAGGGCGTGGCCTGATTTGGAAAGAGGGTCT
The DNA here is from genome assembly GCF_036850995.1 of Saccopteryx leptura. Classification (NCBI taxonomy): domain Eukaryota; kingdom Metazoa; phylum Chordata; class Mammalia; order Chiroptera; family Emballonuridae; genus Saccopteryx; species Saccopteryx leptura. The sequence continues at coordinate 2,271,083 of NC_089503.1, read as the reverse complement.
TTATCGATGTGGTTCGTTAAAACGAGGTCACAGGCCCTGGCTGGTTGGCTCAGCAGTACAGCGTCGGCCTGGTGTGTGGGGGACCTGGGTTCGATTCCTGGCCAGGGCACATAGGAGAAGCGCTCATTTGCTTCTCCACCTCCCCCTCCTTCCTCCCTGTCTCTCTCTTCCCCTCCCGCAGCCGAGGCTCCATTGGAGCAAAGATGGCCCGGGCGCTGGGGATGGCTCCTTGGCCTCTGCCCCAGGCGCTAGAGTGGCTCTGGTCGCGGCAGAGCGACACCCCGGAGGGGCAGAGCATCGCCCCCTGGTGGGCAGAGCGTTGCCCCTGGTGGGCGTGCCGGGTGGATCCCGGTTGGCACTTCAGAAAAATACAAAAAAATAAAATAAAATAAACGAGGTCACAGTAGGGTAGGGTGGGTCCTGACCCAATGACCGGTGTCCCTGCAAGAAGGGGGAGATCTGGACAGAGGGACACAGCGGGCAGAGCCGGGCATGAGCACCCCGGGCACCCCCCACACCCTGTGGAGCCTCCGGAGGCGGTGCAGCCCCGGGACAGCTGAATGCCCAGTCTGAGGGAGGGGCTTCGTCACAGCTGCCCCCGGACAGGGACACAGCTCCTGTCTCATCTCCCTCCTCCAACCCCAACACACAGTCCTTGTCCTGCAACATCAGCCTGTGTATTCAAACCAGGGCTGACCAGCTCGGAGAGGCCGTATTCAAATCCCCCCACCCTGCAGCCCAGGCGCCAGGTTCCCGCCCTGGGAGCTGGAAGCCGAGGATTTGCATAGCCCCGCCCCCACCATGCCCCCCACCCCCCCAGGGCTGGGCCCCAGGGCCTCGGTCCCCAAAGCCTCTGGAGCCAGTGCTGCTGGCGTGGGGTGCGGGGTGCGGGAAGTTGGGGGCAGGCTGCGTGGCCACACAGCCAGTGGGGTGCTGGGCTTGGCCCAGGGAGTTCCCAGCCCCCCCTGGCCCGCCCACCGCTCTGCGGCCCTCGGAGTGGACCTGGGAGAGCGTTCTGGCGTGGCCGTGACAAACGACCACCACGTGGGCCTCTTAAAATAACAAGAACTGGTTCTCTCCTGGTTCCGGAGCCGGGTGTCCCAGATCAAGGTGTCTCAGGGTCGCACTCCCTCGGGGGGCTCTTGGGGAGCCCCTTTCATGCCTTTGACAGCTTCTGGGGTCCCCCCACCCCACGTCCCTGGGCTCGTGGCCGACACCCTCCCCCTCTGCCTCCATGGCCACATGCCTCTCCCCTGTTTGCCTAAGGCCACCAGTCCCGGGCCTATCCTGATGACGTCATCTTGCAAAGAGCTTATTTCCACAAAAGGCTCCATTCACGGGGACCAGGACTCAGGACCCGGCCACACCTTCTTCAGAGACACAGCGGGGACACGAGTCCCTGTCCCGCCTGAAGGGGCCCTGCTCCCCCGCCGCCGTCCCCTCCTGGGCACACAGGTGGCCAGACCCAAGAATGGGAGCCACGGCAGGAAGGGTTTCTGGAAGGACCCATTCTCCTCTCACAGGGCTGTCCTGGCTGGGCACTGCCCCGGGCGCCTCCTGGCCCCAGGTGCCAGGCAGGGTGACAGGGACAGGCTGGGGAAACAGCTCAGTGGGAAGAGGGGTGCTGACACCCCCGGCTGGACTGGGTGACTATGGAGCAGCCAGGGGACCCGGCTCCACAGGTGGACCTCGCGAGGCAGCGCCTCTCGGGTCTCCCAGAACCCAGGACCCCACTGGGGACACCGTCACTCCTCACACGGGCACTGGTTTCCGGGGGAGGGGTGCAGGGGTGGACGCACTCCCTGCCGAGTTTGCAGAAGGAAGCCATTAGAGACGGGAGGTGGTGACACGGTGGCCCTGGCTGGAGGCAGGTGTGGGGAGACCCTGGGAAGCAGCTCCGAGAGGCACTGGCTGGTGGGCACCCAGCCCCTTGTCACACCGGCCAGTCCTGGGCCCCCGGCCCTCGAGATCTGCGCATGGCGAGGGCTACCGCACTGCCCCTCTGGGGGCTGCAGAGAGATAACGCGGGCCCAGCACTAGACGCGGAGACCAGGGTGGGGGGCCAGGGTGGGGCAGGCACTGGATGGGAAGAGCCTTCCCTCCCAGGCCTCCAGGACCCACCTGGGCAAGGAGGGGGTCCCTTCCTTCCCCACACGGTGTTCCCCAGGCCCCCCTCAGCCACCCCCAGCCCCCGGGGTCCCCTGCACCTGAGCATCAGCCTCATCTTCTCACCTGCCCACCCCTGTCCACCCAGGTCCACTCAGGGTCCCCATCGCTGTGCTGGGCCGAGGGGGTGTGGGCTGGGTGTCCAGGAGTCTAGGAGACCTTGGCTAAGTCTTCCGGGGGTTTCCAGGACGCCTCCTGCCAAAGCCCCCGCAGAAGTGGCGACAGGAGTGCCTGGTGCAAGGTGCCCGCCAAGAGGTGAGAAGTGGGACCAGGAGACGGCGGGCGGGTCAGGATGCATCCCCCATCCCCACCCGCTGACTGGGACTGGGGCGGGAGTTTCAGGGACAATGGGGACAGGGGACTTGGCTGTGATGGTGGGGCATCAGGCTGGGGGGAAGGCCCCGGGGGGCAGGGACGCCCCCTTGGTGAGTCCACCAGCCCTCTGCCAGCCTGTTGCCGGGGGAAAGGGGCTTCCCTGGTGAGGCAGCCCCCAGCCTCAGGCAAGCAGGGGAAGGGGGCAAGGCTCGCCTCTCATGTCCTCTGTCCCTGCAGGAAGGTCCCCAGGCAGGAGGCGGGGGGCGCCGGTCCTGGCAGCCTCAGGGATGTAGGAGGCAGGTGGGGGCTGGGCCTGTGCCGGGGCGAGATCGAATTCGGAGGGTCCGGGAAGAAACGGGCAAAGGTAAGCCCACCGCCGCAAACCCTGGTGACTGAGCACCAGGTGATCACCGGGACCCCCTGGGCCCCTGCTCCTCCCTGAAACCTGAGAATCCTGAGGCCCGCCCACCTCCCCAGGGCTGCTTTGGGGGCCCCTGCCCACCCCCCAGGGCTGCTGTCTGCAGGTGCCCACCCACCTCCCCAGGGCTGCTTTGGGGGCCCCTGCCCACCTCCCCAGGGCTGCTTTGGGGGCCCCTGCTCAGAGCCCTCATGTGAGCAGAATTCTGGAGCTGGCAGAGCCCGCCCTGCCCAGCGCCCTCCACGCGGTGCACTCAGGACCTGCCCCCTGCCCAGCCTCCCCTCTCAGAGCAGAAGCGAGGCCGCACTGGGGTGGAGACTGCCCAGGCCGTGAGGCAGGCCCAGACCCGACCCCCGCCCCGCATGCACAGTGCGCCCGCCCCGCCCCCTGAGCCGCTGGCCCTCCGCCCCGCAGTTCATCAAGGTGCCCAGCAGCCTGGCCCCCTCCGTGCTCTTCGACCTCCTGATAGCCGAGTGGCACCTGCCGGCCCCCAACCTGGTGGTGTCCCTGGTGGGCATGGAGAGGCCTTTCGCCATGAAGTCCTGGCTGCGGGACGTGCTGCGCAAGGGGTTGGTGAAGGCCGCGCAGAGCACGGGTGAGGCCCAGGGCGAGGTCAGCTCGGGGCACGGGGCACGGGGAGGGCCCCCCAGGTCCAGGGCGAGGTCAGCTCGGGGCACGGAGAGGGCCCCCCAGGTCCAGGGCGAGGTCAGCTCGGGGCACGGAGAGGGCCCCCCAGGTCCAGGGCGAGGTCTGCTCGGGGCACGGGGCACGGGGAGGGCCCCCCAGGTCCAGGGCGAGGTCAGCTCGGGGCACGGGGCACGGAGAGGGCCCCCCAGGTCCAGGGCGAGGTCTGCTCGGGGCACGGGGCATGGGGAGGGCCCCCCAGGTCCAGGGCGAGGTCAGCTCGGGGCACGGGGCATGGGGAGGGCCCCCCAGGTCCAGGGTCCCAGGCCGCCCCCCGGACCCTCGACCGTGGAGCAGCCAGACTGCTGACTCCGGAGCCCACCCCTCAGCGGTGGTCCCCACGGCCCCCTCCCTGCACACGGCCTCTCGTGGGCACAGCTCCTGGGGCTACAGCACAGGGACTCAGGGTCCCTCCCGCGGGCCCAGCGCCTCCGCCAGGAGGGTCCTGACCGTTCTGTGGGCCGAGGCCTGGCTCCTCCGCTTGAAGGGCCCACAGGCCTCAGCGAGATGCCTCGGGCGGGGTAGGGGCAGCAGTGTTCCACCACCACTGCCCACGGTGGATGCTCCCCTCTGGGGCGGGGTAGGGGCAGCAGTGTTCCACCACCACTGCCCACCGTGGATGCTCCCCTCTGGGGCGGGGTAGGGGCAGCAGTGTTCCACCACCACTGCCCACGGTGGATGCTCCCTTCTGGGGTGGGGTAGGGGCAGCAGTGTTCCACCACCACTGTCCACTGTGGATGCTCCCCTCTGGGGCGGGGTAGGGGCAGCAGTGTTCCACCACCACTGCCCACGGTGGATGCTCCCCTGTCCCGGGCGCACTCGGGCCGGCCAGTCGCCGGGGTTAGAATCACATCACTGAGCTCATCTTCAGACCACTCACTCTGCCTGCGGGAAACCCAGCACAGGAAGTGGGGTTTCTGAGGTCCGGTGCACAGCCCTGACCGTGTGGCAGAGAGAAATGGTCTGAGAGCCGGACGGGTTGGGGGCTGGGCCGGGTGGGAAAGCCTCCCTGGGCTCTGGCCCCGCACGGGCGGCCGGGCAGAGCCTGACCCGCTCTCCTGCGCTGTCCTGGGCCGGGCAGAGCCTGACCGGCTCTCCTGCGCTGTCCTGGGCCGGGCAGAGCCTGACCCACTCTCCTGCGCTGTCCTGGGCCGGGCAGGGTGGGGGCGGCTCCACAGACACCCTGCAGGTGGGAGGACTGGGCGCTGCCGGGCACAGTGAACAACCCCCCGCCCCCGCCTGGGCCTGCAGGCGCCTGGATCCTGACCAGCGCGCTCCGAGTGGGCCTCAGCCGGCACGTCGGGCAGGCGGTGCGTGACCACTCGCTGGCCAGCACGTCCACCAAGGCCCGCGTGGTGGCCGTCGGCATCGCCTCGCTGAGTCAGGTGCTGCACCATCAGCTTCTGGACGATGCCCAGGTGAGTGCCCGGCCCGGAGCCCCAAGGCCGTGGAGGAAGGTGAGCCCTGGGGGGCCAGGAGGGTGGCGCACGGCGGAGGCCCCCAGTGTGGTCTGGCGGGCTGACCGCACCTCACTGAGTGAACATTTCCCGAGTCCGTCTGCATGCCAGTCCACTGTGGACAGACTTCAGAGCCCTGCCCTCGGGGCTCACGGGCTGGGCAGAGCGAGGCCAGAGCTCTGAAGGGTGGACACTATGAGAGGCTGTGGGAGGACCAGCAGCCTGGGCAGCGCTGTGTCCAGCACGCGGCCAGCAGAGAGCAGCATGGCCCAGGGAAGGGTGTGGGCAGGGGGCTGCCTGGGCAACAAGGACCCACCCAGCCCAGGAGGGTGCCCAAATGCCTGCCTTGGCCACTGCCCCACAGGCCAGGGCGGCTCTGGGCGAGTGGTGTCTGTTTCCACTCCCGGGCCTGTCTAAGGTAGGACCAGAGGACGCCCCGAGCCCCTGCAGCCCTGCCTTCTTTCTGGGGGAACTCCTCGCCAGCAGCCCAGCCCTCTAGGGGGTGGGAACGGGGCTGAGGAGAAGCCTTGCCCCCTGGCCTCACTGTGGGCAACGGGGGGGGGGGGGTGCCCAGGAGCACAGCCCCGTCCACTACCCGACGGAGGACAGCGGCGGCCGGGGCCCACTCTGCACGCTGGACAGCAACCACTCCCACTTCATCCTGGTGGAGCCGGACGCCCCCGGGAAGGGGGACGGGCCCACGGAGCTGTGGCTGAGGCTGGAGAAATACATCTCCGAGCAGAGGACCGGCTATGGGGGTGAGGGCGCCCCGGGAGGCCCCCGGGGAGCACAGGGCAGGGGAGAGGGGAGCACAGCACGCGGGCAGGGCCGGAAGAACCACCGGATGTGTGTGGTGGGAGAGTGGGGGGCGGGAAGAATCCCAGGCGGAGCAGGCACCAAGCCTGCCTGAGCGTGGAGACCGAGGATGTATAAGGGGGTGGGGAGACAGGGGGCGTGGCTGGCGGAGTAACAGGGGGCGTGGCTGGCGGAGTAACCCTGTCAGGAAGCCTACACTTCCCAGAAGTGCCACGGAGGCAGCTCCGTGTCCGCTGGGCCTCGCCTGGCCGGGGTCTCCGGCGGGGGGCTGGGGGCTGGAGGCTTCAGGAAGGTAAATGAGATGTGCACATTGGACCAGGCCCGTTTCCTTCCACGGGCCACGGGGTGCGCTGCCACCAGGGGGCAGTGCCACCCAGTGAATGGGAGCCCCTGGGGGCGTTTGAGAACTGGGTTTTCTAAGAAATGCAGGTGGGTCGCTCACATGTACAAACAAGGTAGAGAACGGCTTACGGGTCCTCACGAGCAATATGAAACGTTCAACAACCGAGCACGCCTTACCGATGAATACACACCCACAGCTGTGTGTGCTCTAACCATCCCCACGCTGGCTGGCACAACGTCACGCCTTGGGGGTTAGGGAGGACCCTGCTCACGAGCTGAAGCTCCCCCACCCAGCAGACGGACCTGACGGGTCCAGGCATCTCTGGGGGGATGCTTCCCCCTCGGGAAGTCTCATTTCTGGCCCCTGTTTGGAGGAGAAACCATCCCAGGTCGTTCCTTGACCCCTTCCATCAGCGCAGGGAACAGCCGCTGAGCACCTGGAGTGTGGCCGGCGCAGCCAGGGGCCAAATATTTAACTGCAGACGTGTTACTTGCTGTTTTAACAGCCACAAAGTGGCCATGTTGGACACTGGTGTGGGGGGGGGGGTGCAAGAGGGGCGGGAAATTGGTGACCTTGTCCCCAGGTGACAGGGCCTCTGACATGTGGCCCCTGGCTGCAGCCTGGAGCCCACACTTCCCAGAAGTGCCTCTTGGTTTGGCATTTGATCGGAAAACGTGGCAGGTTGGTGGCCTGAGGCCTGGCCCCACCGGGTGGGTCCCAGGGTCCACCGCTCTCCCCAGTCTGGGAGGACCTCACCAGTGCTCTGTCCACAGGAACCGGCAGCATCGAGATTCCCGTCCTCTGTCTGCTGGTCAACGGGGAGCCCAGCACCCTGGAGGTACGGGGAGGGCGCGGGGGCCTGGCTGGCTGGAGCCCCCTGGCGGGCTGGCAGGGGCCTCTCGCATGGCCCTGCCCACTGGGACAGAGAGTAGAGGAAGGGGGATGGGGACACCCGGGGGCTCGGGAGGCCCAGGGAGCTGACTCGGGGCCCCGTCCCCGCCCTGCCGCCTCAGAGGGTCTCCCGGGCCGTGGAGCAGGCCGCCCCGTGGCTGATCCTGGCGGGCTCGGGGGGCATTGCCGACGTGCTGGCTGCCCTGGTGAACCAGCCGCACCTCCTGGTGCCTCAAGTGGCCGAGAAGCAGTTGAAAGAGAAGTTCCCCAGTGAGCACTTCTCCTGGGAGGACATTCTGCACTGGACAGAGCTGGTAGGAGCCCCCAGAGACCAGTCCGGAGGGTGGCCCTGCCCGCCCCCCCCTCCGCACCGTACCCCACACCGTACCCCACACCGTACCCCGCACCGTACCCCGCACCGTACCCCGCTCCTGGGCGGGGCTGGCCCTTGGGGAAGTTCTGTGCCCTGCTCCCATCCAGCTTCAGGCCCTTGTGGAGCAGGGGTCCCAGGAGCAAGCCCCCAGTTTGCAGTGGCTCTGCACCAGGCCAGTGGGTGTCGGGCACGCAGGGTGGCCGGCCAGCGCTCCTGGCTCGGGTCACACCGTGTGGCCGGCCGGGCCTCCACCAATACCTCTGTGCCTGCGTCGCAGCTGCAGAACATCAGCTCCCACCCGCACCTGCTCACGGTCCACGACTTCGAACAGGAGGGCTCTGAGGAGCTGGACACTGTCATCCTGAAAGCGCTGGTGAAAGGTGAGGGCCGCGTGCCACGCCCACGGGAGGCCTGGAGAGGGCGCTGGGCTCGCCCTCAGCCTGCCGGCCCCACCTGCCCCGCCCGCAGCCTGCCCGCCCCACCCGCCCCGCCCTCAGCCTGCCCGTCCCACCCGCCCCGCCCGCAGCCTGCAAGAGCCACAGCCAGGAGGCCCAGGACTACCTGGACGAGCTCAAGCTGGCAGTGGCCTGGGACCGCGTGGACATCGCCAAGAGCGAGCTCTTCAACGGGGACGTGGAGTGGAAGGTGGCCTGCCTGCCCTGGGGACCTCCCCAAGCTCCGGTTCTGGCCAGTGGAGGGCAGGAGCCCCTGTTGAGGGGGCCCTGGTGGCAGGCGGGGTCCAGAGGGTCACGGTCCGTTCTCTCCTGGGGTCACCGGGCACGGGGGAGTGGGGCAGGGCACATCCCAGGTTGCAGCTCACTCTTCAGAGCGCCCCCCGCCCTGCCCCACGGGATGCTTTGAACAACCCTCGGCTGTGGGCTCGCACCAAAGCCCAGGGGACCGTGACACCCTCGGCCGCCGCAGCCCCAAGCTCTGCCCGCAGAGGGACAGGCCGGGTGCCGGGGAGCGGGGTCCATGCCAAGGGGTCCCTTCTGCACCCGCTCCTCTCATTCACCCCGCACGCCCCCACCCCCTGCCCTGTGTCCCTGCGGCCACGCAGTCCTGTGACCTGGAGGAGGCAATGATGGACGCGCTGGTGAGCAACAAGCCGGAGTTCGTGCGTCTCTTCGTGGACCACGGCGCGGACGTGGCCGACTTCCTGACCTACGGGCGGCTGCAGCAGCTGTACCAGGCCGTGCCCCCCAAGAGCCTGCTCTTCACCCTGCTGCAGCGCAAGCTGGAGGAAGGCCGCCCTGCGCCCCACGCCCGGGGGCCGCCCACGGGGCCGCCCGCCTTCTCCCTGCACGAGGTGTCCCGTGTGCTCAAGGACTTCCTGCACGATGCCTGCCGTGGGCTCTACCAGGCGAGTTGGCCGGCCGGGGGACCGGGGGATGGGGGACAGGGGGCGGGGGGACGGGGGGGGGACAGGGGGCAGGGGGACGGGGGGGCGGGGGGGACGGGGGGGACGGGGGACAGGGGGCAGGGGGACAGGGGGCGGGGGGACGGGGGGGACGGGGGACAGGGGGCAGGGGGACGGGGGGACGGGGGGACGGGGGGGACGGGGGACAGGGGGCAGGGGGACAGGGGGACGGGGGACGGGGGGCGGGGGGACGGGGGGGACGGGGGACAGGGGGCAGGGGGACAGGGGGACGGGGGGCGGGGGGACAGGGGCACGGGGGGGACGGGGGACAGGGGGCAGGGGGACGGGGGGACGGGGGGACGGGGGGGACGGGGGACAGGGGGCAGGGGGACAGGGGGCAGGGGGACGGGGGGACGGGGGGACGGGGGGGACGGGGGACAGGGGGCAGGGGGACAGGGGGACAGGGGGCGGGGGGACAGGGGCACGGGGGGGACGGGGGACAGGGGGCAGGGGGACGGGGGGACGGGGGGACGGGGGGGACGGGGGACAGGGGGACGGGGGGACAGGGGGACAGGGGGCAGGGGGACGGGGGGACGGGGGACGGGGGGACGGGGGGCGGGGGGACAGGGAGTGGGCAGGCACCACGCCGGAGGCTGACGACCCTGTCCTCTAGGAGAAGGGGCCTGCCAGGCGGCTCTTCGGCCAGAGGTGGCCGCTGGACCTGAGCCAGAAGAGCGAGAACCCATGGCGGGACCTGTTCCTCTGGGCTGTGCTGCAGAACCGCCACGAGATGGCCACCTACTTCTGGGCCATGGTGAGCGGCGGCCACGCTGCCCTCAGCCCGGGCTTCCCCCGGGGTCCCCCGGGAGGGCGGGGTGGCGGGCTGGCCTCCTCAGACAGTCTCCTAGGGCCAGGAGGGCGTGGCCGCCGCTCTGGCCGCCTGCAAGATCCTCAGAGAGATGTCTCACCTGGAGACGGAGGCCGAGGTGGACCGCACCACGCGCAGGGCCACCTACGAGCAGCTGGCCCTGGGTGAGCCCCCGGCCTGGCCTCAGACCGACCCCGTGGTGCGGGTCCCGGGTGACCTCAGTGACCCTTCAGGGCCTATGGCCACCTCCCAATGGGAAGGTGGGCCTCCACGTCCCCACAGAGGGACAGATGGGCACACAGGAGTGACGGTGCAGCCCGACACCTGGGCATTTGGTGGGAGGGGGCCACTCAGGGCGACCATGAATCCCAAGATCCTGATGGGGGATAGAGGAGCCCCAGGTGGGCCCGGTGGGGATGGTCAGTCCCCACGGAGCACACAGGCCAGGTGGGAATGGTCAGTCTCCATGGAGCACACAGGCCCGGTGGGGATGGTCAGTCTCCACGGAGCACACAGGCAGGTGGGGATGGTCAGTCTCCATGGAGCACACAGGCCAGGTGGGAATGGTCAGTCTCCATGGAGCACACAGGCCCGGTGGGAATGGTCAGTCTCCGTGGAGCACACAGGCCCGGTGGGGATGCCCAGTGGGCGGAGAGGCCCATCCGGCAGGGGTCGGCCCGGAAAGCGGGGGGCTCCGGTGTCCGGTGTCCGGTGCCAGCGCTGGTCCCGCGGGCAGGCCTCTTCTCTGAGTGCTACAACAACAGCGAGGACCGCACCTTTGCCCTGCTGGTGCGCCGCAACCGCTCCTGGAGCAGGACCACCTGTCTGCACCTGGCCACCGAGGCCGACACCAAGGCCTTCTTTGCCCACGAGGGGGTGCAGGTGAGCAGCCAGCTCAGGGTGGACTGCGCGGTGTGGCGGGAGGACGGGAGACACCCGCGGACCCCTCCACGGTGAGGCGGCTGGACAGGAGACACCGCGGACCCCTCCACCGCCCCCAGTTCAGCTGCTGCCCCCCATTGCTCCCCACATCCCAGCCATGTGGGGTGGAGGGCGCAGGAAGTGGGGGTTCCTTTCCTGGGAGCTGCCGCCCGACTTCCTCCACTGGCCACGCTTCCGCACGGCCAGCCCATGGCCACCTCGGGTCTCAGCGGAAGCGCCACTTCCTCCGCTCGGCCTTCCCCGGACCCCGCAGCCTGGCCTCAGGCATGGAACACGCTCTCACTCCCCCCCCGCCCCCAGGATGGAGGCCCCAGGAGGCAGGACCGGGTGGGGATGGCAGGGCGTGGGGCACAGCACGGGCAGAGGTGTAGCGAGGGAAGGCCAGAGCCGTGCCTTTATTCCAGGCCTTCCTGACCAAGCTCTGGTGGGGGGACATGGCCTCGGGCACCCCCATCCTGTGGCTGCTGGCGACCTTCCTGTGCCCCGCCCTCCTCTGCACAAACCTCATCACCTTCAGGTCTGTCTGTCGCGGGGCCGCTGCGGCTGGGCTTGCTGGTCCTGCACCCCCGCACGCCTTCCCCGGGCACCGCACACGTCCTTGCTGGCTGGGCGCCTCTGGGCGTCCCTCCTGTGGGCCCTGAAGGTCCCCTGTGCTTGCAGCGAGAAGTCCCCGCTGAGGACAGGCCAGGAGGACCTGCAGGAGCTGGACAGCCTGGACACAGAGAAGAGCCTGCTCTGCAGCCCGGGCAGCGGGTCAGGGCCTGGCGGAGGGCGGAGAGGGCGGAGAGGGGTCCGGGGGGCAGCATCCGAAAGGCCGGGCTCCATAGGCAGAGCGGAGGCTCCTGGCGGGCGGCGCCCGGCCACGGCCTCACCGCTGGCTGTGGCCTCCTCTGTGGTGCAGGATGGAAGCGCCGGCCCAGGCCCCGAGGACTCAGGGCCGCCGCGGCCCCCGCGCGGCCTTCCTGCTCAGCCGCTGGCGCAAGTTCTGGGGTGCCCCCGTGACCGTGTTCCTGGGCAACGTGATCATGTACTTCGCGTTCCTCTTCCTGTTCACCTACGTCCTGCTGGTGGACTTCCAGCCACCTCCGCGGGGGCCGTCGGGGCCTGAGGTCACTCTCTACTTCTGGGTCTTCACCCTGGTGCTGGAGGAGATCCGGCAGGTCAGCGGGGGAGCCAGGTCCCTGTGGGCCCCCGCCCGGTCTGCAGTGGTGGGGGGGCGTCTGCAGCCAGTGGGGGCCCAGTGGGGGACCCCCGCCCGGTCTGCGGGGGGTGGGCGTCTGCAGCCAGTGGGGGCCCAGTGGGGGACCCCCGCCCGGTCTGCGGTGTGTGTGTGTGGGGGGTGTCTGCAGCCAGTGGGGGCGCCGGATCCCTGTGGACCCCCGCCCGGTCTGCGGGGGGCGGGGCGTCTGTAGCCGGTGGGGGCCCAGTGGGGGAGCCGGGTCCCTGTGGACCCCCACCCGGTCTGCGGGGGGTGGGCGTCTGCAGCCAGTGGGGGCCCAGTGGGGGAGCCGGATCCCTGTGGACCCCCGCCCGGTCTGCGGGGGGGGGGGGGGCGTCTGCAGCCAGTGGGGGCCCAGTGGGGGAGCCAGATCCCTGTGGACCCCCGCCCGGTCTGCGGGGGGGGGGGGGCGTCTGCAGCCAGTGGGGGCCCAGTGGGGGAGCCAGATCCCTGTGGACCCCCGCCCGGTCTGCGGGGGGTGGGGGGCGGTGGGGGCCCAGTGGGGGAGGCGGATCCCTGTGGACCCCCGCCCGGTCTGCGGGGGGTGGGGGGCGGTGGGGGCCCAGTGGGGGAGGCGGATCCCTGTGGACCCCCGCCCGGTCTGCGGGGGGTGGGGGGCGGTGGGGGCCCAGTGGGGGAGGCGGATCCCTGTGGACCCCCACCGGTCTGCGGGGGGGGGCGCGTCTGCAGCCGGTGGGGGCCCGGGCTGCCAGTGGACCCTCTCTGGCCCCCTGCCAGGGCTACTTCACAGACGAGGACACACACCTGATGAAGAAGTTCACGCTGTATGTGGAGGACAACTGGAACAAGTGCGACATGGTGGCCATCTCCCTGTTCATCGTCGGTGTCACCTGCAGGTCTGTGGGGCCCTGGAGGCAGCAGCTTCTGAACTGGGGGGCTGGAGGCCGGGGGGCAGGGAGTCCTGCCTTTGCCGACACCTGGGCGGCGTGCCCTGGGGGAGCCCCCCCCGCGCCAGCAGTCCTTTGCGGTCCGCCCCCCCCCCAGGATGCTGCCCGCGGTGTTTGAGGCTGGCCGCACGGTCCTCGCCATCGACTTCATGGTGTTCACGCTTCGCCTCATCCACATCTTCGCCATCCACAAGCAGCTGGGCCCCAAGATCATCATCGTGGAGCGCATGGTGGGCCCCCCGCTGACCTGGGCCCCGACCCTGGGTGGACAGTGGGCCCCCGCTGACCTGGGCCCCTCGATCCTGGGTGGACAGTGGGCCCTCACTGACCTGGGCCCCTCGATCCTGGGTGGACAGTGGGCCCTCACTGACCTGGGCCCCTCGATCCTGGGTGGACAGGGGGCCCCCCGCTGACCTGCGCCCCTCGATCCTGGGTGGACAGTGGGCCCCCCGCTGACCTGGGCCCCTTGATCCTGGGTGGACAGGGGGCCCCCCGCTGACCTGGGCCCCTCAATCCTGGGTGGACAGTGGGCCCCCCGCTGACCTGGGCCCCTCGATCCTGGGTGGATGGTGGCCTCTGCTGACCTGGGCCACTCGATCCTGGGTGGATAGTGGGCCTCCCGCTGACCTGGGCCCCTCAATCCTGGGTGGACAGTGGGCCCCCGCTGACCTGGGCAGGTGGTGGGGCCCCCACTGACCTGGGCCCCCGACCCTGGGTGTACAGTGGGCCCCGCTGACCTGGCCCCCGACCCTGGGTGGACAGTAGGCTTCCTGCTGACCTGGGCCCCTGACCTGGGCAGGTGGTGGGGCCCCCACTGACCTGGGCCCCTGACCCTGGGTGGAAAGTGGCCTCTGCTGACCTGGGCACGTGGTGGGGCCCCACTGACCTGGGCCCCTGACCCTGGGTGGATGGTGGCCCCACTGACCTGGGCCCCTGACCCTGGGTGGATGGTGGCCCCACTGACCTGGGCCCCTGACCCTGGGTGGATGGTGGCCCCACTGACCTGGGCCCCTGACCCTGGGTGGATGGTGGCCCCACTGACCTGGGCCCCTGACCCTGGGTGGATGGTGGCCCCACTGACCTGGGCCCCTGACCCTGGGTGGATGGTGGCCCCACTGACCTGGGCCCCTGACCCTGGGTGGATGGTGGCCTCACTGACCTGGGCCCCCTGGCCTGGGCTGTGCCTGCTCCTCCCCTGCCCCCACTCCAGATGAAGGACGTCTTCTTCTTCCTCTTCTTCCTGAGCGTGTGGCTCGTGGCCTATGGCGTGGCCACACAGGCGCTGCTGCACCCGCACGACGGCCGCCTGGAGTGGGTGTTCCGCCGTGTGCTCTACCGGCCCTACTTACAGATCTTCGGGCAGATCCCGCTGGACGAGATCGACGGTCAGCACCGGCCGGGGGGTGGGGTGTGCCTCGGGGCCAGGCTCCAGTGGGACCCACCTGGGTACGGTCAGCACCGGCCGGGGGGTGGGGTGTGCCTCGGGGCCAGACTCCAGTGGGACCCACCTGGGTACAGTCAGCACCGGCCGGGGGGTGGGGTGTGCCTCGGGGCCAGGCTCCAGTGGGACCCACCTGGGTACGGTCAGCACCGGCCGGGGGGTGGGGTGTGCCTCGGGGCCAGACTCCAGTGGGACGCACCTGGGTACGGTCAGCACCGGCCGGGGGGTGGGGTGTGCCTCGGGGCCAGACTCCAGTGGGACCCACCTGGGTATAGACGCACAGAGTCCAGTTTACCTAGGTTCCTTCTGTAATACACCCCGGACGTGTGGTCCTTGAGCCCCTAGCCTGGAAGTCCCTGAGGTCAGCCCCTAGAGCCCTCACACCGCACAGGGCCAGGCCTCAGGGCCCCTGACCTCAGGCCTGGGGCCGCGCCCTGTGATAGGAGGAGGCCTTGAGGTGGCAAGGGCTGGTCACCTGCCGGGGGGCTGCCTTGCCCTGGGTGGTCTGTGGTCTGTGCCAGACGGGGGATGGGCAGGGGTCGTGCATGCAGTGGGGGGCCATCCACTCCACCCTGACCATCGCCTGGCATCTGGGCCCCTCTGGCTGACCCCACGCCCCGGACCTCTGCCCTCCTGCCTGACCTGCTGGGCAGTGAGTCTCCCTGTCACCTACCTGCTGGACAGGCCTCTGCTGCCAGGGTGTGCCTCACTCACTGTCGGCTGTGTGGCCTGTCTGAGGACACGGTGTCTCCGCACCAGCCCCTGTGCAGGATTGGGGGGCTGGGGGAGGCTTCGAGAATTTCCCACAGTAGGTACAGTGTTGGGGGACAGAGCTGCTGCCTGGTTGAGGGCTGCCGGAGAGCCCTGGGCTGGGGAACGGGGACACCAGTCCAGGCCCCTGGGACGGCTGGGGTCTGTGAGGGGCGGGGACTGGCCTCCTGGAGGAAGGTGGGCCAGCTGCCCCTGTCAGGGGCCCAGGGCACCAGCCCCTCCGGACACTCCTGGGCCACAGGCAGTCACAGGCACGCTGGGTCACTGAGCCCTGACCCTGACCTTCGTAGCTAATGAGGCAAAAACTCACAGTAAACATTTGCCAACGGGGTGACGCGTGATTGAGGCACACGGACCGGCGGGAAAGGGGCTGCGCCGTCATGGAAATGGCCTCTGGCGGGGGTGTCCCGAGAGGCCCGTGCCCTCAGGCTGTCTTCTCTGCCCCCCACCGCCCACTGCACCCGCTCCGAGTCTGCCTACCCACGGCACTCATTTTCCGGACCATTAGTTACCCAGCCCCTGCTGCCATCATCATGCGGCCCCCGCCAGGGACGGCGCCGTGAGCCTCGGGCAGGAGCAGGATGAGGGGGTGCTTTCAGTGCGGGAGCGGGGCACCCCAGCCCCAGTGACCAGACCAGCCAGGCTGGTGTGGGGCCCCCCGGGGAGGGCAGAGGGCGTGCACACTCCCCGAGGGGTCCAAGCCCTCAGACAGGCCTGAGCTGCCCGGTGGCCGGGCAGAGAGAGCCCTGCAGGGGAGACTCTGTGGCCAGTCGGGCCAGGGTCGGCACCCTGAGGTTGGTGAGCCCGCAGGTGCGGGGCCGAGAGCAACTCACTCCCACACGGGCAGAGAGGGAAACGGGCTCGGGCAGCCCGCCGGCTGGCACCTCCCCGGGCCGAGGCAGCCTCTGTGCCCTCCCTGTGCCCAGCTGAAGGGAGGAAGGGAGTCCCAGGGACTTTCATTCCTGGCCCGGCCTGGTGGCGCCGTGGTGAGTCCCCGGGAAGCTTGGGGTCTTGTTCCCTGTTCACTGCAGAGCCGCTTTTATCGGGCAGGCCGGGCCCACCTCCCGGGGGCCTGGGGGAGAACAGGGGGTCGCCGTGTGCCCGCCCACCCACCCCTCATTACTCAGGAGAGAGGAGAGGGGGTGCGCCAGTGAGGGAGTCGGGGACACATGGAAACAGTCCCTGCCGCCCGGCGAGTGTGCACAGTAGGGCCGGGCACACTCGGGGACACAGACCTCTGCAACACCCAGACCGTCACAGTGTGAGGAAGTCTATTGTGCACATGCCTGTATACATGTTCTATTGTGCACACACCTGTATACACCCCGTAAAGACGTTCTGAGCGCCCAAAACCACCATGGGCCTCCTCCCCCTCACCCCCTGGACTGTCCTGTGGGCTAGGCTGGGCTGGGGCCCCAGGGATAGCCCTTGGAGGAGCTGGCTGAGGAGGGACCGGGGCTCCAGTCCTCAGGGGGGCCCCCCGCCCAAGGCGGGGGCTCGGCCTGCTCCCCCACGCGCTCCCTGGGACAGGGTCTGTGTCGTGAGAACCCTGAGAAGGCCCGCAGCAGATGCTGTTGCCCCCTGCCTGGACCAGCTCCACCGGGGAGCTTGGGGCAGAGCCTGGGGAGGGGATGGGGTGGGGTAGGGTGGGGTGAGAGGGCAGCAGAAACCTGGGGCCTTGGTCACCCCGTCCCTCAGGCCTTAGTCTGCCTCCAGAGCCCGTGGCCCTGGCCGTGACTGACCTGCCGGAGGAGGGGACGTGGGGCTGGTGCTGACCGTCCATCCGCTTTGCAGGGGACTGGGGTGGCCCGTGACGGGGACTTTGGGTACTGACGCCAGGTCGTACCCTGAAAGCCAGGCTAGCTGGTCACCTAGCCAGTGCTCTCCATGCCCAGTTGGCCGTCGCCCCCTGAGGGCGTCTGCCCGGGGCTGCCCCATGGGTGGGTGCCCTCACAGGGCCCCATGGGGCTGCCCGCCTTGCAGAAGCCCGCGTGAACTGCTCCGTGCACCCGCTGCTGCTGGAGGGCTCGCCCTCCTGCCCCAACCTCTATGCCAACTGGCTGGTCATCCTCCTGCTGGTCACCTTCCTGCTGGTCACCAACGTGCTGCTCATGAACCTGCTGATCGCCATGTTCAGGTGCTCCCCCCCCACACAGTCCTGGGCAGTCCCGGTGGCCTTGGTCCCGGCCATCGCTCCCCCTGCTCCCCACGGGCTCGAGCAGGGAGAGCCCTGGCTGTGAGGTGGCCCCCACACTAGCTCCTATTCTGGGGGGCGGGGGCGCTGCAGTGCAGACGGGTGGGGGGAGGTACGGCGTGCGGTGGAGTGGAAGCGTCCCAGTCCTGGCCCCATGAGCTGCCGCGCCTGGCACCGCTTCTGGGACTGAAGGCCTGGCGGTGCGGCCAGCGCCTGGGCTCGTCCAGCACAGAGCGGGCCGTGAAGACCCCCAGAGGGGCAGGCCCCGCTCTAAGACACAAAGCCAAGCCTGGGACGGAGGGCACGGGGTGGGCGGGCCCGTGTCTGAGGGGCTGCGCGGTCCGCAGCTACACGTTCCAGGTGGTGCAGGGCAACGCGGACACGTTCTGGAGGTTCCAGCGCTATCACCTCATCGTGGAGTACCAGGAGCGCCCCGCCCTGGCCCCGCCCTTCATCCTGCTCAGCCACCTCAGCCTGGTGCTCCAGAGGGTCTTCCAGAAGGAGGCCAGGCAGAAGCGGGCGCGCCTCGGTGAGGCCCTGGGGCTGGGAGGCAGGGGCCTGGGCACCCCGCCCTCCTCAGCCCCCCGGGCAGCGGGCACAGGCTGAGCCTGGAGGTCCCTGCAGCTGGGGTCCCCGCTGCCCCTCGACCTTGTGTCCTGGGCTCTGGGCAGCGGGCACGGCTGCATGGACGTGGATGGGAGCCTGCGGGTGGGCATCACTGGAGTAGGCATCACTGGAGTGGGCTCCCTGCCCTCCCCCCACCCCCCGAGCCCACCTGGCTCTAGCCGAGCCTGCGGCTGCCCCGGCCTCCCCAGAGAGAGACCTGCCGGAGCCCCTGGACCAGAAGATGGTCACCTGGGAGGCGGTGCAGAAGGAGAGCTACCTGAGCAAGCTGGAGAAGAGGAAGAGGGACAGCCAGGAGGAGGTGCTGCGGAGAACGGCCCACAGGTGTGTCATCGCTGCTGGGCGCCCCCGGCCCTAACACTGGGTGCGGCCCCCTGCTGCTGCGCTCAGGATGAGCCGGGGAAACTGAGGCCCTCCTGACCCTGAGCCGGGCTCTGCTGGGGCCTTGCCTGCCCTGCATTAGAACCCCGGCCTTCCCCCGTCTCCCCAGGCGACCCCAGGACGGTGCACCCCAGCCCCCGCCGTGCCGGCAGGGAGGGTGCAGAAGCACTGTGCACCCAGGTCAGGGGCGAGGGGAAGGGCCAGGGCACCCCGGATTCAGGCACCCAGAAAGGCCTGTGACTGCAAGCCCACCCAAAGGGCCTGGGCGACAGGGTGAGGGAGGACAGGGGTCCTGCGGCCAAGGGCGGCCTGCTGACCCCCTGCTCTGCCACAGGGTGGACGTCACAGCCAAGCACCTCGGGGGCCTGAGAGAGCAGGAGAAGCGCATCCGGGCCCTGGAGTCCCAGGTGGGCCGCACACGGACACGGGGTCGCCGGCACCCTGGCGGGGCTGAGCATGCAGGGTGGGGGGCCTGGAGACTTGAGAGGCGGGGTGCACACGGACACGGGGCTGCCGGCACCCTGGCGGGGCTGAGCATGCAGGGTGGGGGGCCTGGAGACTTGAGAGGCGGGGTGCACACGGACACGGGGCTGCCGGCACCCTGACTGGGCCCAGCATGCAGGGTGGGGGGCCTGGAGACTTGAGAGGTGGGGTGCACACGGACACGGGGCTGCCGGCACCCTGGCTGGGCTCAGCACGCAGGGTGGGGGGCCCTCCCTAGCGGGGTCCTTCACAAGCCCCCACACTGCCTACACAGACACAGAACTTCACCTTCCTTCGAGTGAGCCAGAGGGAGGGACCCCCCATGGCGGGAGGTAGCCGGGGAGGGCGCATGCGCCCTGCTGTCCAGAGAGCTCTGGGGCCTTGGCCTGGAGCTTCCCTGGACATCTTCCCTCTGGCAGGTCAGCTACTGCACGGTGCTCCTGTCCTCCATGGCCAACAGGCTGGCCCCGGGCAGCAGTAAGTGTGTGTCTGGGGAAGGCTGTGCTGTCATCTGCCTTCCCCTGCCCTGGGTGGGGACCTGCCCAGGCCTCTGATGGCCCTTGGCTGGTCAGTCTTCAAGGTGGAGCAGATGCCGTCTCACCAAGCAGACTGACCCAGCCAGGCACCAACGTGCCCTTGTGGACCCCCAAGGCTCTGCCCCAGCCCCTCCTCTTAGGGCTGCCTTCCCAGCCCTGCTCACCTCTGGGTGGTCACCGCGCCCTCTGCCCGGCCTGCCTCACTGGGCTCCCTGAAGCCCAGCAGCCTTCCTTCCCCAACAGACTCCTGGAACTTCGGCATCGGGAACCGGCAGACCTCTGCTGAGCACGGAGGGGGCCCGGGAACCAGGGAGCACCCAGAGGCTGGCCCACTGCCCCTGGACACCTGAGCCACGTGGACTGTCAGCACAAGGGGCCCATCGTTCCCCCTCGGTCTGGCCCTCCGGCCCAGATCACGGCAGATGAGGCCGTGACCCTTAGCTACTTTACCCCAGGTCCTGTGAGCACACCACTCCCCACCCCAACCCCACCATCATGGCCTTGTCCATGTCCTGCTTGGCACCTTCGGAGGCCTCGTCTTGGCCGGGGAACTCAGTGATGAGGTGCAGGCCTTCTCCCCATGGACAGAGCCTCTGGGAAGTGACCAGCCTGCGCTAGGACAGCATTTGAGTAACTGTCCATGCCCAGTGGGTGGGCAGCAGTCTCGGGGCCCACAGCTATCTCCTATCCAGCCTGTCCTGTCTGCTAAGACACTCGTGTTTCCAACGTGTTAGTGGTTAGAATTACTGCCCTTTAAGACCTAGACCCCTAGAAAAATAAAAATATTTTAAAAGGCCTGAGCCCAAGCGCTCCCTCTGCGTGTTGGTTCCCACTCCCAACAACTCACACGTGAGTGCTGGACCCTGTCCAGCCCAGGCAGCAGCCCCACGCCCCTGCCAGCCGCTCTGCCTTAGGTGGACCCGGGAGAACAGGCCCACACCCGGGCTGAGGCCTTGCGGATCACAATGGAACCCTGGGAGGCTGGGAGACATTCAGGTCACCAAGTCATAAGCCACGTGCAATGGGAGTGGGTTTACCCACCCTGTGGGGTTGGGGTCCCAGCTCCTACACTTTCCAAGGTCGGCGAGGGTGGCCAGGCCAGTCCCTCCTTCCCTTGGGAGCCTGGAGCCCCAGGGTGGGCAACACTGCAGCTGGCCGACCCCTCCCCAAGGCCTGCTGCCTGTCTCAGGAGAGCAGTGGCCAAGGGGACTGTCCTCACTCCCCTGCTGCTGGGCCCCCTGCACAAACCCTGTCGTCCCGGTGAGGGGCCCCAGGACACCTGTCATCTGCACACATGGCCTGGGTGGGACACATCCGAGGAGCAGGTGTGGCCAGGTAGGGGAGGGCCCCTACCCCCACCCCAGCCTCCTTGGACCAAGTTCATCAACCACCCTTGCCCCCTCAGCCTGTGGTCTGCGGGCTTCTGGGCAGAGGCTGATGCCCCAGGCCTTCTCCACGTCCTGCTCTGGACTGAGAGGGTCACCTCAGTCCCTTTAAAGAAGATCTGCCGCTGACGACTGGAGCCGGCGACTTAAAAACTCTCCGAGCCCATTACTCCCGAGTCAGGAGGCTCAAGTGTGGGAACGGGGCGACTGGGTGGGCCAGAGAGCAAAGGGGGTGCAGCCACACTGGTCCTGGGGGGCGAGGATCAACACAAAGACACCGAGCCTGAGAAATACCCAGCCTTTACTGCTCCCCTGTAGCGCCCAGCGGGTCAGGCCTTCCATTGTCCCTCTGGCAAAGAGCTCCAAACACCACTGCCAGCCAGAGCCAACAGCACCACCTACAGGCAGCCCACTGGCTCCCTGCCCAGGGGACGGGGCTCCTCAGGTCCAGGGCAGGCTCTGCTCTCAGCCCTCAGGCCCTGGGGCCTCCGGGCCACAGCTCTTGCTCCGGAAGTGGTCTCTGCTCCGCTTCCTGCTGCCATGGAAGCCAACCGTCTCCACCACCGGCTCACTGTGGGGGTCCCCCTCGGGCACGCCCACCTCCTGCAGGCCCCCTCGTGGGCCCCCACACTCCTCGGCGTCGGGGCTCCCGGGCCTGGCCAGGTGGGCCAGCAACACGGAGCCCTCGGCCCCGCCCGGCTCCCCCGCCTTCCTCAGGACCCTCTTCCTCTCGGGTCTGGCCTCCGCAGCTCGGGCCGGCTTGCTGAAGACGACTCTCCCCTCCCCGCAGCTGGAGGGGTCCTGGTTGAAGGAGGGCACGTAGTCGCTGGGCGCAGCCAGGCTCCGGGAGCCCAGGAAGGCCAGGGCGGCGGCCTGATTGCTCTGCTCGCTGGCCTCCGCCACGTCCTCCAGGCTGTACTTGGTCCAGCGCTCGGGGTGGGCCACATAGTCGGGAACAGGGGGCACCCTCGGGGGGACAAGCCTCTGGCTGGCTCTGCCCGGGAACTCTGCTGGAGGCTGGCTCGAGGGGGCCCGGGGCCGCTTGAAGCCCCCGCCGTCACCTACACTAGTCTGGCCGGCCGCGGGGGGAGCCGGCCGGGCCGCCCCCTCCAGGCAGTCGAAGATGCTCTGACTGCGCAGGGAGAAGCTGCTGCTGGTGCCTCGCAGGTGGAAAGGCTGCACCGCAGCTGTGGGGGGGCTCCTGGGCGGCGGGGGCGGCTCGTCCGGGCCAGAGTCCCCCTGCTCCTCCCCCCCGGGCGGCCCCTCTGGGGACAGAGCCTCCAGCTCAGCACTGCCAGGCAGACTCAGGTCGGAGTCCGAGTCGCTGAGGGAGACGGTGTCGGAAGGCAGGGCGTCATACTCCGTCCCCTGCTCGACCTCCAAGCCGGGAGGGGGCTCGCCAGCTCCTGCCCCAGCCATGTATCCCGGGACCACGCACACCTAGACCAGAACAGCCGTGAAGTTTGTGTCTGAGGACAGCCTGCAGTTCAGAGACCCTGCCCCCGGGGTCCCCGCCCACCCACCCCCATCCCCGAAGCAAAGCCCGTCCCTCACCTGGCTGTGTGCCACGTGCCAGTGCTGAGACCGGGAGCTGGTGAGCTGAGGGCTGGCAGAGGTGGCAAAGCCTGGGCTGTGGTCTAGGCCCAGAAGCCCCTGGCAGGACTGGTCAGCTGCTCCACTGTAGCTGAGAGGGAGGGAGAGAGAGGGAGGGACAGCGACCATCAGCGCAGACACCAAACATTGAGAAGTGGTGCCACCACCCAGGGAATGGCACAGACCAGGGATGCGGTCCTCTGACACGTCACCCCGCTCCGTCCCGACAACCCTCCCACGCTAAGTCTAAGCCAGACACCGAGGCCCCTGCCGGTGGTGGTGGTGGTGGGGCTTTGGTAGCAAGCAGCCAAAGGAGGCTGAGCCCAGAGCCAAGAGCAGCGTCCGCAGCCCTCCGCTCACTTTCGACTGGGGGCGACCGTTTACAGCAGGGGTCCCCAAACTACAGCCCACAGGCCACATGCGGGCCCCTGAGGCCATTTATCCGGCCCCCACCGCACTTCCGGAAGGGGCACCTCTTTCATTGGTGGTCAGTGACAGGAGCACATTGACCATCTCATTAGCCAAAAGCAGGCCCATAGTTCCCATTGAAATACTGGTCAGTTTGTTGATTTAAATTTACTTGTTCTTGTATTTTAAATATTGTATTTGTTCCTGTTTTTTGTTTTTACTTTAAAATAAGATATGTGCAGTGTGCATAGGGATTTGTTCATAGTTTTCTTTCTAGTCCGGCCCTCCAACGGTCTGAGGGACAGTGAACTGGCCCCCTGTGTAAAAAGTTTGCGGACCCCTGATTTACAGGGTGCTTGGCTGGTGCGTGGCACACAGCCCGGGCTCCACCTGCCTGGCCTGTGGGAAGGTTGTTCCTGTTTGCTGGGAGGTGCCCTGAGAACTCCGGAGGGGTCCGCAGCCAAGCCCTGGGCATCTGAGGGCTAAGTCCTCCGGGAACAGGGGGTGTCAGCACCTCACTGGGCAGCCAGGTCCCTGCACACGCGCCCGCGCGCGCACCCCACCTTCCCAGCAGAGCACGGAGGAGCTGCTGCCCGGTGTCCAGTGGCCCAGTGTGGCCGGGCACCTGCAGCCGTATCTCCAGGCCCAGCCCCCTTGGCCGCCCAGGATGACCCATGGCTGGTGTGCCCTCCTCGCCCCCAGCCCAGGGGGACCCCGGGGGTGACTCTAAGTGTCCTGCACGAGCCAAACACAGGCGAGACACCCCCCCCCCACGAATGAACACCTCCAGGGGACAAGGGGGGCACCCCGCGCTTCTGCTGGAGCGGAATCTGCCCGTCACACAGTATTGCAGGCCAGGCTGGGGACCCGGGCTGACCCCTGCCTCCCAGTCCGCACTGCGGGCCCCCGCCAAGGAGAAGGAGGCTGCTGAGGGGGCCGTTCCGGGGGCCCCGGGGATGGAGCCCCGGGAGAGGGGGTCGGGAAGTCCGCGTCTCGGAGCTCTCCGTGAACTTGGTGAGCTCAGAGGAATGCAGAACTGCCGCGCCCAGGCCGGGGACGGGGGGGTCCGGACAGGCCAGACGCCTGCGAGCGGGACGGGAGCCCCCGACTTCCTTCCACCTCGCTCCCCTCTTGGAATCAGAGCCTGTCCCCATCGGGGCCTGGGTCTCGGGGACCATGGGCCGGGCCTCACGGGACTCGCGGTCCTAAGGACCAGGCCTCGAGGCGCGGGGGACACAGAGCACGTCGCGGAAGTAGGCTGCGCACGGAGAGGCCTCCGGGAGGCCCAACCGGCCGGCGCCGCCGTGTTTCCACATCACAAACTTACTGGATTACTGCGGCCCCGCCGTCGCCATCTTGCGTCGCGCTCGGCCTTCTGGGAAACCGAGTCCTTCGCCGGCCAAACGACGTCGGCTGCCGCGCATAAAGAACTACATCTCCCACAAGGCACTGGGACGCTTCTCTCGAGGCCTGTCGGGATGTGTAACTCTTGCGCATGCGCCTCCTTCCTAGCCTCCCGTCCCCGGAAATGGCGCCGCTCTTTCGCGAGAACAGGCCCGGAATTGACTAAGGGGGCGTGGAGGGGCGGAGGCAGGACTGCGCGAGGTCTAACGGTCGGTCAACGCCGCATCCCCGAGGTCCCCAGCGCCCCCTACTGGAAGCCGTGAGGGCAGCGGCCCCTCAGGCCGGAAGTGCGTATTGCGCGCGGCGGACGCCGTTCGCAGCACTTCCGGCCGGAAGTGACCGCCCGCGCCCCTTGTGGGTCTTGGGAGTGGGACGGGCTTTGGATTGACCGCTGGTCTGAGCCCGCAAGGCCGTAGCCGAGGGTACCGCGGAGTGGGATTGGCGGCCGGGTCTCGTGGGCGGATTACTGCCGCCCGTAATCAGAGGATAGTTCTTGGCCCCCCCTGCGCCCTCCGCGCTGGGCAGCTTCATGCCCCACAAAGTCCAGGTGCCTCGGCCCCTGCCTGCTGGACGGCCAGACCTCGCACCCAGACCTCGGTCCCTGTCCCAGGGCTGCCGTCCTGGCGTGCACTGGGAATCCAGGGTTCAGGCCTTTTCTTCCCTGCAACCACCGGACACCTCATTCCTAAGGGCCCCCAACCCAGTGCCCTTCACCTGGCGTGCCGCCCAGTCCAAACCAAGCCCTAATTCTGCAGTGTCAACATTGCAGGATGTCCCAGGGCCTTGAGCGTAGGGGGCAGTAGAGAGGAGGCAGTCCTTTGGGCCATCCTGTTCCACCAACTGACCACGGTGGCACCAGCTGTGGGGGGCAGACCCGCTGAGACCCCAGGACCCCACCCCTCCATTACAGGGCTGTGGTTCATTTCCAAATCAGCCCCCAAGGAGGCCCCCGGAGCCCTCCTGGCCTCAAGGGATCAATTTAATGCACACACAGTTCTGTGCTTGTATGAGGTGCATGGTGACATCACCCGGCATTCCCCACGGTGGGGGGAGCAGGGACAGCAAGCTGATGCAAGAGGTAAATAGGCCAAAGTCCACTGTGGTGGGCGGTCCAGGTGGACTCCCCCAGGCGGTGGCCCAGTCCAACCTTTCCAGCCCCTGCAGGATGCAGCTTGGCCCACGCCACCCAGCTCCTCGAAGACACCGAGATGGGCAAGGAAGGGATGCCCGGGAAGGACAGTGCATCCACGCTCTACAGAACTGTCCCTCAGGAGGGAGGAAGGCCAGTATCACAGAAGGCCACCTCCAGCACCTCCTGCACCACATTCTCTGGCCCCATCCCTCCGGCCCTCTCCAGGCAGGGAGGGTTGCACAGGGCCCAACAAAGGGGCACTCGTCACGTGGAGTGCTCCCTGGGGAATCCCCATCAACACCCACCAACGGGGTGGGCAGTACACCTAGGTCCGGCCAGGGCCACAGAACTGAGCCCACCTATGCCAGGCTCCTCTATGCCTTGTCCCCCTACCCCCCACCCCCCAGTCTCAAACACTGCGGGCACAGGAAGGGGCCGGATGGTTTGTTAGCATGCCTGTTTTTTCCTTCTTTATTGAATGATTTTCAAGATGTAATTACAATGAAAGGTGACGCGTTAGAAAGGACAGGTGCATTGAAGGCGTAAGGCTGCTCCTAGACCCACTCTACAGACAGGTGGCAGGTAGGGAACAAGGATTAAAAACAAGGCGTGAGCAGTGTGGCTCATGGGGACAGGTGGGCGGGAGGGAGGTGCTCATGCCCCCCCCATGAGGTCTGGCTGAGCAGGCAGAGCTCCCAAGTGGCCCCAGAAGCAGAGGGGGGACCCTGCCCTGCAGTCCCCAAGGCCCACTCACATGCCACCTACAGGTAACATTTGCCCCAAAAAAGTAACGGGGGACTTCAGGACAAAAACAAACCTCAAAAGTAAAAAGGCTAGTAAGTGTAGCAGAGTAATACCAGAAAAATTATATACAAGGGCGGCGTGACGGCCCCTCCTCAGAAATGTCCAGGTCTCTCTGGGGGCACCGCAGGGGTCCCCGCGGCCCGACCAGCTGGAGCCTCAGTACACGGAACTGTTCCGGATACCACAGCAGAGCACCATGCTCAAGATCATCTCGAAGATCTGCAGGGGGGCAGCAGGCAGGTCGGTCAGCACCCGGAGACCCGTCGGGGCCCCGAGAAGATGCCCCACCCACCCCACCCCACTCACCATGATCACGGCGACCACAATTGCCGCAATGCCAATGAGGTACAGCTTCCCGGAGAAGAGGTCGTCAATCTTCTGGTGGCAGTCTTCCTGTGGGGGACGGTCAGCCAGCAAGCAGTCAGGAGTGCTGGTCCTCCGCTGCCCCCAACACACACACACACACACACACACACACCAGCCAGGGGCCCTTGCAGACAGAGCACAGGGGCCGGTGAACAGGGCCAGGTCTCTGCCGGCTTTTAACTGACACCCATTTTAAAACATATGTGGAGGTCCTGGCCGGTTGGCTCAGTGGTAGAGTGTCGGCCTGGCGTGCAGGAGCCCCGGGTTCGATTCCTGGGCCAGGGCACACAGAAGAAGTGCCCATCTGCTTCTCCACCCCTCCCCCTCTCCTTCCTCTCTGTCTCTCTCTTCCCCTCCCGCAGCCAAGGCTCCATTGGAGCAAAGTTTGCCCGGGCGCTGAGGATGGCTCCATGGCCTCTGCCTCAGGTGATAGAATGGCTCTGGTTGTAACAGAGCGACGCCCCAAGATGGGCAGAACATTGCCCCTTGGTGGGCATGCCAGGTGGATCCCGGTCAGGTGCATGCGGGCGTCTGTCTGACTGCCTCCCCATTTCTAACTTCAGAAAAGTACAAAAAAAAACCCAACAAAAAACAAAGAAAAGAACATGTGGAAACTGCCTTCTTCCACTCAGCAATCCCTAGGCACAGGACGAGCACTGACCTGGGAGGTCAGTGTGCCCTCCACCCCCACTGCCAGCTGGACTTGGAGCGCTGCCCCATCAGGAACTGGGCAGACACTTGCTTTCCCCACGGTCCTTTGGCAAAACCCAGTTCCTGGCTCGAGCACCCTGACTCAGGCCACGGCACCACCCAAGTGTGGCCGCATCCCTGCTAGTGCCCGCTGCAGCCCGAGTAGCCCGGCCGCAACCCAGGACCCTCAGTGGGCAGGGGCAGGCAGGGAGACGGGGGAGTAGGCAGGCCCAGCCCACCCCGGAGGGCCCTGCCTGTCACCATGCACCTTGAAAAAGTTGCCAATGACGGAGCTGCCGGAAGGACACAGGTTGTTCTTGAGCAAGGAGTTGGTCAGGCTGACCAGAGCGCTGGAACCACAGCAGTTGAGCTGCAGAGAGAGTGTGTCCGGGGTCAGCCACGTGCACGTGCAGGGGAATGACCCAAGGGGAGGTGGCCAAGGACACGCATCCCGCAGGCTGCAGAGGCCCCTGTACTGCCCGAGCCCGGCGCGGGAGTGGGGGCTGGGAAGGTCCCCTCCTTCCCTTCCTCCCGCTCAGCTCTGCTGCTCAGACACCCCCACGCCGGCTGACAGAGGGAGCCCATGGCCAGTCCCGAGTGCCCCCTCCTGCTCTTTAGGTCTGACCTGAGGCCGGACTCAACCCCTGCCAGGCTGCACCCCACCCCGTCCCCCAGCTCCCAGGCCCCCCACACCGCCCTCACCCTTGTCCCCCAGGCCCCCCTTACTGTCCCCACCCCCTCCCTCAGCCCCCCCGGCGTCCCCAGCCCCCAGGCCCCGCACCGTCTCGTGGAAGGTCTTCACCACAGCCTTGGCATTGTTGGCCTCGTCGTCCAGCATGGCCTGCTGCAAGGCCTGGTCGTAGAACTGCTTCACGTCCTTGGCGATCTGGGGATGGGATGCCATTGTGCCAAGTGAGGGCCAATCCCCAGGGGACCTGCCTTCACCTGGCTCTCTAGGACAGACCCAGCCATACCCTACCCACCACCCCCTGAGTTGGGCCCCCATGCCACCTCCCTCCAGGAAGCCCTCCATGGCCTTCCTACCAGGCTAGCCCCAGGAAGAGCCTCAAAAAAATACCCTGCAGTCAGACCTGTTCCCCCACAAGCTGAACAGGGATGCCCCGCCCCCCTCTCCAAGCTGGGACTGTGTCCCCACCACCACCACCCCCCACCCCCCACCCCCCCGCGGACCCAGGCTCACCTGGTCCTTGTTGACGAAGCCCCAGATGCCTGCGGCCACTTCACAGGCAAAGAGGATTACCAGGCAGGTGAAGAACTGGAAAGGCCACACAAGGGCCCAGCAGGGAGGGCAGAGAAAGAGAGGTCAGAGCAGGCTGGAGACAACTCAGGGCTTTCAGAAGCCCCAGACCAGCAGGGGCCAACTTGGGGCTCAACTTCCACAGAAAACCAGTCACCCATGGGTACGCGGGGGTGGCTGGCACTACCCACCCGCCTGCCCGCGTCCTGACTCCTGACTGGGAATGGGCCACATGGAGCCGAGAGGCACAGAGTCTAAGACCTGGCCCGACATTGTCAGTGCCCCCCAGGCCTGGGCTCGGTGGGTGGGAAGGCACAGGTGCCCCCCTCTCTCCACCCCCCACAGAAAAGGGGTCACCGCAGGGTGCTTCAGCTTGCCCCACTGGAGATACTGGCACAGGCTCCCACTCTGATCCCGTGGACCGGCCAGACCTCAGCTTTGCGTCAGCGAGGGACGTGTCAGGGGTGGGGGAGACCTGAGGTTGGGACTCGCTCCCTATTCTATCTGTGGCCTTTTCTTAAAAAAGAAAAAGAAAGCAATGTAGGGCCCGGACATAACAGTGGTGTTTAAGACCCAACAGGCAAGGAGAACCGGCATTCTGGGGAAGGTGCCCAGGCCACCGGGACCCCTCCTCTAGGGCCAGACGGACAAGGAGAACCGGCATTCTGGGGAAGGTGCCCAGGCCACCGGGACCCCTCCTCTAGGGCCAGACGGACAAGGAGAACCGGCGTTCTGGGGAAGGTGCCCAGGCCACCGGGACCCCTCCTCTAGGGCCAGACGGACAAGGAGAACCGGCATTCTGGGGAAGGTGCCCAGGCCACCGGTACCCCTCCTCTAGGGCCAGACGGGCGCGGGAGGTGCCCGAGCTCCTGAGCACGCGCACAGTCTCCCCCGGAGCTCCCGGTTCTGCCCATGGGCGTCAGCCCTGCGCCCTCCTCGCCCCCGACCCACTCCCCAGCCCAGCCCAGCCCCTACCGTCCCCAGCAGGCACTGCGACTCCTGGATGGCCCCGTAGCAGCCCAGGAACCCGACGAACATCATGACAGCGCCCACGGCGATGAGGATGTAGATGCCTGGGAAGAAGATCCACAGGCCCCTCAGCACCCTGCCGCCGGTCCAGGGAGGACTTCCCGGGGAACGTGGTCCCCAGAGCCCACGCCCCAGACCTCTCGCGGGCTGTGTGCACACACCACTGCCCAGGGAGGGGCCAGGCGCTCCACGCCTTAGGGAGGAACAAGGACTCTGCATCCCGGCTGCCAGTGGACGGCCCCGGGCCTCAGGTCCCTTTACTGGGCACCGAGTGGTTGGGACTCGCTCCCTGGGGCTCAGTTCTCTTTACTGGGCACCGAGTGGTTGGGACTCGCTCCCCGGGGCTCAGTTCTCTTTACTGGGCACCGAGTGGTTGGGACTCACTCCCCGGGCCTCAGTTCTCTTTACTGGGCACCGAGTGGCCCTCTGGAGAGTGCCCAGGGAACGCGACATCAGGGCTCTACGGCTGTGCTTTTCGACCACCGGGTCTGCGAGAGCTAACCACCCGGATGTTGTACGTAGATCATAGTCATCAGGGTGGTTAGCTCCACCGCAGATGGCACCTGGGCGCAAACCCGCGGAGGAAAACCACTGTGCTGCGGAGACCACCCCTGACCTCGTGACCCCTGCGACCTGCAGCTGCAGCTCTCTGCTTCCCCCGGGCCTCCGCCTCCAGGATGTGGCGGGTTGAGAAGGACCACCCCGCCCCCATCTTGGTGCTCTTGGTGGGGAGAGCCCAGCTGTTGGCCTGGGGGGTGGCGTGGAAGGGGGTACAGCCCAGGGATCCTGGGGCACCATCTGCTGCACCCCCGGCCGGCAGAACGCAGTGCCCACTGGTTGCACGGGTCTTGGGCAGGGGGTCGAACTGGATGCTCTGGGTGGCTCCTCAGGCTGGAGCTGCGGGCTGGGGCCCACTGGACGCGGTGGCCTGGTGACGGGGCCGCCCGGCCCTGCTGCCAGGATGCTGCGTGGCCGTGGGGGGCAGGGCCAGCTAGAGAATGGCACATGGGTAGGTTTGTCCCCCTGCCCTGCCGGCATGCCAGCCAGGCGGGGCACGCGTCCCTGAGGAGGTCGAAAGGGCCACGTGGAGCAGGGTGGAGGGAGCACGGTGGGCCCGGGAGGCTCCAGCCTGGCCATGCGGCCCTCCTTGGTGCCCTCAGCCCACCAGACAGACCCTCTGGGGAACGCTGACCAAATCTCTCCAAGGACCTCCCAAGCCCCAGACCGCTGGCCGACCCTGAGACTCTTGGCCCCTACAGTGCCCAGGGCCCGTCTTTCCCTTCCCGGCCAGCCCCAGACCAGACAGAGCCTCCAGGCAGCCCTGGGTGGACCTGGCTGAGGGGGGGAGCCTCCTGCCCCGGCTGCCCTCAGGGGGTCCTCGCATGGGGGCAACAAGCACCCCGAGCCAAGCCTCCCTTCCTCAGGCCCTGACCCCCACGATGTGAGGGCAACAAGCACCCCGAGCCAAGCCTCCCTTCCTCAGGCCCTGACCCCCACGATGTGAGGGCAACAAGCACCCCGAGCCAAGCCTCCCTTCCTCAGGCCGACACCCCACGATGTGAGGGCAACAAGCACCCCGAGCCAAGCCTCCCTTCCTCAGGCCCTGACCCCCCACGATGTGAGGGCAACAAGCACCCCGAGCCAAGCCTCCCTTCCTCAGGCTGACCCCCACGATGTGAGGGGCAACAAGCACCCCGAGCCAAGCCTCCCTTCCTCAGGCCCTGACCCCCACGATGTGAGGGCAGCAAGCACCCCGAGCCAAGCCTCCCTTCCTCAGGCTGACCCCCACGATGTGAGGGCAACAAGCACCCCGAGCCAAGCCTCCCTTCCTCAGGCCCTGACACCCCACGATGTGAGGGCAACAAGCACCCCGAGCCAAGCCTCCCTTCCTCAGGCTGACCCCCACGATGTGAGGGGCAACAAGCACCCCGAGCCAAGCCTCCCTTCCTCAGGCCCTGACCCCCACGATGTGAGGGCAGGGGCGGTACGGGGCTCCCACTCCATGTTGCTATGTGAGGAGGTCAGTGCCCGGGAGGGGAGTCTCGTGTTCTGGGTGGTGGAGGGGCCAGCAGACCCTGGAGCAAGTCCCCAGCCCATACATAGTCCCACAGTCCCCAGACCTCCTCCCAGCGCCGGGGACCTGTCCGGAGCTCCTGCACCGGCTCTGACAGGTGAGGTCAGGGGCCGCACTCCAGGCCTGCAGGGCTGCCCGCTGCTGACGTCACCCAGCTGACCCGCCCGCGCCCACAGCCGCACAAAGAACCGTGGTGAGGCCCCCCCACCGTCTATCCCTCTCCCCCCCCAGCAGGACCGGCCCACATCAGCGCCAGCAGGAAGCTCCCAGGGGCCAAGGCTGGCCCTGCACAGGCAGGGACTGGCAGCCGAAGGGGCTCTGAGAAGCTCCGCTCACAGGGGGGAGCACAGCAGAAGCCCAAGTCCAGAGGGTGCACGCTCTGTCCCCACCTCCCTCTGCCCGGTGGCCCAGCAGCTGAAGCCGCTTCCCTCGGGCAGGCTTTCCCGGCACCAGGGGAGGCAGCGTTAGGCCCAGGTGCAGCCCCGCGTGGTGCCCGGGTGGGGCACCCGCTCCAATGCCAGCCCTGCCCCACAAGCCTCCCTCCGGGGGCCACTTTCCCCACGGGAGCCTGGGCAGAGCCCTGAGGCCTGCCCCCTGCTGCCAAGGGCCAGAGCGGCCGCGGACCTCCGCGGGCCGCCCCCAACCCTCCCCGGCAGCCCTGACCCCAGCCTGTGTCCTGTGGCCCTGCTCTCGCCCGAGCCCAGCTCTGGCCTGAAGCAGGTGAGCCTTCAGGTCCTCCCCAGCCATGCCCAACTCTGAGCTTGGCAGCCTCGTCCCCAGGACAGAGCCCCCTTCTCAGACCACCTGCCCAGTGGGCTGGTTCAAGTCTGCCGCCAGCAAAGCCCATCGCTCATAGGACCCCAGGCCCCGGAAAGCAGACACAGAGGAGCGGGTGGCGGCAGCCCTCACATGTTTGGACAGAAAGATGAAGACGCAATGGGTCAGACCTGGCAGTTGCTGGCTTAACCTCCCAGGGGAGTGGGGGGAAGGAGAGGCCTGTGAGGAGCCCCCCACCCAGGAGAGAAACAGCCCTCAAGGGGCCAGGGGATGCCCCGAGTCCTCAGACACTGGTGCGCTGGCCCAGGGTTGGCGGCCCCCATGGGTGATCTCGGGGCGCTGGGCTCCTCCTGAGCCCCAGCCTGGGAGGAGCTTCGCAGTCTGGGGGGGACTGGGAACCTGCAGGTGGGGGTTCAGGACCCCCCTGGGGAAGCCACTAGAGCTCCAGGCTGCGGTCTCTGAGGAGGAGGGGCCGCCTGTGCGTCCCTGGAACCAAGCCCTCCCCCCCTTCCGGCTCAGAAAGGGCCGTGGACAGGGAGGGGACAGGCACCCCCCGTGTGGGATGGCAAGTGTGTGGGGACACCCCGCAGCAGCAGCCAAGTGCGTCTCCCAGGCCCACGGGGGCCTTGCACAGACGGGCCAGGGAGGCGGCCCCCCCGAGTCCTGAACCCCGAAGGCACAGACCCACTTCCCAGGCGGGCCTGTGGGGACAGGGAGGAGAGAGGAGCAGGCCCGGGGGACTACTCCTTTAAAGGGCAGAAACATCTCGGCCGATGCTGTTACAGAGCCCCACAAGGGCCAGGCCCCGCCTCCCGTTGGCTGGGACCCACCAGAGGGAGGGGTGCTCCGCTGTGCAGTAAGCCCTCCTCCCTTGGTCACCCCTGAGCCTGGGTTTGGGGCGGGTGGCTCAATCCCCCCCCCCCCCGAGCCCGACAGACGTCGAGGGTGCAGCTGGTGCCCAGGAAGCCAGTGGGCCAACAAGCAGCCTAATACAGCAGCAAGGTGTGGTTGTGGCTGTGGCTGTGGGTGTGGGTGTGGGTGTGGCTGGCCTGAGTCCCACGGCCCCCACCCCCCTCGGGGGCCTGAGTCTCCATCCCCAGGTCGAGGCTCTGCTCCCGCTTCCTCAGCTGCTGGTCTGGCTCCCCAGGCATCCAGCCCCACCCCGTTCCTGGGAGCCTCCCCCAAAATACCACCACACGACAGCCCTCCCACCCCCACCACTCAGCTGCTGCCCTGCAGCCCTAGCCCTGCTCCTGGCTCGGCCCCCGGAGGCGATCCGAGGGCCCCAACCAGCTAGTCCCCCCCCCCCCGCCCCACACAATTCCAGCTTTCCCTGGGAGCGTGGCTCCTGACCTGAGCCCGGTGCCGGACCACCCGGGGTGAGGGGGTGCCCAGGCTTCAGTGCCCCTCCAGAGCCCTCCGTGCCCTCTGGCTGCGTCTCACCCTCCTTCCCAGAGAGCCCCTTCCTGGTGGCTGCCTCCTCACCCCAGCACATAGCAGGCCACTCAGGCCTTTGCCTCCTCGTGGAAGCCCTCCCGGACTGCCCTTCTGTGGCCACCCACACCTGCACTGAACTCCCGATCAGATTCCCTGCTGAGCCATCCACGCTGGCCCCCTGCCCAGAGCCAGCTGGCCCCGTGTGAACTTACCTACGTAGAAGGTGTTGGGTGCAGGCCTGTCTTCGAGCTCCAAATAGAGGAGGTTGGTGGTCTGCGGGTCATGGCGAAGCCACAAGGCCACGCCCAGGATCACGCCTCCGGCCAGCTGAGGAGAGAGCAGGGCAGGCAGGTGTCACCCGTGGCCCAGAGCGCGGCACTGCGGTGTGAACCGTAACACACGGCGCAGTCCCACCGGGGGCAGGCGGGTGTCACCCGTGGCCCAGAGCACGGCACTGCAGTGTGAACCGTAACACACGGCGCAGTCCCACCGGGGGCAGGCGGGTGTGGGCCGCCCCCTCCGCCCGGCCGCGGTCCAAGGGCCTCCCACTGCCCCCCGCCCCGCCAATGTCCACGTTGCTGCCCTGGTTTTCGAGCTGCCCCAGGAAGGCCTGGGCACTGAGGACGCTGCAGCCATCAGGGACCACGCTGCAGGCCCCCACCACTAGTGAAATGAGACTCCAGGACAAGTGACCATGTGTCAGACGCCGGACACCCAGGTCCATCGGGTGCAGAAGGAAGACTCCTTCCGTGGAGCCGTGTCCCAAAGACTGCACGGGACATACTTAACGCCCAGAGTGCACTGGTTGTCCATCTGAAGGTCCAGCTTTAACTGGATGTCCTGTATTTTTATTTGCTGAATCTGGCCAGAGGCCACAGCAGACACCCAGCACCCCAGGGAATGTTGGGCCCCTCCCAGGGCTGGTGCTGCCAACAGTCCTGAGCACGTGGGCACCCCGCGGAGGGGGCTCCGAGCCTGCCGGCAGGGGCGGGGAAGGGGTCTGACACCATTGAGGCTGGGGGGGGACCGGGGCAGGACAGTGCAGGGAGGGGAGGGGGTCTGACACCATCGAGGCTGGGGGGGGGGGCCGGGGCAGGACAGTGCAGGGAGGGGAGGGGGTCTGACACCATCGAGGCTGGGGGGGGGACCGGGGCAGGACAGTGCAGGGAGGGGAGGGGGTCTGACACCATCGAGGCTGGGGGGGGGGACCGGGGCAGGACAGTGCAGGGAGGGGAGGGGGTCTGACACCATCGAGGCCCGGTGCGGGGGGACTGGGGCAGGACAGTGCAGGGAGGGGAGGGGGTCTGACACCATCGAGGCTGGGGGGGGACCGGGGCAGGACAGTGCAGGGAGGGGAGGGGGTCTGACACCATTGAGGCTGGGGGGGGACCGGGGCAGGACAGTGCAGGGAGGGGAGGGGGTCTGACACCATTGAGGCTGGGGGGGGACCGGGGCAGGACAGTGCAGGGAGGGGAGGGGGTCTGACACCATCGAGGCTGGGGGGGGACCGGGGCAGGACAGTGCAGGGAGGGGAGGGGGTCTGACACCATTGAGGCTGGGGGGGGGGCCGGGGCAGGACAGTGCAGGGAGGGGAGGGGGTCTGACACCATTGAGGCTGGGGGGGGGGACCGGGGCAGGACAGTGCAGGGAGGGGAGGCACTGAGTGAGGAAGGGAGGGGCTGGCGGTGCTGGAGGAATCCGGGTCCGCCCTGGAAGGGAAGCTGCCGCTGTGTTCTCCAGATCAGCCGGGAGGGAGGCTGCCCTGAGCAGTCGGGCAGGAAGGAGGGCCCGCTTATAGCCTGGTGAGGGACGGGGGCTCCCAGGGCCCTCAGAGGACTGAGTGTGACTCAGGGGTGGGTGGGGGTGTCCTTGAGGATGAGCCCACACCCGGCCCGGTAAGGCCTCCTCCTGCCCGAGTATCTGACCAACTCGGACAAGCAAGCGCCCAGCTGCCCTCCGCACCCCAGGTCCCTCCCCGGGCTCCCCGGGGCTCTGCAGGGGCGTACCTCAGGCACCCGGCAGCAGCTGGGCTCCCACCCCCGAGAGGGGTGAGTTGGAACCCCCAAGAAGACCTGGCACCCTTCACCCCCAAAGCCCTCAGCCCCCTTCTCCCAAAGTTCAACTGGGTCTCCTGGTCTAGCGGGGAAGGGGCGGCCATGGTTGCCACGGAAGCTCTTCCATCCTCAGTGGGTCTACTGTGCACCCGCTGGCCAAGGTCCCCTCCAGGGCTCTTCCATCCTCAGTGGGTCTACTGTGCACCTGCTGCCAAGGTCCCCTCCAGGGCCGGGCCCCCGGCACCCAGCACCTAGGCCCGCTCTTGGGAATCTGTCACACCCAGGAGAGGACTGGAGGCCCGGGGGGGACACGCCTGAGGGCCGCGGAGGACTGGGGGCCACGGAGGACTGGGGGCCCGGGGGACTGGGGGCCGCAGAGGACTGGGGGCCCGGGGGGACACGCCTGGGGGCCGCGGGGGACTGGGGGCCGCGGGGGACTGGGGGCCGCAGAGGACTGGGGGCCGCGGGGGACTGGGGGCCACGGAGGACTGGGGGCCCGGGGGGACACGCCTGGGGGCTGCGGGGGACTGGGGGCCGTGGAGGACTGGGGCCCGGGCAAGTGCCCCAGACCTGGAGCTGGCAGCCATCTGTGGCTCCAGGGGGGGTTGAGGGTTGCCGTGGCAACTCTGGCTTGAAAACATCACTTATTCTGTTTTGAAACTGTGGTCCAGAGACGGCTTTGTGAGATGTTCCAGGACCGAGGGGGAGGGGTGGGCAGCCTGTCCAGGGCCTCGTCTGTAGCCACAGAGACTGGGCCTCAGTGTCCCCACAGCAGCGGGGAGGCCAGGCGTGCAGTGGTGCCTGGCTAGGGCAGGGACCACCCCCACCGTCCCTGTGTAACCCCTCACCCCAGAAACTGAGGGGACAAGCCAAGTCTGGGGACACATGGTCCCTACTACCCACTGCCCCTGGGGAGTCACATAGCCATCACTCCCCGTCAGGGGAAAGGCTGCTGGCCAGGCCCCTCCAGATGCCCCCTGGCCCCTAGCCTCCCCTCCTAACCAGCAGTAAACAGGGAGGCTAATCTCGCCTACCCGGCACGGTGGGAGCCTGGCTGAAGTGTCCCCCACACCCCGTGGGCCCTAGGTCACCCCCCAGGCCTGCAAGATCAGCCACCCACACAGAGGAGCGGAGGGAGGGGTGGGAAGGTGTATGCAGGGCCCAGAACCCCAGAACCTCAGCCCAGGAGGGTGGGCCGGGACCCTAAACAGCACATGACGCCCCCGGTTAAAGCCTGGCCCTCTGAGACGGCTGCGGTCCCAGGCTTGCATGTAGCTAAGCAGGGACACGGACCGAGGTTTTATAAAGAACCTGCAAAACTCAAAACTAAGAAAACAAACAGCCTCCACTTTTCTGAACAGACCAAAGATCTGAACAGACACGGAGAGAAGGGGGGGATTCGGAAGGAAGTAAACCCGTTGTCATCCGTTAGAGAAAAGCAAATCACCCCAACCGCAGGGCACCGCAGACAAGAGCGCCGACCACAGTCTGCGCGGGGGAGGGCACAGCTCAGTCCTACCTCCCCTCTCCTATTGTGCCCCTGCCCACAAGGCTCGTGTCCCCTGCCCACCCACCCCCACCCCCGGGGAAGGGAAGCTGCATCCACACAGAGACCTGCCCCCCCATATCTTCCCGTGAAATAGCCCCAAACTGGGAACAGCGCAGCCCCGACGTCCACCCCACAGGGGAAGGGGATGCAGGATCAAAGCTAACGGAGGGGTGGCCACACCGTGGGACCCTCCCTGCAAGAAGGAGTTAGGACTCCTCCGTGAAGCGTGAAACTGACACCTGCCTGACTCCGGAGAGTTCCACAGCTGGGCACCAGCCAAGAGGAAGAGGCAGAACCACGTGAGACAGAAACCAGACCAGCGGTTGTCTGGGGCGGGGGAGGGGAGGGGAGCGAGGGATCACCAGGTCCAAGGACACTGGGGGCTGATCAATGGGATCACTATCGTGAGGGTGGGGATCCTTTCACAGGTGTTTACTTATGTCAAAACTTAACCAGCTGTCCATTTTAAACTGGTGTCATTTATGTGAAATAAAAACTTAAAAAAAAAAAAAGGCCCTGGCTGGCTAACTCAGTGGTAGAATGTTGGCCCAGCATGTGGAAGTCCCGTGTTCGATTCCCGGTCAGGGCACCCAGGAGAAGTGACCAACTGCTTTCTCCACCCCCTTCCCTCCCCTCTTCTCTCTCTCCTTCTTTTCTCTCTCCTTCTCTTTCTCTCTCTCTCTCTCTCTCGCTGTCTCTCTCTCTTTCTCTCCTGCAGCCATGGCTCAGTTGGAGCAAATTGGCCCTGAATGCTGAGGATGGCTCCATGGCCTCCACCTCAGGCGCTAAGAAGAGCTCAGTTGCTGAGCAATGGAGCAAAGGCCCCAGATGGGCAGAGCATCACCCCCTAGTGGGCATGCCGGGTGGATCCCAGTTGGGGTGCATACAGGAGTGTCTCTGCCTCCCCTCCTCTCACTTAATAATAATACTGATAATAAAAACTTAAAAAAAAAACACCTCACCCCCAAACCCATGCTGACCAAACTTCTGAGCAGCAGGGACTAGTGTTTCTTCTGGGTCCCGAGGGACCCCAAGTCTTGCTGGCTCACTGGGCCCGCAGTGACCTCCAGCAAGCACCTCAACACGCTGAGGCCCCATCCATAGACCCGAGGACACACGTATGTCCATTACCAGAGTCCAGAGCTCATGGAAAGCCAACAGTCATGGCCTCACACAAGGCCCCAAGCCCCGGCCTGACCGGTCACTTCCCAAGTCCACCTTGGCATCTCTGTGCCTCGATATCCCGTGTCTCTGAAAGGGGTTCATAAAGGCACAGAAGCGGACATCCGTGGACACTGGGCGAGAGGCCGCTGTCCACAGACGGTGCCCGAGAGCCTCAACAATTGCCACCAGCGGCGTGGAAGGCAGACGTATCGGGTGCCACCGGACACACCTCCGCCCACACGGGGCCGCCGGGAAGCTGGCCGTGGGAAGGAGGCAGCTGCTCTGGCGGGGCAGTTCCCGGGAGGGGGCCCACAGGGAGCGCCTGGAACCCTGCGAGGGTCCTGTTTCTGTTCCTCTCCTGCTCCCTTCTGAGAACCAGTCTTAAGTAACAGCCCTGGAGAAGGACGGGGCAGACAAACACGCCGGTTCCTAACCAGCCCGGAGGCATCTCCACGCTGGGTTCCTAACCAGCCCGGAGGCATCTCCACGCAGGGTTCCTAGCCAGCCCGGAGGCATTTCCACCCCGGGTTCCTAACCAGCCCGGAGGCATTTCCAAGAAGCCCCTTGAAGGAGCTGGGTAGGCCTGGGGCACCCTCACCAGCTCCCGGGCACTGACCCCCTGGCTGGAGGCCTCACCCTCTGCAAGGACCCAGACAGGAGGGGGCCCTCCCCCCACCATGCTGCCCAGGGAGGCCAGCCAGCCAGCCTGTCTCCCTGCCCCCACAGGGTGAGCCCCGTAACGGCCCCAGGTCCTGCCCACGCGTTCCACGGGCAGCAGAACAAGTCCCTCTCAAGGATGTCTGGTCTGCAGCCCAGACCCCGGGGCCAATGCCCTCCGAGGGCCGCCGGCTCTGCGCCCTGGCCCCGGGGCCGATGCCCTCCGAGGGCAGCCGGCTCTGCGCCCTGGCCCTACCCCGCCACTGTGAGAGGGGTGTCCATGCTGGCTGGAAAAACGCAGGGTAAACAAACCACCCAGCCTGGCTTGGCAGCTGGGCAGTCCTGGGCGCCCGGAGACCAGGCCCAGGACGGCCGTGGAGGCCGGAGGCAGGAAGTGAGGCAGGAAATGCTCTCGGTGCCGCTGGCATAAGTCAGAGTCAAGAGTCCGAGCAAAGACGCTTTCAGGACGGGCCGTGGAACAGAGGGGTCGGCGGGGGAGGAGGGGTCCCCGCAGACTGACCGCGCCTCCATCCACCCTGAGGGGACAGGGCCACACTCCTCCCTGGTGGCATCCCAGGCTTCCGCAGGGCGGGCAGCTGCCCGCTAGGACCCGGCGACGGCAGGAAGGATGTGAACCAGGAAGAGCAGGGACCCTCACCGCCGCGCCAGGAAGCAGAACCCTCTCCCAGCCCCACGACCTCCGGAAGCCGCCTAGCCAGGCATCTAAAAATAGAAGTGGGGAGTTGAGGGGAGGACACTGGCCCTCCTGGACCCCACTGGCTGGGGAACAAAGGTGCCCCTTTCCACCAAGAGGTAAAGGGAGGCCCCAGCCACTTCCCAGGGTGCAGTGGCGGGGAGGGGCCCCGGGGGCCCCCCAAGGACCAGGCTGCTTCCAGGACCAGACCCTGCGCCTGCCACCCACTCCCCGGGCGGAAGACCCAGGGAGTGGCCTGCTCCCCCTCCCCAAACCCACCCCACTGGCTGGAGGAGCCCGTCCTGTCGGAAGCCCCTCTCTGCCCGCTTTGGGCCTTGCAGGGTGGGGCACGTGGACACAGACGTGACCTGCCAGAGAAGGGTGCAGAGGGGCGCTCGTATCTGACGAGGAGCAGCGGGGTGGGCTGGGCCCCACTAGGGAGGGGGTGAGGTGGGCGGGCTCAGGCAGGGTGTCCTCGGCCAGGAGCCACCGAGAAACGGCCGGGCAGAGGCTGGACCCTGCTCCCACCCAAGCACCGTCGCCTGTCCTGGGGGTCCCAGGGCCCTGGAGCCAGGCTGGGCTGTGAACCACTGAGGTTTCCAGCTCTGGTTTCCAGCCTGTCCCCACGACTTCCTCATGTGGTCGCTTGTGAATCTCAGTGTTCTTGTCGCCCAGTGACAATGCCTGATCCCAGGACGGGGCAAAGGGGACAGCTGCGGCCCAGTGCCTGCGGCCACGGGGCACCGCTACTCTGCGTGAGCCGCAGCCGGTACCACCTGAAGACAGAGGGGAAGCCTGCCATCCAGGGAGCAGGGTCCGAGCTGCAGTCACTGCTCCCTAAAACTCTTAGGCACCTCCCCGCCCTGAGCCCCACAGCAAAGACCTCTGGGGCTCAGACCCCCCCAGACGGGCAGCCCAGGGAGGTGGGCTCCCTGCAGTCCTCTCTCCTGATCCCACTACCGTGCTCAGTGCCTCCAACCCCCGGGGTCACTCGGCCTGCGTCTCCGCGCCCACCACCAGGAGCTGGCTGGCAGCCATGGCACAGGACTGACCCCAATGTCGCCCACAGGGGACGGCACAGCTAAGACAGGTCACGGGGTGCCATCGGCCCTCTCCCCGACAAGGCTGACCTGGGCACAGGACCATCGGTAGGGCACCAGTGGGACACCCGCCTACCTGTGCCTGCTCCACGTGGCGGGCCAGCCCTGGCTCCTTCCTCCCTTCCGTCCACCTCTGCGACCACGATCACGTCACCCCAGTCACTTCCAAAGTCGGAAGCGGGGGCTCGGCTTTAGGGAAGAGGGCAGGGCGGGTCCCTGCTCCTCCGAGGCCTCCGTGCTGTCCCATGGACCCCCGCCTAGGTTTCGGGCGCCCCTGAGGAAGCACTGGTGTCATCCTCACCGCCGTGGCGCTGGCAGCCAGCTTAGGACGGGAGAGAACCACGGCCAGGGGGTCAGGCACAGCCCTGTCCGCCTGCGAATGCGCCCCCAGCATCTGAGGGCCCGCCGGGAGGCCCCCACGCGGTCCTGTGCCCACTCGCTCTGCCATCAGGAGGAGGCGATGGGAGGCCCCGCCCTACAAAGTGCGTATGTGGGGAAGGTGGGGGGACTCAGAAGTCCAGAAGCTTCCGGAAGCATCTTGGCTCAAACCACATTCTGCTAGATAGGTGGTATTCCACCTCGTTTCCCGCCCAGGATACAGAGGTCCAGCCACCGGGCAGGTGATGTCTCCAGGGCTGAAAACCACCCAGGCCTCTTGCTGAGTGTGCCAGGCCTGGGTCCTGGGGCCCCAGGATCAGAACAAGAGCCCCCGGGCTTCTCTCCCACCCCCACCCCAGGGCCTGCTCCAAAAAACAGGGGCCCAGGGCAAAGGTGGCCCCCCATCCGTCCCTCCATCCGACACGCCCGCGGACTCCTGGACTGTAGACCCTTATTGATTTTATGACCCAGCTTCTTCCTCATCAGGGACCTCAGGTGCAGAGGTGGAGGCCGGGTGCCACAGAGGCTGGGAGCTGGGGTGCTTGGGGGGAGTGGGGTGGGGTGGGGTGCCTGTCCGCTGCCCGGACTTGGAAGCTGTGTGAGATGGAGAGATGGAACTGAACTGAGCTGGGTGGCGCTGGGCACCCTCGGGGGGGGGCAGGGACCCTGTGAGCACCAGGACTCAAGACACCCTCACGGAAGCCATCCTGTCCCGGGACAGACAACAGACTTCCTCTCCAACACCTGGCCTAGCCCAACGGCCATCTCCCCAAACCTTGGCAGCCCAGACGCCGGAGTGCTCCGGCAGTGGTGGAGGGAGGGGGCTGGGGGCAGGGGTTCTGTTTACCCACGCGCCTGAAACCAGGTGCAGGAAATCCCC
Source organism: Saccopteryx leptura (assembly GCF_036850995.1). Classification (NCBI taxonomy): domain Eukaryota; kingdom Metazoa; phylum Chordata; class Mammalia; order Chiroptera; family Emballonuridae; genus Saccopteryx; species Saccopteryx leptura. Next base: position 2,229,060 of record NC_089503.1, on the reverse strand, counting down.
GGGCCCCCCACCCCCACCCCCGAGCCTGCCAGGGCCACATTCACTCTCCCAGAAGGAAGGCGACAGAACCACCAAGTGACAGTCAGTCAGTCATGTGCCGTCTGGAAGCGAAAATTAAATGCCGGTTAGCATTCCCATCGGCCCCGCGTCCCAGCCGGCTCAAGCGCCACCACCTCTGGAAGGCGGCCACCAACTGCATTAGGTGGAGGAGCACCCAGTGCCAGGTGGGGGACGCTGGCAGCCGCTCTCCCCGCAAGGACCAGCACGGCACTTCTAGGGCTGTGTGGGCAACCCCCGAGGAGAGAGAGGGGTATCGTCATACCCACATACCCATCCTGTGGGTGAGGCCAGCCACCTGCCAGCTCGGGCAGGGACAACAGGGGTGGCAGCCTCCGCGTCTCCCTCACCGGCCCCAGCCGCGGGGTCTCGGTCCAGCCACCTCTGCCAGGAAGCCCCCGGCCCACCCTGACGGGCAGGATTCCCACGCTGCATGGCACTGGGTCCCCCTGCTCCAGGCCTGGCCTCCTGCCTTGTCCCCAGCCTCACAGTGTGACACCCGGCCGGCCAGGGAGCCCCGAAGTGGATGCCGCCTGGGGCCCACGGTCTTGGGGTGAGTGGGTTTGCAGGCATGCCCGTGTGGGCGTGCGAGAAGACTGGGCTCCTTCCTGAACACGCAGGGCGGTCGCCCGAGGCGGCTCCCACGTGCCTGTTTACTCTCCGAAGCGGAACCCTGAATCGTTCCGGGATCCAGACAGCCCGCTGTCACTCGTCTCTCCGCTCCTGCCCTCAGCTCCCATCCTGCACGGTGGCAGCAATGGCGAGGGTGTGCAGCGAGTGAGCAGCGGGTCAGGCTGGGCACTGGGAGCCTCCTTTCCCAAGGCACCGCCCCCCAGGTGTGAGCTACTCCGCCACCACCTCCCCCCCCCCCCGCAGCAGGATTCCGGGGACCCCACTCTAGAGGGGAAGAAGCTGAGCCCCAGGACCAGAGCTGTGGGATGGGGCCTCCACCCAGGTGCCACCCCCCAGCACCGGGTTCTGCTCCGCCAGGGTGTGCCCCCCCAGCCCCGCATGGCTCAGCTCTGTATTCCGCCCCCCCACCCCCCGCCCCCCCACCACAGAGGGTGACCCAGCATGGGTGGGTGGGGCCACAGTGACCGTGGACCATGGCAACTAGGAGCAGATACAGTTCTCTGCACTCAGCTGGGCGGGCCCAGGAGGGGAGAGGCCTCGGAAACATTTTCTTAAGTCTCAATAAAGAAAGCCCCCTGGGATGTGCTGGGCCTCCACCCCAGCTGCCTGGGAAAACCACCAGGCTCGCCCAACTGAGCTCCGAAGAGGGGGGCGGGCGGGGAGGGAGGTGGCTGCTAATCTGGAGAACACTGGGCAGGTGGGAGGCACACTACCCAGTCCTGGAGAAGTCCCCTTCCTTCACCAGCCCCCCACTTCCCGGACAGAGTGCTTGTCCTCAAAACCAGGCTCAGGGGCCACCGAGGGACGTCTGGGTGCTCCCCTGACCCCTGCTTGCCAGGGCCGAAGCAGGCAAACCCTGAGTCCACAATCATGCCCTAATCCAGGCGTCCCCAAACTACGGCCCCCTGAGGCCATTTATCCAGCCCCCACTGCACTTCTGGAAGGGGCACCTCTTTCATTGGTGGTCAGTGAGAGGACCACTGTATTTGGCAGCCCTCCAATGGTCTGAGGAACAGTGAACTGGCCCCCTGTGTAAAAAGTTTGGAGACCCCTGCTAATCCTAACCCTGCCCAGGGCACGCCTGGCCCACCCCCAGGTTAATACAACACCCCCAACTCCACCCCGAGGCCAGACACCCCAAATCCCTCCCTGCCTGAGAACGACCCTGACGTCCCTGCTGTCCGGGTGGGAAGCAGATGTCTCCGTCCCCACACACTTCCTCTAGGGACCATTTATAAAGTTTGCTCTCCTGGAGTCCCATCTGAGAAATACACTGTCCACCCAGCGGGATCCTGGTCCTACACAGAAGGAGGTCCCATCACTGGTTAGGGGACCGGCCAAGGGAGGCAGGGCATGGCCGAGAGTGGGGCTTTTCCGACACCCGCCCATTCCTGGTATCTTCTCTTCTGGCCTCCCCAGTTCCAACTCTGACAGGAAGTGAGAACAAGAGCGAAAGCCGTCAGTCAGCGGCTGGCAGGCGGCTGAGACCCAGCCAGGAACCATTCTCAGACTGGCAGCCCGGACACCCTCCCGCACCCAGACACGACCGCCCTGTGGGGGCTTCTTTCCAAAGCGGGTGCCCAAGCCCAGACCCAGACCCGGGCCTCCCCGCCCCCCACCCCACTGCAGGTCAGGGACACACAGGTCTTCAGGCTGCTCCCCTGTTGCCAACTAGAAGGGCTGCTTCTGCCCCACTCCTCTCAAGTCCTCCATGGCCCCCCAGCTGGAATCTCGGTCTGAGTGAAGAGAGCAGAGGATCGGGTCCCACAAACTGGGGCCACCATGGTGCAGGCACCACTACCACACGGACCACATCAGGCCCAGTGAGTCTCTGGACGCCCCCAAACAATTCCCAGGGTGGCGGCAGCTGGTTGGAAGGGGTGGTGGTGAGCTAGGTTGGGCCAAGAGTGGGGAGGACCGTCCTCAAGACTCGGAGAGAAGGTGCACTCCGGGGACCCGGCCGCCCACCCAGGGGCGGTGGCCCCGATGAGCTCATGGGGGCGGGACGCCGTGAGCCCCGCCCTCGAGCCACCCCTCCGTCCCCGCGAGGCAGGGTGGTCCGAGAGAAACAGTGGCCAGAGAGCTGAACGGGGCCGGGTACGCACCCCACCGCATCCATCCCCATTCACCACCATCACCAAGCGGAAGGGACCCGAGTCCCTGAAATGTCCCTGTCCGGCCGCGGGGCTCCGGGCCCCGATGACCACAGGCCCTTAAACCCGGCTCGCAGCCCCCTGTCCCACCCCGCCCGCCGGCGAGAAGCCGGGCGACCCGAACGGACGAGCCCCACCGCCGCAGCCCGCCCGCCCAGGACCCCCCACCCCGCGCCGGGGCGCGCACAGGTGGCCCCACAACTTGGCGGCCCGACTGCGCTCCCTCGGCGGGGCCTAGCGGGGCGCGCGGCCTGCGGGCTCCGGGGGCGCCCCGCCTCGCCCGGCCCCGCCCCCCGCCCCCGGCCGGGACTCACCCAGAAGACGAAATTGAAGACGAAGAGCAGGTACTTGATGCACTTGGTGCAGCCCTCCACCCCCATAGTGGTGCGGGCGGCGGGGCCTGCGGGGTGCGCGGGCGGGTCCTGGGCGGCGGGGTGCGGGCTCCGGGGCCTGGAGAGAGAGCGGCCGGGGGGCCGGGACGGCGCGTTCCGGAGGCGCGGGGGACGCGGGGGGGGGGGCGCGGGATGCGCGGGGACGAGTGGCCACGGAGGCCGGGCCGGGACACGTGAGACCGTCACCGCCGCCGCCGCTGCCGCCGCTGCTGCGCGCTCGCTCTGTGCCGGGGCGCGCGCCCCCCTCCGCTACTTAAATGGCGCCGAGGCCCCGCCCCCTGGAGGCCCCGCCCCCGGCCCTGCCGCGGACCGCCCACCCGCCCGCGCAGCAACCCCCCTCCGCACCGTCAGCGCACACTTTGGGGACTTGGTGCAACGTCAGGACACCAGACCTTGGGCGCGCTGCGCTGGGCGCCCGAGGACAGCCCTGCAGCCAGGAAGCCCAGGAAAGAACCTTTCCCTCTCTCCTCCTATCCTCCCTCAGGCGCCTTGTACTACTTACTACCCAAGGAGGCTTCCTGGAAGAGGTGACGCGTCAGCAAAGGTTCAGCCAAGAGAGCAGCGTGCTTCGTTAGCCCGGCTCCCCGGGACGGTGGGAACCTAGGTGGGTCATGAGGCAGGCCTGAGAGTCAGTGGGCCGGCCTGTGCTGGACGCTGTTCTCAGCAGCCAAGCCCTTGTCCTCTGGACCGAGCAGTGGCTGACCACTGTTTGGAAAGGTCACTGAGACTGTGTCCCCTAGATGAGTGTTAAATGCCTAGGAAGCCCAAACGACCTGCAAGAGGACCTACTTCCGCGTAGTTCATGTAGTTCATGTATCTCATGCACACGGTGGTGGTGCCAGTACCTGGGAGGCCAGCCCCACACTCCTACTGAAATGTGCGCTTGTGTGGGGGGTGGGGGAGAGGGGGGGGAGGGGGGGGAAGACCCCACTGCCTGGTCATGGAGCCAGTCTCTAGCAAGGTGACACGCCAGTGAAGACACGGAAATGACCACTAGCCCAAAGGACATGACTGACCACTTGAGACGTGTGGCCTTGTGCCGCTGCTGAGAACTGGACTTTTCATCGCCTGGGTTCGATTCCTGGCCAAGGCACACAGAAGTGCCCATCTGCTTCTCTATCCCTCCCCTTCTCTCTTCTCTTTCTCTCTCTTTTCCCCTCCCCTCCTGCAGCCAAGGCTCTATTAGAGCGAGTTGGTCCCAGGCACTGAGGATGGCTCCATGGCCTCCACCTCAGGCGCTAGAATTGCTCAGGTTGCAACAGAGCAACGCCCCAGATGGGCAGAGCATCACCTCCTAGTGGGCATGCCAGGTGGATCCCGGTCGGGGTGCATACGGGAGTCTGTCTCTGCTTCCCCTCCTCTCACTAAAAAAAAAAAAAAAAAAAAAAAAAAAAAAAAAAAATTAATGAATAAATAAATAAGTAAATACGATTTGCCGTGGCTTCATGCTTGTGTTAGCACTCCCAAGCATGTGTTCATTCCTAGTCTATGTTCGTGTCTGTCCAATGGACACTCTAAGACAGGGTTCCCCAAACTTTTTACACAGGGGGCCAGTTCACTGTCCTTCAGACCGTTGGAGGGCCGGACTATAAAAAAAACTATGAACAAATCCCTATGCACACTGCACATATCTTATTTTAAAGTAAAAAAAACAAAACAGGAACAAATACAATATTTAAAATAAAGAACAAGTAAATTTATATCAACAAACTGACCAGTATTTCAGTGGGAACTTTGGGTCTGCTTTTGCAGTGAGAGGGGTCAATGTGCTCCTCTCACTGACCACCAATGAAAGAGATGCCCCTTCCGGAAGTGCGGTGGGGGCCGGATAAATGGCCTCAGGGGGCCGCATGCGGCCCGCGGGGCCGTAGTTTGGGGACCCCTGCTCTAAGAGGAACATAAGTCTTCACCTGGGGGTTGGCCAGGGCCGTTTTTGTTGAGAAAGAGGCAGAACAGGCTTCTGGTGTTGGGTCCTGGGCGCCCTGCTCCACCCACAGTGCCCACAGCCCCGTTAACAGGACACTTCCAGCCCCAGGTGTGGGCTGAATCCTCCCTCAGAGAATGGCCTTCCCTGGGCCCATCTGGGCAGGGGTACAGAGGGGACATGGAGCCCACCATGCGGGAGTGGGCAGGGGCAGCACCTTGCACTCTGCGTCACCGGCCTCCACTCCAGCCCCCGAGGCGGGTGTGCGGGGGCAGGGCCAGCTTGGCCTGTGCTGTGTGTGCTTCAGTCATGAGTGAGGTATTCAGGGGGTGCCTGCTGGGTGCTGGGCACTATTCCAGGCTCTCTGGCTGTGAGGGAGCCTGGCAGCCAGAACCCCTTCCCCTCAAGGTTCCTAAGGCCTTGGTGAGGGTGACAGATGTCATTCCCCGGGATGATCATGTCTTCTGTTGATTCTGGGACGGGAGAGAATTCCCAGGATGCTTGAGAGAGTCTCCAGGGGTGGGGTGGAGGGGTGGCAACCCTCCCATGGGGGGGGGGGCTTGGAGGAGTCCACAATGTGCTCAGAAGAATGAGAAAGAGCCAGCCCTGCTTTCCAGGTATGGGGTGGGGTGGGGGGCAGATTGGAGGAGCAGAAAGGAAGTCAGTGGGGTGGGAACGCATCGCAGGGGTGGGGTGGGGGGGGTCAGAGTGAAGAGGGCTAGCGGCCAAGGCTGGGGCAGGTGGCCAGGAGAGCTGGCACTCTGGGCTGAAGGCCAGAGTGGAGCTTCTTCAGCTCTTGCTGCAGTGGGAGTGAATTAGAGGGGTTCGCAGGGAAGCCACAGGCCTGGCTCCTGGACAGACAGAATGCGGGACACGAGTGGCAGCAGGCTCTTTGCCCCCCCCCCCCACACACACACACAGTGGGACCAGCACTCACAGGCGCCTGCGGGCCCACTGGGAAAATGGGCCATGAGGGTCAGAGCTACCTTCCGGCGCTGGCATGTGTGTGTGTGTGGGGGAGGCTGTCTCAGGGACCCCTTCTGACGTGCTCGGCCCAGTGGCCCACCCACTGACCGCGTGAGGACTGAAGGGAACTCTCCCACATGTTAGCCAGGGTTCTCCAGAGCAACGGAACCAACCAACAGAATATACGTAGGTGTGTAGTATAGACTCTATATTATAAAAGGGACGTGATGGAGCCCAGGACGTCCCAAAGTTCCAGTCAAGAGGTCCCAGAGCCCCGGAGCTGACTGAGGGTGTGGGTCCCAGACAGGCCGGAGGCGGGAGGAAAAGGACCCGCCCCGGCTGGAGGAGCGAGGCCAGAGGAGAGGGAGACTCCCTCCTTCCCCTGCCTTCAGTTCCCTTCAGGCCCCGGTGGGCTGGGGGCGCCTCCCCCCCCCCCCACACACACACATTGGGAGGGCCATCTGCGTCACTGCCTCCACTCCAGTGCAATCTCCCTCACCTGGGGACACCGCCCAGACACGCCTAAAAATAACGTTCTGTCTGGGCGCCCTGTGGCCAGTCGTGTTGATATCACAGGCAGCAGTGAGAAGTGTGCCAGTGTGATGTGTGTGTGTGGGGGGGGCAGGTGGGCACCCAGGGACCGAGTCCTGGGAAAGGTGCCCATTTCGGGCGGGCTGACTGGCTGAGCTGGGGCTCCCGGAGGCACCAGGGACAAGCACCCAGCTGAGCTGTGTTAGAGAACGAAGGAGGGAGGGGCGGGGCTTGCCTGCACCACGCCCCGGCGGCCCCGCCCCGGGAGGGGACTCCCCTCCTTGTGCCTCCCCGCGCACCCCCACAGGACAGGGAGGGGCTGGCGGTGAGAAGGGGGAGACCAGCCAGCCGCCCTGCTGGGTTTGGCTCTGTGTTCCCCTCCTGTGACTTGGGGCTGTTCCCTCCGCCCCCCAGCAGCCTTGGTGCCCTGGAATGTGAGGATGTGTGTGGGGGGGAGGATGATGTCCCGGCCGGCCTGGCCCACGGGAGGGAGACCAAAGGCCACGGCATCCTCTAAGCTGGTTTGCCAAGCACAGCTCCAGGGGGCTGGTGAGTCACTGCTCTCCTGGGGCGTGCATTCGGTTAGTAGGTGGGGGGAATCGCTGAACCCCGCCCTGTGCCTTGATTTCCTGTGGAAATAAACAAAGACCACCCCAAATCAATGAAACAGAGGCTGTTTACGCAGAGCGTGCCACATCAGGGAGTCGCCTCCCTTACTGCCCTGGATTGAGACTCAGAGGCAGGCCCCAAGGGAGACAGTGCTGTACTTTTTTTTTTAAGACTTTATTTATTCATTTTAGAGAGGAGAGAGAGAGAGAGAGAGAGAGAAGTGGGGGAGGAGCAGGAAGCATCAACTCCCATATTTGCCTTGACGGGGCAGTCCTTGGTTTAGAACCAGCAACCTCAGCGTTCCAGGTCAACGCTTTATCCACTGCGTCACCACAAGCCAGGCTTGCTTGCTTGCTTGCTTGCTCTTTTTTTTTTTTTTTTTTTTTTTTTTTTTTAAAGTGAGAGGAGCAGAGATAGTGAGACAGACTGCCACATGCGCCCCAACCAGGATCCACCCAGCTGATCTGGGGATAATGCTCGAGCACTGAGCCATTCTTAGCACCTGAGGCGGATGATCCTCAGTGCCCGGGGCTGACGGGACATTCTAACCAGTTGAGCCACTGGCTGTAGGAAGGGAAGAGGGAGAGGAGAGAGAGCGGGAATGGAGGAGAAGCAGATGGTCGCTTCTCTTGTATGCCCTGACCAGGAATCGAACCCAGGATATCCCTATGCCAGGCCGATGCTCTGTCTACTGAGCCACTGGCCAGGGCCACGTTATACGTTTTGTAAGAAAGGAAGACTTTAACATCCTCTAAACCAGGGGTCTCAAACTCAACTCAGCATGTGGGCCGCAGAGCAAGATCATAGCCGTTCGGCGGGCTGTACTAGGTCTACAAAAGGCAACTGTTACGCAACACTTTTCTCACTGCAGTTGAAAACAACAAAAAAAAAATCAGTACAAGCACAATCGTACATGCAGTTTACTCAGTGTCACAAAACGACCAGAAACTGTAGTTCGCATCACAACTGCTGTTAACTAAGCTAATATCTAGCTAGGATGCTAGAGAAATGAAAAATACAAGTAGGCCCCTAGGCTTACTTAATTTTATCCAAAATATTTTGAACTTCGTGGATTAGTCTGTGGGCCGCACAAAATTGTTCGGCGGGCCGTGAGTTTGAGACCCCTGCTCTAAACAATCAAGGTACGGCACCATGCTAAGAGGAAAGGACATCCAACGAGCCTCTCAGTAGTTGCAGGTTAAGCATGTGACAAACTCCGGTGCTCCATCATGATGAAAAGACTCGGGGCCCCGTAGTGGCAGCCGCCTGCTGATATCACTCCTGACAGTGGAAGACGGAGCATTCCCCCTAAGGCGAGGACCAAGACACGGAGGTCCCTCTCACCACTCACTCAGCATCGCCCCGGAGGTCCTGGACTTCTTTCCTGTCGGCAAGAAGAAAGGATAAGAAGGCATCCGGCCTGACCAGGCGGTGACTCAGTGGATAGAGCATCGGACTGGAACCCGGAGGACCCAGGTTCAAAATCCCAAGGTCGCCGGTTTGAAAGCGGACTCATCTGGCTTGATTGTGGGCTCACCAGCTTGAGTGTGGGATCATGGACATGACCCCAAGGTCGCTGGCTTGAGCAAGGGGTCACTCGCTCTACTGTAGCCACCGGTCAAGGCACATATGAGAAAGTAATCAATGAACAACTAAGGGCCTGACCTGTGGTGGTGCAGTGGATAAAGCGTCGACCTGGAATGCTGAGGTCGCCGGTTCGAAACCCTGGGCTTGCCTGGTCAAGGCACATATGGGAGTTGATGCTTCCAGCTCCTCTCCACCTTCTCTCTCTCTCTCTCCCTCTCTGTCTCTCTCTCTCTCCCTTTCTCTCTCCTCTCTAAAATGAATAAATAAAATTTTAAAAAATTGTTAAAAAAAAAAATAATGAACAACTAAGGAGCCACAAAGAAGAATTGATGCTTCTCATCTCTCCCTTCCAGCCTGTCGGTCCCTGTCTGTCCCTCTCTCTGTCTCTGTCTCTCGGTCTCTCTCTCTCTCTCTCTCTCTCTCTCTCACACACACACACACACACACACACACAGGCATCTGTCCCGGAAAGGGAGATGAAAGGAAGCCTTGAAGTCCCTCCATTTTGCAGAAGTTGCGATATGGTCTGGTCCCTAGAAATGTAACAGGAAAGGAGTGAGCCCCGGGCTGCGTAAATTCACTGAGAAGTAAACGTCACAGAGACAGACAGACGTGAGCCAAGGCGGGGTTGCCGTCAGCTCCCTGGGAGGTCAGAGAGAAAGAAGTCAGACAGAAAATCCTAAGGAATGTACTCAAAATCTTTTAAAATGAATAGAGGTGTTCAGCACCGGGGCAGGTTAGAAGATCATTTTATGGAGGAAAAAGGATAAATCAGCTTTCTTTTGGTACACCGGCCAGGAACCAACATGGGACAGAGAGGACGTGTCCCATCTGTGAGAGCAGCACACAGGACGCACTGCCCAGGAATAACTTTAGCCAAAGCATAAGCCTTGTCCACTGGGAACAGAAAACGCCGTCCAGGGGGGTGAACGATGGGCTAACAACACGGACAGAGAGCCGGCGTTCCTGGGTCAGAAGATGCTATCTTGTCACAACCACAGTGCTTCCCCAGATCAGCTGCCACTCAGTGTGATTGTCACAGATCACAGATCCCCGCCGGCTTCCCCAGGCTCACCCTACGTACACCACGACGACGACGGAGTGGGCTGGGGGGGAACGGAACAGCCGGAATCGTCATGAGAACGGACAAAGGGGTTGGACACACGGCCCCCAATTCAAACATTCTGCAAAGCCCCCAAAGACGGCGTGGCCTTTGGCTTAGGACAGACAGGGAGACCAGATGAACAGAAAACCCAGAGCCCCGGCACAAGGCACAAACCGTCACCGACAGGTGCACAGGCTCCCATTCCCCGTGGCCCGGCTCCCTGGGGGTGGGGAGGAGTCAGCATGCGTCCTCTCCCTGTCGGGCGTGGGCGGGATCAAGCTAGGAGCCGGTGTCACCCATCTCGGCCCTGGCCTCTGTCGAGGGGTTACCGCCATCGTGGGTTTCCCACCTGACCCACCACGACCTGTTTGATTCACCTCTTCATCCTCAGCGGCTGCCCCTCTCTCTCTCTCCATCCCTCCCCTCCCCACAAGCCTCCCCCTGGGAAAGGGACGTTAGCTTTAAAAACATACTTTGTTCTTTATTGGGGGGATCATCCCTGCTTCTGGCATTTGGAACAGCAGCCCCCGGGTCCTGGGACCACGGCATCCGGCAGAGGAAACGTGGAGGTGACTTGAGGAAGAAAGAAAAAAAGAGTTGTCCTACCAGTGGATGCAGGTGGCCGAGCAAACACCTGAGGACTATCAGCTTGTCGGTGCCAGTCACCTTCCAAACCTGCAAGGGGGCTCTCCTGGTGGGCACTGCCATGGTCTGCTGTAATGCATCCCTCAAATTCCTGTAGTGGGCCCTGGCTGGTTGGCTTAGTGGTAGAGCGTCGGCCTGGTGTGTGGGGGGGTCCCGGGTTCGATTCCCGGCCAGGGCACACAGGAGAAGCGCCCATCTGCTTCTCCACCCTTCCCCCTCTCCTTCCTCTCTGTCTCTCTCTTCCCCTCCCGCAGCCGAGGCTCCATTGGAGCAAAGTTGGCCCGGGCGCTGAGGATGGCTCTGTGGCCTCTGCCTCAGTCATTAGAATGGCTCTGATCGCAACAGAGCGACACCCTAGATGGGCAGAGCATCACCCCCTGGTGGGCATGCCGGGTGGATCCCAGTCGGGCGCATGCGGGAGTCTGTCTGACTGCCTCCCCGTTTCCAGCTTCAGAAAAACACACACACAAAAAATTCCTGTGATGATCTCCACGGGGCTGGGCCCATAGGGGCATCCTCCAATAAGCCGGGTTTCCATTGCCCATGTGCCTGACCACACAGCCAGGCCACTGGCCACTGCCCATGACTCAGTAGGAACCACAGCATGGAAGGTGTTCCCACATTCGGTTCTTTCATCAGCTCTGTGGCTGGTGCCGACGGGGACCGGGGCCTGAGCCGGTCTGCTTCGGGCCGGTTGGGCCTGTGTGGGTCCTTGACTTCGTGAAGGAGTGATTTCACAACAGGAGTCCAGGCGATGTTGAGAGCGTGTTTGTTACAGCTGGGGACAGTGCCACGGAGGAAGAGGTTGGAATAGAGGAAGCCACAGGAGGCAGCCTGGGCAGGCTGGTCTGGTCCCTAGAAATGTAACAGGAAAGGAGTGAGCCCCGGGGCTGCGCAAATTCGCTGAGAAGTCAACGTCACAGTGACAGACAGACGTGAGCCAGGGCGGGGCTGCCGTCAGCTCCCTGGGAGGTCAGAGAGAAAGGGGGCCTTGGAGTCAGGGGCAGGGGTCAGCCTGGGATGAGCTACCCCTGCCCGCTGCTCTCCTGGTTGCCAGTCTCATGGGGACCCTGAGAGTGAGTGAGGGAGAAACCTGTGGGTTGCTCTAAGGCAGGGGTCCCCAAACTTTTTACCCAGGGGGCCAGTTCACTGTCCCTCAGACAGTTGGAGGTTTTTTAAAAAAAAAAACTATGAACAAATCCCTATGCACACTGCACATATCTTATTTTAAAGTAAAAAAAACAAAACGGGAACAAATACAATATTTAAAATAAAGAACAAGTAAATTTAAATCAACAAACTGACCAGTATTTCAATGGGAACTATGCTCCTTTCACTGACCACCAATGAAAGAGGTGCCCCTTCCGGAAGTGCAGCGGGGGCCGGATAAATGGCCTCAGGGGGCCACATGCGGCCCATGGGCCGTAGTTTGGGGACCACTGCTCTAAGGAGAAAGTGCGTTTGGGTCCTTTGTCTTGAGTGTTTTTCTTTAGCCAGTGGGAATCCTAGGGGAGAGCTGGGGTGGGGGGTCATGTGTCCTTTCGTATGTTGATTCATCAAAAATGTGTGTAAAGAGCCTGACCAGGTAGGTGGTGGCGCAAAGGCTAGAGTGTCGGACTGGGATGCAGAAGACCCTGGTTAGAAACCCCAAGGTCGCTGGCTTGAGCACAGGATCACCAGCTTAAGTGCAAGGTCACTGGCTTGAGCGTGGGATCACAGACATGACCCCATGGTTGCTGGCTTGAGCCCAAAGGTCGCTAGCTTGAGCATGGGGTCACTCGGTCTGCTGTAGCCCCCCAGTCAAGGCACATATGAGAAAGCAATCAATGAGCAACTAAAGTGCCCCAATGAAGAACTGATGCTTCTCCTCTCTCTCCCTTCCTGTCTGTTTGTCCTTGTCTGTCCCTCTTTCTGACTGTCTCTGTCTCTGACAAAAAAAAAAAAAAAAAATTGTGTGTGAAGAGGGGTCAGGGTTATTTTGTGATTAGTTTTAAATTTAAAGAACATGATTGAAGAGGAACCAGGACCGAGGCTGGTCGGCTCCCTGGGAGTGTCTGGGGTGTGTGAGCCATTTGCTCCTACGTTTCCTTGGTTAAGGAAGAGAAAAGTTTGTGGTTCGTTGGCTGGCTGTAATTGTTCAAAATGTTGGGCCTTGTTTAATGATTGTGCCTCAGTTTCCCTTACTCCACTTGTCAAGGGAGTTTCCCGGCTTCTTCCTCTCCAGCATCGCGGCGGACAGCATGCCATTCGGCCCCCTGAGCTGACCCTGTCTCCGCTCTCCCACCGAGCAGTGGCCTTCCGACCAGGAGGTCCGCTCCCCGTGGGACCGCCGTCCACACACCAAGCAGCTCTGGGTAGGTGGTGTCGGTTGGGGCACCGCCTGCAGCCCCAGACTCAGTCCCAGAAGAGTGGGGTCCCTGCTCGCCCGTGAGCGCCCCCTTCCCTGGGATTCTCCAGGCACAGGCCTGCGGGGGGGACCGTTCCCTTCCTTGTCAGAGCATCTCTCTGATGGCCCACGAGACACGGTGGGTATTTCAGGTTCCTGATTATTTATCTTATCCTTGGGTCAGGGCAGCTCCAGTTAATATCGGCTGGCGGGCTCTTAACACGTGCCTCCCAGATGAAGAGTCTCTAGACTAGAGCCCCCCCCCTCCCCGGAGGTCGTCGTCGCCCGAGGGTTTGGCCGCCAGCCTCCGTCTGCACCCCACGTAGGTCTACACCCCACATAGGGCCCCCCACACGGAGAATCTGTCCCTGCCAACACCCTGGCTTCTGCACCATGCCACGTGGCTCAGGCAAGCTTTAGCGCAGGGGTCAGGAACCTTTTTGGCTGAGAGAGTCATGAACGCCACACATTTTAAAATGTAATTCCGTGAGAGCCATACAACGACCCGTGTACATTACGCATTATCCAATAAAAATTTGGTGTTGTCCCGGAGGACAGCTGTGATTGGCTCCAGCCACCTGCAACCATGAACATGAGCGGTAAGGAATGAATGGATTGTAATACAGGAGAATGTTTTATATTTTTAACGTTATTATTTTTTTATTATTATTATTAAAGATTTGTCTGCGAGCCAGATGCAGCCATCAAAAGAGCCACCTCTGGCTCGCGAGCCATAGGATCCCAGCCCCTGCTTTAGCGCCTGCGCTTGTTTGAAGGGTGATGACAGGCCCGTGTTTACGGGCGTTAAGTAGGGGAACCCCCTGCAGTCCACCCACCCCTGCCGTCAGTCACGCATGCAGGGGAGGAAATATCATTTTCCTTCTACTCGTCTAAGTTCCTCTGGCTGGACCAGTAATCGGAGTGACACAAGACGCAGGAATGGGAGTAAATAACCAAATGTATGACGTAGGCACGAACGGGATTGTCCGTTCGACTGGGGGAACCCAGGACCGGTCAGGTTGTTCTAGCTCACATGTCCTCCTGATCTAAGGAGAAGACGCGGGGTGGGGGCTGAAGGGTGGAGGGGGTTGTAGTTCCGACTTCAAAGAGCAAGAAGGCCATTCACACGGAGATAAAGAGTTACATGCTTGCTAAGTAACATTTTCATTTATTTATTTATTTGTTTTGCTGGGCTGCCTCTCACCATGGAACTCAAGGAGGACTTGGAGCCCAGGGCCTGGCTGTCTGTCTGTCTGTCTCCCTCGTTCTCATTAAACTGTACTCATCAGTGAGGCTGTCTCTCTCTCTCTCTCTCTCTCTTCCTGGACTAGGCCCTTTATTCAAATCCCTTCAGGCAGTTAGGGAGATGGTTACAGGTCTGGTTTGGTTTCGTTTGTTCTTTTTTTTGTTTGTTCTGAGTCTCATTTCATAAAAATAACCAGCTTTAATCAATTATACCCCATAAAGGCATGTTTGGGGTCAGTGTGGACACGGGGGGTGGGGCCTGTGGGTGACTCTGCTTCCCCCGCACACACCGTGTCCAGCCCCATAATATTTACAATCAGGCGACATAATATTGATACAATCAGTTCCAACATTCCAGCTTTCATAATCTGCCCCTCTCTGACATTTTAAAAATTCATTTTAGAGAGGAGAGAATGAGAGAGAGAGAAAGAGAGAGAGAGAGAGAGAGAGAGAAGGAGGGACGAGCAGGAAACATCAACTCCCATATGTGCCTTGACCAGGCAAACCCAGGGTTTCGAACCTGCAACCTCAGCGTTCCAGGTTGACGCTGCATCCACTGAACCCCCACAGGCCGGGTTCTCTTGCATTTCCATCGTCTCCCGTCCTTTGGAAGCTGGAGTCAGGGCCTCTCGAGGGTGATGTGTTTGGTACCGCAGTGCCTGAGGCTCATGGGTCAAGCAGTCCTCCGCCACCTGTCCATTGTAGTACCCACTCCTGGTCCATGGGCATTGGGTCCCCAGTAGGGGGCTGAGCACAGGAATCCTGGCCCTGTGGTCAATCTTTATTTTAGTTAAATGGCCTGATTTTTTTTTTTGCCCCAGGCCAACCTAGGTCTGAAGTCTCCTTAGAGTCTCCACCTGCCGGCTTTTTAAATGCCTCCAAAGTGGGGTGCACAGCACCGACCTGTTTGAAGCCCTGTCAGGTCAAGGGACCGGAAGGGGGTGGGTCCCTGGGTCCCGCCCAACCTTGATAATGTTGTATTCAGACGCTGTCTGTTTAGCCCCCGACCATGACCTTTTGAGTCATCGAAGCTCTGAACGTCGGAAGACCCGCCACGCTGCTGGGACATCTCTCCCCATTTTCTTATTAGTTCACTGTTTCTGTTTTGTTTCGCTTGGCGGCTGTGAGGGGAAGCTGAGTCAGCAGCTTCTTCCAGAAGACTTCCTGGAAACGCAGTGAAGGGTGTGTGGACCTCCCCGGAGGGCGTTTGGAACTTCCTGTGAATCAGGACTCATTTCAAAATAGTGTTTAAAAGAAAAAGAAAATAGCCCTAGGTCATGAAATTTGAAAAAATCCGATACAGTGGCAACTTTCGTAGGAAATGACACTGCAGACCCACGGACCCGAGAAGAAAGAAAATGAAGAACTGTGGGTCAAATAAGTTTGCAAATATGATGTTGGTGTTTGCTCGCTTAGAGTTTGCATTGGGTGTGGGGGACAGGCTGTAAGCAGGCAGGGTCCTTATAGCCTAAGAGGTTTAGTTTAAAGACTAAGCTTTTCCCACCCTTTTAATACTAAGATCTTCTCAACACTAAGCTTACCCCACACCCTTGACTGTTGCATGATGTGGGGTGGTGCGCTCCTATGAGGAATCCCATTTATGCCTCAGATAAGTGACTTTGTATCAGAGACTTCCTTATTTGTATATTGGCTTAAAGGTTTTGATTTCTACACTATAAAATGAAACAGAAGCTCTCTTTCTTGGTTCCTGAAGTTAGAATTGCATAGGAGAAGCAGCCAAGATGGTGGAGTGCTGAAGGAGAAGCCAGTTTGTGCAGAGTTTGTGCAGAGAAGGAGATGGGGAACAGAGGTGAATAAGGCTGGAGCTAGAAACCTTTGATTCTAGGAAACTCGGATAAGTCAGTGACTTTGGGAGCCCTGAATGGAAAGGGAAGTGTTATCCCACTGTGTGTATTTCTTGCCTGCTGGGTGCGAGCTAGGATTAAAGGCAATGGCCCACCAGTTCTTGGCTCCGTTGTTTCATTACCGTCTGTCTCTTGGGCAGATAAAATATATTATGCTCACTTTGTTAAAGATGGTGCTGCCCACGTGGAAGGCCATCACCCAGGTGATGGTATTGGTTGCCCTTCTTGCTTGGGATGGGCGTGATTACATTAATGTGTGTTGGGGGCAAGCTGTGGGCAGGCAGGATCCTTGTAGCCTGGGCTTGGTTTTAGGACCGTTTCCCACCCTTTTTGATGTGGGGTAGTGTACTCTCATGAGTAATCCCATTATGCCTCAGATAAGTCAGTGGTCCCTAACCTTTTTTGGGCCATGGACTGGTTTAATGTCAGAAAATATATTCACAGACCAGCCTTTTAGGGTGGGATGGATAAATGTATCACCTGACCAAGACAAGTGTCAAGAGAGAGTCTTAGACGGATATAACAAAGGGCATCTGGTCATTTTTAAAAAATAAAACATCGTTCAGACTTCAATATAAATAAAACGGAAATAATGTAAGTTATGTCTTCTCTGCAGACTGGTACCAAATGGCCCACGGACGAGTCCTGTTCCCCAGCCCGGGGTTGGGGGACCACTGAGATGAGTGACTTTGTATCAGAGACTTCCTTGTTTGTGTATTGGATTAAAGGTTTTGCTTTCTACACTATAAAGTGGGGCAGACTAGGAGCTTGTTCTCTTGATTCCTGAGATTAGCATTAGAGAGGAGAGCAGAGAAAGGCCATGTGGAGGAGAGGAGAAGCAGCCAAGATGACGGAGTGCTGAAGGAGAAGCCAGTCTGTGCAGAGTTTGTGCAGAGAGAAGGAGATGGGGAACAGAGGTGAGTAAAGGCTGGTGAGGTAGAAACCTTTGATTCTAGGAAACTCGGATAAATCGGTAGCTTTGTGAGCACTGAATGAGTGGGTTTGGGAGCCCAGTGTGTGTTTTTACTTGCCCACCAGGTGCAAGCCAGGATTAAAGATGATGGCCCACCAGTTTTTGGCTCTGTTGTTTCATGGCCGACTCTCCGAATCCAATGTGAACCTGCACGGGTGGGTAGGTATGGCCAGCAGGTGGCTGTGATGGTGGCCGTGCCCACTGGCCATACAAGAATTTTCCCCGATGTGCGAATAGTCCCGGTGGGTAGGGGAAGGCATTGTCCTCCCCAAGGAAGGCCCAGCGGAGTGAGGAACCTGAAAGGTGGGAGCCAGTGAGCCCCACGTGCTTAGACGTTGAAAACAACGGCCAGGCCCTGGCCGGTTGGCTCAGCGGTAGAGCGTCGGCCTAGCGTGCGGAGGACCCGGGTTCGATTCCCGGCCAGGACACACAGGAGAAGCGGCCATTTGCTTCTCCACCCCTCCGCCGCGCTTTCCTCTCTGTCTCTCTCTTCCCCTCCCGCAGCCAAGGCTCCATTGGAGCAAAGATGGCCCAGGCGCTGGGGATGGCTCTGTGGCCTCTGCCCCAGGCTCTAGAGTGGCTCTGGTTGGGGCAGAGCGACGCCCCGGAGGGGCAGAGCATCGCCCCCTGGTGGGCAGAGCATCGCCCCCTGGTGGGCAGAGCATCGCTCCTGGTGGGTGTGCCGGGTGGATCCCAGTCAGGCGCATGCGGGAGTCTGTCTGACTGTCTCTCCCTGTTTCCAGCTTCAGAAAAATGAAAAAAAAAAACAAAAAAAACAAACAACAACGGCCATTAATTACTTCACAGTTTCTGCAAGTGGAGAGCCCGCGAGTGACTTAGGTTAGTGCTGAGTCCTCTGGCTCAAGGTACCTCTCACGAATACACCCCAGGTCCTCGCTGCTGTGGGCGCTCTGGGCCACGTGGGCCCCCTCTCAGGGCCGATTGCCATGTGGCTCCCAGCAGAGCCGGCAGGCAGTGAGTGAGGAAGAGAAGGAGAGAGGGTGACAAGGGGGGAGGGGAGGGTGGTTCTTTCTTAACCTCATCTCCAGTGACACCACCGGAGGAAAAAGGGGCCACATGCTGCCCTCCCGACAAGCCCAGGGGAAGCCCGCAGCGGTGGCCTTGCAGACTCAGAGACCTCCAGGGACCGCATAGAATGGTCAGAAATGAAAACTTTCTTACTCAAAGCAGTTCGGGGTGGGTAGTCCTGTCCTAGGGGAGGTATTTTTCTCTAACAAACTCGCCTCCCCAAAGAGACCCCTCCTCTTGTCTTTCGCATCTACAATAACGTACCTGACAACAGGCCTTTGAACTGTCAGGGTCATCTTTACCTGCCCTGCCCCCCTGAGGGTAGGCATCCCTCCAGAGCGGGAATCAATACCCCTCCATTGTTACCTATCATGTTGATTAGCTGTTACTAAGCCCCCCTGTGGAAAAGAAGTTTCAGTTCAGGGTGGTCCTTGGGTTCCTTAAGACAGTGGTCCCCAATCCCGGGGCCACGGACCGGTACTGGTCCGCAGAGAAAGAATAAATAACTTACATTATTTATATTTAAGTCTGAACGATGTTTTATTTTTAAAAAATGACCAGATCCCCTCTGTTACATTCGTCTAAGACTCACTCTTGACTCTTGTCTCGGTCACGTGATACATTTATCCGTCCCACCCTAAAGGCCGGACCGTGAAAATATTTTCTGACATTAAACCGGTCCGTGGCCCATAAAAGGTTGGGGACCACTGCCTTAAGACACAGTTCTCTGTTCCTAAGACAGTGATTGTAACCTTTGAATTCTGCTGTAAGTCCAAACACACCCTGCCTAGCCTAAGTCACTCGCCTAGCCTCACAGGGCTGTAACGTCATGATCTAGAAAGAAAAACACAACTAAGCCACAGAAAAAGGAAAAGGACATAATAGTACTGAACTGTGTACACTGTACTGTAGTAACAGAAAAAAATGATCAAAAGTGAGTGTAAAAAATATTCCTTACTCTAGGTCAAATAAGTTTGCAAATATGATGTATGTTTGCTAGCTTATAGTTTGCATTGGGTGTGGGGGACAGACTGTGGGCAGACAGGGTCCTTATAGCCTAAGCTTAGTTTTAAGACTAAGACTTTCTCACCCTTTTAATATTAAGATTTTTTTCAACATCCTTCTAATACTAAGATCTTCTCAACACTAAGCTTTTCCCCACACCCTTGACTCTGTTGAATGATGTGATATGATACACTCTTATGAGGAATCCCATTTATGCCTCAGAGAAGTGGCTTTGTATCAGAGACTTCCTTATTTGTATATTAACTTAAAGGTTTTGATTTCTACATTATAAAATGAGACAGACCAGAAGCTCTCTACTGGTTCCTGAAATTAGCATTGCAGAGGAGAGGCAGCCAAGATGGCGGAGCGCTGAAGGAGTGTCGGGAGCCGATCTACTAACGCTGGCTGACAAGGTCACAGCAGGAGAAGATCCACAACTGCTGGTTGACAAAGTCACAGCAGAAGAAGACCAATGACTGCTGGTTGATAAAGTCACCGCAGTGAAGACTAATAGCTGTGGGTTGACAAAGTCACCACAGAGGAAAGGCACAACGATACTTCCCCCTTTGACCTTTTTGAATTAATCTGGCCTTATATCCCCCCTTTCCTGGGTGTGTGCTATTATTTATGGCACAGGGATAATAGTATCATGCTTTCCCTGTAGATTCGTAGTAATTTCTTTGGAAATGAGACAGAAGGTGTGAGTTCCACAGAAAAGCCTGTAAGCCCCTTGAACTGGGCTCATAAACATAAGAGGCTGGCCATGATATCCCTCATAAAGGGTTAAGTTTGTAGGAGAATTTCTTCTTATTAATCATGTTAGAAAGAATAAAGTTAGAACTTAACTAGTGTATGAATATAGTAAATGAATAAAGTTTAACTAGACATTAGAATCTTAGTTAAGGTGTAGTGGAGTGGCCCGTTGCGTGGCCTTGGATGGGAGCACAGCTGGCAAGTAAAGAATGTTTTGTTAAAAGACTTGTTTTGTGACTGAAGGCAGTTGCTGGGCTTTTCTCAGTAAAACATTCTCATGAGATTTTGGTATTTTCCAAGAATAAGGAGAGGAATGTGGTAGGATTCATAGCAGCAATAGCAATTAATGCCTTCTGATATTATGTTGCTACTAGCTATCTTGCAGGTGCACTCTATGTATCTTTAAGTAAAAGTTACTCTTAATGCTATGTCAGTTTCTTAAATAGCAAGCCTTTTGTAGTCTTGTGAAAAAAGAATTAGGACACTACATGAACTCAAGGCTATTTGCCTGAGCAAGCGGTGGTCCTTTGCTAGTCCTTGATGATTTCGTCTGCTATCTCTCTCTGCGCCCTTGACTCACAACAACAGTAAAGTAGAGTTATTAATTAGTACTAATCTTTTAGAAGTTTGTACTGATATTGTTATTACTATTCAAGTTATTGTATAACTGTACTTTGAATGACTTACCACCTGATTTATAGCTTATAGATATGAATTAACTGTTATCTGGAAATATGTAACCATAGTGAAACTAAAACAATGATGTATTCAAAATACCATGTGATTGTAACTTAGTGTGTGTGCATAAAAAGTAAAGTTAGACCAGCCAATGGCAGAGATGCCTGGCAGTAAATGCTAACTAGAGAATAAAGAGAAAGAAAAGAATTCGGCTCTCTCACTCGATTTCACCAATGCCGTCTCCTCCTGTGGGACCCTTGGATCCCCCCCCGGGGCTGGACCCCGGCAAAGGAGAAGCCAGTTTGTGCAGATAGAAGGAGATGGGGAACAGAAGTGAATAAGGCTGGTGAGGTAGAAACCTTTGATTCTAGGAAACTCGGATAAGTCAGTGGCTTTGGGAGCCCTGAATGGAAAAGGAAATGTTTTCCCACTGTGTGTATTTCTTGCCCACCGGGTGCGAGCTAGGATTAAAGGTAATGGCCCACCAGTTCTTGGCTCCATTGTTTCATTACCATCTGTCCAAATCCAATGCGAACCTGCATGGGCCAGGTGGCTGTGATGGTGGCCGTGGCTACTGGCCTTTATTCCTGTGTTTGGCTTGCACACTGGAAGAGGCATTGCAAGGTGGGAGAGAGGGACCTATGGAGAGGAGGAAGCTGGAGAGGCAAGAGAACCTGCAGCAGGTGCTGGAGACACTGGGTCAGGTGAATCAGGATTGCCTAAGGAACAGGCAGGAGACGCTGGTGATGATTCTCCCTGTACGACAGGGGTTCCATCTCGAGAAGCAGCTGATATAGAGGGCACAGGGTCTGTTGCAGGCCTCTCTACCTTCTTAAAGAATTGTTCCAGGCTAGTCTGGAAGGTTGATGATGACTTTTCTTCCAAAACCTGCCTCTTGTAGCATTGCAAGGCATCCATCATAGCTCTGTAGACCTTAATGAATCTGCCATCGCTGGGGTCCTCAGCCTGAATTTTTTTTTTTTTTTTTTTTACAGGGGCAGAGAGAGAGAGAGTCAGAGAGAGGGATAGATGGGGACAGACAGACAGGAATGGAGAGAGATGAGAAGCATCAATCATTAGTTTTTCGTTGCGACACTTTAGTTGTTCATTGATTGCTTTCTCATATGTGCCTTGACCGGGGGGCTTCAGCAGACCGAGTAACCCCTTGCTCGGGCCAGCGACCTTGGGTCCAAGCTGGTGAGCTTTTGCTCAAATCAGATGAGCCTGCGCTCAAGCTGGCAACCTCGGGGTCTCAAACCTGGGTCCTCCGCATCCCAGTCCGATGCTCTATCCACTGCGCCACTGCCTGGTCAGGCTCAGCCTAAAACCTTGTCAACCCATCCTCTACCCTAGAAACACCTTCTGCCAAAGCCTTGGTAGTCAATCTCTTGGGTTCTGGGGTTTCTATCTCTTCCTCTTCAGTCAGCTGCTTCTCCAGGTGAACGCGGTCCTCAGCGGACAGCTCCTTCCTGGGACGCCAGCAGCTCTGTGACTTCCACGGGGACGGCCTTCCTCTTCTTCGACGCACTGCCACCTGGAGACTCTGACTGTCCTTTAGGAGCCGTGACAAGGGCAAGAAGGTGGCCCAACAAAGCAACACACACGGAACACTTTGTCTTTTACCCGTTCGAGATGGCGTCGGTGAGCGAGCGTGGCGGGGGACGCCAACGCCCTCACTCCTACCTACGTGGCGTTACTGCGTGTTCCTCTGCCAGGCGCACAACCGGACTAGTTCGCCCACGCAGTCCACAGCCCAATGCACACGGCGTAAGCCAGGACACTCACGTCTCCATTTTTAAAAAGTTTTTATGGCAGTGAGCGTCGTCAACTCGAAACGTCATTGGTCAAGGCTGTCGTAACCCGAGGACCCCCCAAATATACATTTTTACTTTGTATCCAATCCCAGAGACTTCCCCACATTGCCTTCTCTCGCCTCCCTAATCTATCACCAGTCCGTGTGCCGTAACCCCTTAGTCTCCCCCTGTGATTCCGATGTTCAGAACAAGCAGCCGAACCCTCATCTCCAGAGCACTTTCTCAACCCGCGGAGACTTTGCTTCCTGGCAATTGTCGACAGTGTGGCTCAAATAAACTCATAAAACAACAACAAAAAAAATTCTTGCAGGTTTGGGAGTGTCTTACGTTGACAGACCCACCCCTTTGACCTTATCTGGTGTTGGGAGCATCACTACGGCCAGCCCAAACTCTAGAGGAGTGGGGTGCACCTGGCTGTGAGTGTCGGGGAGTGAGGTCTTCGGGCTGCTTTAGACGCTGCCTCCGGCAGTGAGAAACGGGTCACTTTGTAGCCTAGGCAGGGTAGCTCAGCTGCTTCGAGTGTCGTCTTGATAGGCCAAGGTTGTGGGTTCGATTCCCAGGCAGGATACATATAAGAATCAACCAATGGGCCCTGGCCGGTTGGCTCAGCGGTAGAGCATCGGCCTGGCGTGCGGGGGACCCGGGTTCGATTCCCGGCCAGGGCACATAGGAGAAGCACCCATTTGCTTCTCCACCCCCCTTCCTTCCTCTCTGTCTCTCTCTTCTCCTCCCACAGCCAAGGCTCCATTGGAGCAAGGATGGCCCGGGCGCTGGGGATGGCTCCTTGGCCTCTGCCCCAGGCTCTAGAGTGGCTCTGGTCGCAGCAGAGCGACGCCCCAGAGGGGCAGAGCATCGCCCCCTGGTGGGCAGAGCGTCGCCCCTGGTGGGCGTGCCGGGCGGATCCTGGTCGGGCGCATGCAGGAGTCTGTCTGACTGTCTCTCCCCGTTTCCAGCTTCAGAAAAATACAAAAAAATAAAATAAAATAAAATAAAAGAATCAACCAATGAACGCGTACCTAAGTGGGACAAAAAAAAATCAATGTTTCTCTCTCTCCCCTTTTCTCTCTCTAAAATCAATCAATAAAAGCAATTTAGAAAAGAAAAGAAATGGGTCACTTTGTAATAAATACCCTGTGATCAGTTCAGACCAAGAGGAAGACAGCGGTTCGCTGGGGACCTGGGTATCACGAGACCCACGGACTGTTGGCTAGTTAGTTGCATCAAAGAGATCCAACATTACAGTGGAAATGCCGGCTGTCCTTCGAAGGTCAAACAGTCTTACCAACATGGGACCAGCCGACACCATGTGCCCAGATGTGGAGATGCTTTTTAGCCCGAAGCGGTTGAGCTCCCTCCCATGTGACCCAGCCTTGAGGGTCAACCTCCAGTTACAGAAAAAAGCAGAGGACAGAGCAGCACATAGCCCAGCAGCAGGTGAAGGGGAGACATCCAGGCCCTGGACTCCTGAAGGAGTTTGTGGCCTGGGGTGGGGGGGCGGTGAGGAGCTAGGGTGGGGGCCGGCAGAGCGGGAGGGGACTACAGAAATGACACAAGACTAAAAGAGATCCAAACAGGGGCCGCGATTGCACCTCGGCTTGAACAAACCAGCAATGAAAGCCATTTGGGGACATGGGGACAATGGAATCCACATTATGTTTTTAGGGCTGTTAGTTTAGCTGGATGTAATAATAGTGGAGGAGGCTGTGGTTTCGCTGGAGAAGATCTTCCATGTGTGGAGATAAATGTTGAACTTGATGAATTATTTACCCGAGAGGTGAA
This sequence comes from Saccopteryx leptura, assembly GCF_036850995.1. NCBI lineage: Eukaryota > Metazoa > Chordata > Mammalia > Chiroptera > Emballonuridae > Saccopteryx > Saccopteryx leptura. The sequence continues at coordinate 2,204,931 of NC_089503.1, read as the reverse complement.
GTGTCAGGATGTCTGTGATTTACTTTGAAAACTCATACATGTACATTTAGTCAAGTAAATGTGTGTGTGTGTTTGGGGTTTTTTTTGTTTGTTTGTTTGTTTTTTTGTATTTTTCTGAAGCTGGAAATGGGGAGAGACAGTCAGACAGACTCCCGCATGCGCCCGACCGGGATCCACCCGGCACGCTCACCAGGGGCGACGCTCTGCCCCTCCGGGGCGTCGCTCTGTCGCGACCAGAGCCACTCTAGCGCCTGGGGCAGCAGCCAAGGAGCCATCCCCAGCGCCTGGGCCATCTTTGCTCCAATGGAGCCTCGGCTGCAGGAGGGGAAGAGAGAGACAGAGAGGAAGGAGAGGGGGAGGGGTGGAGAAGCAGATGGGTGCTTCTCCTGTGTGCCCTGGCCGGGAATCGAACCCAGGACCTGTGCACGCCAGGCTGATGCTCTACCATTGAGCCAACCAGCCAGGGCAATGTGTGTGTGTGTTTGTATGTGTGCATATATAGAAAGAAGGGGGTCCTTTAAGGGACTGGCTTATGCAATTGTGGGGGCAAATCTGAAGACTGTCGGGCAGGTGGACAGACAGGAAGCTCAGGTAGGGTTTCCATGCTGCAGGCTTGAGGTTGAATTCCTTCCTTTTTGGGATTCCCAGCCATAGCTGTTCGAGCTGTCAACTAATTAGATGAGGCCCACCCACCTTATGGAGAGTGAGCGGCTTTACCCTGTGTCCCCCGACATTAGTGGATACACATGTGTTCATTTGACTATTGTTTCAACTTTTCTGTATGAATATTTTCTTTCTTTTCTTTCTTTTTAAGTGAGAGGCAGAGAGACAGACTTCCGCATGTGCCCTGAAAAGTATCTACCCAGCAAGCCCCTTACCAGGGGATGCTTTGTCCATCTGGGGCTGTTGCTCCATTGTTTGGCAACTGAGCTATTTTTAGCACCTGAGGCAGAGGTCATGAAGCCATCCTCAGCATTCAGGGCCAACTTACTCCAACTGAGCCATGGCTGCAGGAGGGGGAAAGGAGAGAGAAGTGAGAGGGGGAGGGGTGGAGAAGCAGATGGTCACTTTCCCTGTGTGCCCTGACCAGGGAATCAAACCCGGTACATCCACCCTCTGGGCTGATGCTCTACCACTGGGCCAACTGGCCAGGGCTGAACATTTTCATTCAAAGGAAAAAACCAACCCATCCAAGGAAGGACACGTGTTCTCCAGAAGCCACTGCCGAGAAAGTGAAAGGCCAGCTGCAAATGAGGAGATGTTACCCACCACCCAACTGAACGAAGAATGACTTCAGTCAGTCAGCCAACCGCAGGGACCCACAGTGAAAGTGGGCGAAAGGCCCCGACAAGTGTTTTCCCAGAACAGGAAACAGAAACACCTGGGAAACATGAAATCCTGGAGAATACGTGGGAGATGGTAATTAAAGCCCATGGCGTGACCCCGTCTAACACCAGCCAGACGGAAAGGAGCTTCGTTCGTGGGCGGGCCTGGACGCTGTGCGCACTGTGGGGGAGTACGCATGGAGCACGTGCTTGGGGGGAGGGGAACCGCCAGGGAGGGCGACCCCTCCTCTACCCGCCCCTCCCAATCGGTGTTTCAGCCTGGGAGCTGCACCCCAGGAAGGGGAGGGACCTTGAAATCGGCTGGTGATGTGATTGCGCCCTTGGATCACGTGTTCCGACTTGGAGCAGAGAAGGCAGGTGCGTGCGCTTGCGGGGGCTCCTCAGACGTGCCCGCTGGCTTGGTTTTGCTTCTTTTAGGTCTGTCCCAGGTGCCGGAGACCACAGGGGCAGTGGCTCCCATCTGCGAGGGCCTGGCCTCGGGGCTACCCGGATGCACCGGCTCTCAGCCCGCGACCGTCCTTAGGGGCCTGACCCCCTCACCACCCCCCCCAGGACAGCATGCCGATGAACCGGGAGACCAGGAAGCGTTAGGTTGCTTTGGTAATAACCACAGATGGCGGAGGGACGAGTGAACCCTGTTCAAGTCCTCCCTGGGGTACAACGACCGCGGACGTGCCCGTGGTCACCTACGTGCCTGCTCCTCTTTTTGGAGGAAGCATAGGCAACACGCGGGTGCTTGATTCGCTGCCCCTACCTACATCCAGGAGGTGCACTGGGGGTGCTGGCTTTGAGTGGCACGCAGGGCGGCAGGGAAGGGGCCCAGGCATCTGGCTTCGCTGCAGGCAGGACATACTGCTTGGTCCTGGTGAATCTGGGGCCTGGTGACCCTAGCAGGTGCCAACAGAGCAGGAAGCTCAGCACCGGTCTTGCATGTGGGGTACAGAGGCTGCCTGTCTGCCTCATGAGAACCTTAGAAGAGTCCAGAAACCCTGCCTGACCAGTGGTGGCACAGTGGATAAGAGCGTCAACCCAGAGCGCTAAGGTCTGAAACTCCGAGATCACCGGCTTGAGTGTGGGCTCATAGACATGATCTTACAGTTGTTGGTTTGAAGCCCATAGGTTGCTGGCTTGAGCAAGGGGTCACTGGCTCTGCTGGACCCCCCCCCCCTGGTCAAGGCACATAGGAGGAAGCAATCAACAACCAAGACGACACAACTACAGGTTGATGCTTCTCATCTCTTTCCCTCTCTGTCTCCCTGTCTCTCTCGCAAAAGAGTCCAGGAACCTAACATCCCTGGGCAAGGGAGGACTACTGGGCCTGCCCGGCTGCACAGTTTAGTGGACAAACGACACCCACTCGGGTCACCCCGATGCCCCATCACAGGAGTCGGTCTCTACCTGGACCCAGGAGGAAGCCGAAGGCCGAGTCTCCAAGGCGCTGCCCTGCGGCTGCCTGTGCAGAGCAGGTGTGAACGGGCAAGGGAGCTGCCCTTGCCAGAGACAGAGACAGAGGGACAGACAGACAGGAAGGGAGAGAGATGAGAAGCATCAGTTCTTCGTTGCAGCACCTTAGTTCATTGATTGCTTTTTTTTATCTGTCCCTTGACCTGGGGGGCTACAGCAGATAGAGTGACCCCTTGCTCAAGCCAGTGACCTTGGGGTTTTGAATGTAGGTCCTCTGCATCTCAGATCGATGCTCTATCCACTGTACCACCGCCTGGTCAGGCACAAAATTTCTTTTCCTGACGTCTGTGCCGTATACGTTTTTTAAATTTTTTTTTTTTTTTTTTTTTTTTTCATTTTTCTGAAGCTGGAAACGGGGAGAGACAGTCAGACAGACTCCCGCATGCGTCCGACCGGGATCCACCCGGCACGCCCCCACCAGGGGGCGACGCTCTGCCCACCAGGGGGCGATGCTCTGCCCATCCTGGGCGTCGCCATGTTGCGACCAGAGCCACTCTAGCGCCTGAGGCAGAGGCCACAGAGCCATCCCCAGCGCCCGGGCCATTTTTGCTCCAATGGAGCCTTGGCTGCGGGAGGGGAAGAGAGAGAGAGGAAAGTGCGGCGGAGGGGTGGAGAAGCAAATGGGCGCTTCTCCTGTGTGCCCTGGCCGGGAATCGAACCCGGGTCCTCCGCACGCTAGGCCGACGCTCTACCGCTGAGCCAACCGGCCAGGGCCTAAAATATTTTTTTATTGATTGATTTTTAGAAAGAGAGAGAGAGAAAGAAACACTGATTTGTTGTTCCACTTATTTATGCATTTGTTGGTTGATTCCTGTATGTGCCTTGACTCAGGATCGAACCCTGGCCCGTGGGGAAAATGTTCCAACCAACTGAGCTACCCAGCCAGGGCTCTGCGCCGTGTACCTTTTTACAGAATTTAACTAAGTTTGCTTTTTATTTCCTCCGTCTCTCCTTCCACCATTGTTGTGCATAGGAGTTAATTACTGCTGGTGCTTTTTTTTTTTTTTTTTTTTTTGTATTTTTCTGAAGTTGGAAATGGGGAGGCAGTCAGACAGACTCCTGCATGCGCCCAACCGGGATCCACCCGGTATGCCCACCAGGGGGGGCGATGCTCTGCTCATCTGGGGCGTCGCTCTGTCGTGACCAGAGCCACTCTAGCACCTGGGGCAGAGGCCAAGGAGCCATCCTCAGCGCCTGGGCCAACTTTTTGCTCAACTGGAGCCTTGGCTGCGGGAGGGGAAGAGAGAGACAGAGAGGAAGGAGAGGGGGAGGGGTGGAGAAGCAGATGGGCGCTTCTCCTGTGTGCCCTGGCCGGGAATCGAACCCGGGACTCCTGCACACCAGTCTGATGCTCTACCACTGAGCCAACCGGCCAGGGCCCTGCTGGAGCTTTCTTTACAGTTTATTTTGTACTCTGTAGGAAAACCAGTCGACAAGAACAGAACTGGGGGAGGAACGTCCCCAGACTGTCACCCACCACGGGGCCCCGGAGGCGCTGGGGTATCTTCTGGTGGAGACAGGGATCCCGGCTGGGGGGGGCGGGGGCATGGTCTTTGCTGTGCTAGGTGGGAGCGTCCTTGTGTTTGTGATTGGAAACACGAGGGGTGGGCCGGCGACAGTGTGTGCCCACCACTCTTTTGGCTGCTTAATCACAGAATGGCTCTTACTTGGGAGGCCTCCCCACCCATGGTCTTGGTGGGGAAGGCCCGATCGCCCCCCCACCCCCCACCCCGTGGAGTGACAAGTGCCTCGCCTCCTTTGTCAGCTCTGCTGGGGCTGTGGCTTTTCAGCAGGAGCTGAAATCCTCAGGGATCATTAGAGCTCATCAGAGAGATGGCGTGTGTGTCCAGGGGGTGGCCGAGGTTAGCAGGCAGAATTCCTCGAATACCGCTGCCCCCCCCCCCACCTCGAGTGTCTGCCTTCACCTCTGGGACCTGTGCACGTGGCATCACGGGAAATGTGATGAGACTTCTCCCTCTGACGGGGAGGCCACCAGGGTGGGATTTATGTCACCACAGGTTGGACCGTCTCCAGTTCGCAGGAGCAGGCAGGTCAGGGAGGGTCTCAGCCCAGGACCCCACACACCACTGCCGCCTTGGTGACGGTGGGGCCACAGGAAAGGGGGTGCCGAGGTCTCAGAGCAGAGCGTGGCCTGCTGACAGCCAGCGAGACGAGTGGGGCTCAGCCCGCAGCCTGACCAGCCCGGCCCGAGACGAATGGAGCTCAGCCTGCAGCCTGACCAGCCCGGCCCGAGACGAGTGGAGCTCAGCCCGCAGCCTGACCAGCCCGGCCCGAGACGAGTGGGGCTCAGCCCGCAGCCTGACCAGCCCGGCCCGAGACGAGTGGAGCTCAGCCCGCAGCCTGACCAGCCCGGCCCGAGACGAGTGGGGCTCAGCCCGCAGCCTGACCAGCCCGGCCCGAGACGAGTGGGGCTCAGCCCGCAGCCTGACCAGCCCGGCCCGAGACGAGTGGGGCTCAGCCCGCAGCCTGACCAGCCCGGCCCGAGACGAGTGGGGCTCAGCCCGCAGCCTGACCAGCCCGGCCCGAGACGAGTGGAGCTCAGCCCGCAGCCTGACCAGCCCGGCCCGAGACGAGTGGACCTCAGCCCGCAGCCTGACCAGCCCGGCCCGAGACGAGTGGACCTCAGCCCTGCAGCCTGACCAGCCCGGCCTGGCCCGGCCTCTAGCTTCCAGCAGAGCCCCTCAGGCCTGCCCTCTGCCTCCCCTGTTGTGACTCAGTTCCCAGCCTGCCTGCTCCATGGAGTCTGCGTGTGACCCCCGACGGGGACCCCTTCTCTGTCTGGGCCTCTGCCTTCCCCAGCTCACCACGATGCGGAGGGCACAGCCCTCATCTCCCTGTGCTGGGCACGGGAGGCCGCAGCTGGGGCATCCTCTGTGGGTGGACAGGCGGTCGAAACAGAGCCTCCATTGTCCTGGAGCGGCCGAGGCCACCCTAGCGTCCACTCGGGCCCAGAAGGTCATGGCGGTGATGCAGGGCGCCCGCCACCCCTCCGGGAGCAGCTGGACAAGCTGGGCTCCTGGGGCTGGCAGCCGCGGGCTCTGAGAAGCTGAGGGGGCTAGGGGCACGCGGGGTGCCTGGGCAGGGAGGGGACCCAGCCGGCCAGGGGGACTGACCAGGCTGGGTGAGTGGAGCAAGTGGCAGGCAGGGACGGCTGCGTCACTGTGTGTGTGGCGCTCTGCTGGGCCTGGGTTCTCCATACTCCCTGTGCACGGGGAGCCCTGGGGTTCCCCAAGATCATAGGTCCTGGCCTGGGGGCTGTCGTTCGGAGACCCCAGGGGCATCCATCTCTCGGTGCTGGTGGACATGCCACCGGTCAGGTCAGGTCTTGGTATGTATGCAGGTCTGTCCACTTGCAAGCTGCCCCCGCCTCTGTCCACACGGCCAGGGGTCAGAGCACCAGCCTGGCCCTGGGTTTGGGGATCCCCTGTTAAGGGAGGGGCGGGTGAAGTCTAGTGGGGGCTCAGGGCATACGTCCCTTTGCGGTCCAGGCTGTGGCCCGAGCGGATGGCGAACCAGAGGAAGGAGCTGATGAGCATCGCGTACACCTGGGGGTGGGGGGCAGCACCTGCACCAGCCGTCCCCGGGAGGGACCACCGCCTCCCCCAGGGAGGGACCAACAGGGCCACAGCCTCCCCCAGGGAGGGACCAGCAGGGCCACCGGCTCCCCCAGAGAGGGACCAGCAGGGGCCACCGCCTCCCCCAGGGAGGGACCAGCAGGGGCCACAGCGTGCCCAGGGAGGGACCAGCAGGGCCACCACCTCCCCCAGGGAGGGACCAGCAGGGCCACAGCGTGCCCAGGGAGGGACCAGCAGGGGCCACCGCCTCCCCCAGGGAGGGACCAGCAGGGCCACAGCATGCCCAGGGAGGGACCAGCAGGGGCCACCGCCTCCCCCAGGGAGGGACCAGCAGGGGCCACCGCCTCCCCCAGGGAGGGACCAGCAGGGGCCACCGCCTCCCCCAGGGAGGGACCAGCAGGGCCACAGCGTGCCCAGGGAGGGACCAGTAGGGGCCACCACCTCCCCCAGGGAGGGACCAGCAGGGCCACCGCCTCCCCCAGGAAGGGACCAGCAGGGCCACAGCATGCCCAGGGAGGGACCAGCAGGGGCCACCACCTCCCCCAGGGAGGGACCAGCAGGGCCACAGTGTGCCCAGAGGTCTAGGGAAGGGAGCCCAGCAGGTGCCACCACCCCGAGGCCACCTCCCAGGGGTCAGCCCCGCCCTGCCAGCTGGAGTCGGGGAGGAGGCCGTGGGGGAGGGCCAGGGGGTACCATCGAGGCGAGGCCGATGCTGGTCAGGGTGGAGGCGACGTGTCCGTGTGTCCTCAGGAAGCTCGTGATGCTCTGCAGGCAGTCCTGAGCGGAGGGCAGATGAAGGCCTCAGCCTAGCCCGCTCCCTCGCCCCCCGCCCAGGCATAGACCTGCAGGCCCCCCCCAGGCCAAAAGTCGGGGTGCAGCACTTCCCAGAGCTCTGAGAGAGGCATGACCACAGCAGACGGGGCAGCCCCCCACGGAACCCGGGGGCCAGCAGGTGCTTCCTCCGAACCTGCCTGAGCTGCCTGTGCCGGGTCAGGGTCTGGCTCCCCGGGGCGGGGGCGGGGAGTCACTCTGGGTCCCCTGCACCCCGCCCAGGGCCAGGCACAGCTCCTGGGTGAGAAGAGGGTGCTGGCTAACAGGAAGGGCAGAGACACAGCCAGGGGAGGAGTGGGGGGGGGTCCCAGGCTGTCCCGGGGGCCTGGCCCCACCCCAGGTGATAGGTCTGTCCTGGGCTTGGCAGCCACAGCAGCATTCTCTCTAGGAAAAGGGGGTGATGCCCATCTCTGAACCACGCAGACGGTGCCCTTTGTTGGCACTGCGGGGAAGCAGAGCGGGGTGGGTGGGGTGCGGCTCGGCAGGTCGGGAGGAGAGGCTGGCTGGGTGGCTGTCTGTCTGTCTGTCCCTGTGTTTATACGCTCACTGGACAGGGCCTCCCGGCTGTGCTGGACCACTAGCCAGGGCCATAGCCCAGCCCTGCTCGCCCTTGAGGATGGGGGCCATGACTTTGGCTGCCCTGGAGGTCCGGACCTCTGGCTCCTGGGGTCAGCTGCCACTCAGGTGTGTCCCAGCTAGGAAACGGTCCCCGGAGCTCTGGGCACAGCCCTGCAGCCTGGCCCGGGGTAGGGGTGGGGGTGGGGCTCAGCCTCACTTCTCCATGTGGTCCCACTTCCTGTTGGAAGGAGCCTGGGGCCAGGACACTATCTGGCACCAACATCATCCCTGTCAGCCTGCCCCCCCCGCCCCCACCCTCAGGACGGCTCTGCAGCTGGCCCAGACCTCTGCCCACCCTGTACAGTTGGGCTCTGCTGACCAGGAGGTTCACGAAGAAAACAGGCTCTTACCATTGCTGTCCAGATGGGGACCCGAGGCCTCCCCCTGGGTGGAATGAACCAGCCTCCCCCGGGTAGCCCCCGCCCCAGCATGCGGGGCCCCCCTCCCCCCCCCCCCCCCGCCCCCCGCCCAGCGCTGTCCCTCTGGGACGGAAGGTGCTGTGTTAGCTGAATCCCTCCCTGGGCCTCCTGCCATTGCATCCTCCTGTCTGCTTCTTGGAGGGTGGCCAGGAGCCCAAGAGATAGGGGTGGGTTTGTTTCCCGGACAGTGGGGGAAGGGAGTGGGGAGGCCGTGGGGGGAGGGAGGCAGTAGGGGGGACGGGTGCTGAGTCCCTCTCCAGGCCTTGGGGAAGAGGGGGCTTCCTGCCTCTGGTCTCACTGTCCCTGGAGCCTCTGGTGGCCAGATTAGCACAGGCTAACCCTGCAGAAGCATGCTCTCTGTAGAATGAATGCCCTGTGGTTCCTTTGGGGGCTCTCAGGATGCCAGCCTTCCTCCCCACCCCAGGCAGAGCTGACCACCTCTGCTCTGTGGCCCTCGATCGTAATCACACCCCACGGGCCCCCGACCCCCACCAGCCCTGTGCTTCCAGAGGCTTCTGAGGGCAGGGTGTCAGCGCCTGGCCTTGGGGAGCCTGGGCTGGGAGCTGAAGGGATGAAAAAGTGGACGGAGTATGGAGCCTGCGTTCAGCCTGGAGGAGGACCTGGCCTGGTGGGGGTCTTGGTCACCCAGCCCGGCTGCCTTCCCCACGCCCTTTGGTGGGCAGGTCGCCCAGGGCCTGGGGGAAGCCAAGGGGTGCCGCACGCCCCAGGCTGGGGCTGTGCCCCCGGCGGTGGGCACCTCTTCCTCACCTGGACGGCAGCCCCCTCTCCCCGACACAAGTCAGCGTCCGCGCCGCCCGGGAGGCCGAGTGGAGAACTCTTCCCACAGCAGAGAAACTGAAAAACAGATGGAGGGTGGACCAACAGGGAAACTGAGGTACAAAGCGGCCAAATGAGCAGGCGGGGTCCAGGAGAGCTGGAGGCCCCTAAGAGACCAGGACTGGGGCTCAGGGTGAGCGGCTGCCTCTGGGGGGGGGCACGTGGCACCATGCCCCCCCCCCCCAGCGGGCTGTCCTGGAAAAGGCGGGTCCCTAGCCCACACAGCGGGTGCTCACTGACACTGCCTGCCTGCCTGGTGGATCTCACACCTGCCAGGGCCAGGGTCGGCCTCGCGGGCCAAGACCCTGCACTCACCGGGCCCCTACGTAATGCGGTGCTGTCCGCAGCTTGCCACTCTTACTCATTCTTGGACAGTGGGCCTTCCGTTTTGCTCTGCACCCTGCACATTCCAGAGCGGCCCCGTCCAGGGCAGAGGGCAGAGGGCAGAGGGCAGAGAGCTCTTGTCCTCGGGGCATCGGTGGCCTGTGTCCTGGGACCCTCCACTCTGCCCTGACTCCGGGCGGCTGACTGGGGGCTGCCCTGTGCCTGTTTTCTCTATCTCAGTCCACACGGGGAGGCTGACCAGCCCAGTGCTGCCCAGTGAGGGGGGGGCCTCCCCACCACGCTCACCGTGTCCTGGATGGCTACCAGCTCCTGCCGCCGGGTGCCAGACGACCCCTTCACTGCCTGGTCATACACCAGATCATAGGTGTCCAACATGGCATCCTCCACCTGCAACGAGAGAGTCTCCGTGAAGCCCGCTCCCCGAGGGCTGGGCCCGGCCGTGCTGCTGAGGGACACCCCAATACCCCTCTCCCTCCCTCCGCCAGGGGGCTCCCCGAGGGCTGGGCCCGGCCATGCTACTGAGGGACACCCCAATACCCCTCTTCCTCCCTCTGCCAGGGGGGCTCCCCAAGGGCTGGGCCCGGCCGTGCTGCTGAGGGACACCCCAATACCCCTCTTCCTCCCTCTGCCAGGGGGGGCTCCCCGAGGGCTGGGCCCGGCCCATGCTGCTGAGGGGACACCCCAATACCCCTCTTCCTCCCTCTGCCAGGGGGGCTCCCCCAGGGCTGGGCCCACCCGTGCTGCTGAGGGGACACCCCAATACCCCTCTTCCTCCTTCCGCCAGGGGGGCTCCCCGAGGGCTGGGCCCGGCCGTGCTGCTGAGAGACACCCCAATACCCCTCTTCCTCCCCGAGGGCTGGGCCCAGCTCTCCTCGGTGGCCAGTCACAGAGATTCCCCAGACTTCAAGTGTGGGGACCTCCCCCACCCCGAGAAAGGCCGTTAATGCCACTTCAGCTCCCCAGGGGGTCCTGCAGGATAAGGCAGAGACCCTGGCTCTGGTTTTGTGGAGTGTAGAGGGCCAGCTGAGGACACTGTCCACCTGCTTCTGTCTCTGGACACAGGCAGTGGGGCAGAGAAGGCCGTGAGAGGCCGTGTGTCAGAAACTGGGCTCCCCAATGGTGCTCTGGGTGTTTCCCCACAACCATCTGTGTATTCCAGACAGCCTGAGCCGCTGGGCTCCTGGTGGGGTCTTGGTGGGCCAGGGAAGCCCTGGGCACCCAGGGCCAGCTTTGGGCCAACGAGGCCCCTTAGGCAGATGATGGAGGAGGAGGAGGATACTGAGTGACAGGGGCCTGGCCGGGCTTTGCCTTCACACCAATATCACTCAGACTTCATCGTGTCTGTTTACCTAAGCACCCCCTCCTGTGCCTTTCCTCAGGTGCCCCACAAAACGAAATGCCCAATGATTCCTTCAAAGACAATCTGGAATCTCACTTCCTCCAGGAAGGCTTCCAGGATTGCTCTGAGGGTGCTGGTCACCTGGCACAGGTGAGGCCTCTTTAAATTCCCCTGTTCTCTAATGCCTTCTTCCCCGCCTCACCCTCAGCCCTGCATCACCTCCCTTCACACTCCCATGCCATGCTGACAGCTGGGACATGCTACTGGGCGCTCAGAGGTGCCCCAAAGGTCCAGGGGGAGGAGGTGAATGGAGGACCAATGCCTGCTCTGGCCACTAGCACCTACCCTTCAGAAAAGGGTAACCACCCCTCACTGGCACCTTGGAGGACTGACTTGGGGGGGAGGCAGCCAGCAGGCAGGCAGGGAGGGGCTGCCTTGACCAGACTTTTGCAAAGCCCCTGAGCCCCAATAGGAACTAGATGATCTTCCATCCCAAACGCCCTCCTGGTGTTAATTAACCCTCCCTGTTGAGACATTGATCTGTAAGTCATCCCAGAGTCAGTCGGCCAGCCTGTTTCCTTCCCACCTGCTCAGAGGTGGGTTAGCACCCTGGGCGGGGGGTGGGGGTGGGGGGGGTGGGGAGGGGGGGGGGGAGGCAGCTACACTGCAGGGCGTGGCTAGGGGCCCGGACTCAGAGGTGGGTTAGCACCCTGGGTGGGGGGGTGGGGCGGTGGGGGGCGCAGGCAGCCACACTGCAGGGCGTGGCTAGGGGCCCGGACTCAGAGGTGGGTTAGCACCCTGGGTGGGGGGGGGGCAGGCAGCCACACTGCAGGGCGTGGCTAGGGGCCTGGACTCAGAGGTGGGTTAGCACCCTGGGGGGGGGGCAGGCAGCCACACTGCAGGGCATGGCTAGGGGCCCGGACTCAGAGGTGGGTTAGCACCCTGGGGGGGGGGCAGGCAGCCACACTGCAGGGCATGGCTAGGGGCCTGGACTCAGAGGTGGGTTAGCACCCTGGGGGGGGGGGGCAGGCAGCCACACTGCCGGGCATGGCTAGGGGCCCGGACTCAGAGGTGGGTTAGCACCCTGGGTGGGGGGGGGGGCAGGCAGCCACACTGCAGGGCATGGCTAGGGGCCTGGACTCAGAGGTGGGTTAGCACCCTGGGGGGGGGGGCAGGCAGCCACACTGCCGGGCATGGCTAGGGGCCCGGACTCAGAGGTGGGTTAGCACCCTGGGCGGGGGGGGGGCAGGCAGCCACACTGCCGGGCATGGCTAGGGGCCCGGACTCAAAGGTGGGTTAGCACCCTGGGTGGGGGGGGGGGCAGGCAGCCACACTGCAGGGCGTGGCTAGGGGCCCGGACTCCGCCCGTCCCCTCCTTTGGTGAAAGGAGAGTGGAGACCTGCCAGGCCACTGTGTCCTCATGGGAGGAGGTCCTGGTGGTGGCGGGGGTCCTGGCGGAGCTGGCCTGGGGCAGGTGGTCCAGTGGCTGTGACTAGGTCAGCTCAGACAACCCCTCCTCACTCCGTTCCATCCCCCACCCCCTCTGCTCTCCCTCCCTAGGGCCCCGCAGCCTCCAGAGCAAGCCGTCATTATTGTAACATTGTCAAGAAGGATGTCAGTCCCTGTGGCTGAGCTGCAAGTGTCCGTCTGTCCCCACAACCCCAAGCAGGGGCCATGAAGCTGACCTGGCCAAACTGCTACGTCCCCTGCCCGAGGTCCCCAGGCCTGGCAGTGGGGCCAGGCTGGACCCTCCCTGCAGAATGGGGCACGCCCTGCCATCTGCCCCCATCACTGTATTCAGGGGGTGCTAGGGGTGCTAGAGGCCAGTGTTTCTCCAGGAGAAAACGGGGGTGCGCCAGGGGGTCTTGGAGGCTGCTGGGCCCTGGCGCCCGGGTGCTTCCTGCCAGGGCACCTCGCTCTCTGAGGCCGTCTTCTGGAGCTCCAGCGGGCGCCCTCTCAGGATGGGCTTCCTGGGCCGCGGGACGCTCGTTCCCGGGACTACACGTCTTGGAGACCTGGACAAACCAGGTACCCGCGCGGTCCACGCCCCCCCCACCCCTCCTGTTTCCAGACCCTCAACCTGGGCTGTGCCCCCATCCCCTCTGTCTGCTAAACCCGCGTGGTTCGCTCTGGGGTGGCCTGTGGGGGCTGCAGTCCAGCCCCATGGGCCCAAAGGCCTGGCCTGCTCTGACCCGAGCACACATGGTGGCCGGACAGTCAGGGAGAGGAAAGGAGTGGCCACAGCGCGGGGGGGGGGGGGAGAGGGCCGTCTGCCGGGTGCTGTGAGGACAGCGGCCTCCCAGCCTTCCATCGGTGCCGGTGTACTTAATCCGGGGATGAATTATTAAGTGGAGCCAGGCGATTCATTTCCAACGCGGCGCCCAGGGCTAGGGACTGGAGGGCTGCGCTGTGGCTCCCGGGCTGCGGCTGGTGCGCAATTCATCATCCTCTCCCTCCGCATTCCTCGCACGGCCACCCTGTCCCCACACCGCGGGCCCGCGCCAGCCAGGGCCCCTACTTCCCACCCAGTCCCCACACCGCGGGCCGCGCCAGCCAGGGCCCCTACCTCCCACCCCATGGGGGGGGGGCCGCAGCCTGGCTTCGGGGCCACAGGAAGATGTGGCTGGTCCCCTCCCCGCCCCCACCCCGTCCTCAGGTTTTCCATCCATCTGTCTGTCCATCCGTCTGCAGGGTGGCCCATGAGTGAGCTGTTCTGACCCCATTTTAGGACATCTTGGGGGATCCCTGGTTGTGGGGGGAGGGGGGTTTGGGGCAGGGAAACAGGGTAAGTGGGTTTGGCTGGAATCTATTTGTCCTGGGTTGTCACCAAGGCCAAGGCCCCTGTCTGTGTCCCCAGGGTGGGGGCCACGGGATGGAGGCTCAGCCTGCCCCTGCCCCTGGGTGCTCTGGCCTGGGCACCAAACACCCTTCGGTGCGAGCCCAGGGCAGCTCCGTCGTCCATCATGAGGGAGGACCGACCTGGGCTTGGGGTGCCGGTGGGCCCACTAAGCGCTTCACACGCAGTGCCTCCCCACTAAGCTCTTCACACGCACTGCCTCCCCACTAAGCGCTTCACACGCACTGCCTCCCCACTAAGCGCTTCACACGCACTGCCTCCCACTAAGCGCTTCACACGCAGTGCCTCCCACTAAGCGCTTCACACGCACTGCCTCCCACTAAGCGCTTCACACGCACTGCCTCCCACTAAGCGCTTCACACGCACTGCCTCCCCCACTAAGCGCTTCACACGCACTGCCTCCCACTAAGCGCTTCACACGCACTGCCTCCCCCACTAAGCGCTTCACACGCACTGCCTCCCACTAAGCGCTTCACACGCAGTGCCTCCCCACTAAGCGCTTCACACGCACTGCCTCCCACTAAGCGCTTCACACGCACTGCCTCCCACTAAGCGCTTCACACGCACTGCCTCCCCACTAAGCGCTTCACACGCACTGCCTCCCCCACTAAGCGCTTCACACGCACTGCCTCCCCCACTAAGCGCTTCACACGCACTGCCTCCCACTAAGCGCTTCACACGCACTGCCTCCCCCGCCACGTAGCCCCCCCTTGGCGGTCGGGGTCTCCACGTTCCTCTGACGGACGGACGGACGGATGGAAGAGGACACAGGCCCGGTCGGGTGAACTAGCGCCCCAGGGCGCCGGCTGGGGAGGCTGACCCCAGGACAGCGAAGCCGGGGCTCCTTCCCCAGGCCGCCTCGTCCCCTGGCGGGCCTGGGTGCCTACCAGGCTGCGGCCAGAAGGCAGACGGGGTCCATCAAGCAGGGGCCTGCGGTCAAGCAGGGCTCTAAGAAGTGACCCCTGAGGGCTCTAGCTGGAGGATGGGCCAGACCAACACGACTTCTAGTGGAGGATGGAGGCGGGGGTGGGGGGTGGGGGCTGGGGCAGAGAAGAGGACCAGCTGGGAGGCGTCAGCGGGCGCCCCGGCTGGACTGTGGCCCGTGGCCCCGCTCCCTGCTGCCCTGCACAGGGTTGGAGCTGTAAACACGGTGTCACAGAAGACAGGAGGGAGGGTCTGCAGTGCCCCAGAGCGCTGGACGGGGCCCCAGAGCACCCTGGCAGCCGTCTTGACCGGGACCACCCATGCTGTGACCCGACCCCGGCTGGGGGTTGGGGGGTGGGAAAAATGAGTCTAACGCCAGTCCGAGCAAGACCGCTGGCCCGCCCCACCGAGAGCTGAGGTGCTTTTTGGGGGGCTCCGAGCCCCTCCAAAAGCCAGAGGAAATGTTCCTTTTCTAGTGTGGTCACAGGTGGGTGACCCCAGATAATGCCGGGGTGGTGGGCAGTTTGGGGTGACCCTTGAGCTGGGGAAAAAGGCATTGACTTGGGGTCAAGAGGCCTGGACGGTGTCTGAGGAGTGACCCCTCCTGCCCGCTCTGGGCCTGTGCCCTTCCCAGGGCAGTCCAAAGGGATGACCGCCACGAGGACTCGGCGACTCAGCCGAGTCAACTCCAAGGAGCACAGGAGGGAGAAACCAGGCCCGTTTCAGAGGGTGAGGAGGGCAAGGACCAGAGAGGGTGGCCACACACCTAAGGGCACACAGCACGACCAGGTCTCCTGACCTGGCTGCCCTCTGCAAGCCTCTCCACTCGAGGGCTGGGGCGTGAGCAGCCAGATGCCCCGAACACACAGGGGCTGGGCCGCTGGGACTCCTGATACACAGGGCAGGGGTCACTGCTCATCACCTGCTGTTCACACGAGGTTTTCCCCAGAAACCAAGTTTTCGCTCCAGCACAACCAGGCTTGGCGTTCCTGGGCCCGTCTTTACTGAGCAGATGGGGAGACTGAGGCCCAGTGGGAAGAGAAGGGACAGCTGAGAGTCACAGGAAGTCAGGGTGGACAGCGCCCGTGGACTGGGCTCTCCTGTCTCTCTCTGCGCCCCCCCCCCTGCTGGCCCAGGGGCTCCTCAGCTGCCCAGGGGCTATCTGCTCTGGGGCTATCTGCTCTGGGGCTAGGCTCCCAGAGATGAAGGTCGGGACTCAAGTCCTGCCAGCAGGTCTGTCCACGGCTGGGTCCCAGGGTGGGAGGCCTGCCTCGTCCTCCTCCTCTCAGCTGTGGCTTCTCGGCCAAGGGCAGCTGGGTTGCAGGGCTGGGCGGGCACAGGGTGGGCCCAAGGGGCTGGGCCGAGTGCACCAAGCAGACATGCACCCCTGCAGGAGGCCCCTTTGGGGGGCAGAGCCTGCATCCCGACAACGGGGAGCAGCTCAGGGGAGGAGCCTGACCTGTCTGTCGGGGACTCGGCACAGGGGCTGGGGGAGGATATTGGCGCTGGCCAGCCTCGCTCTGCGCCCTGGCCTGGTACCTGCCGACTGGAGCCACCAGCGTCCCTCCTGGCCCCTCAGGACCCCAGCACCGAGAGTCTGGACTGTCCTGCCCAGATCAAAGGGGCTGGGGCTGAGCTGGACCCACACGTGAGCCTTTCAGGGACCCATGACCCTTCTCTCTCAGCCTCTTGGGCACCCACTTCCTCCGCCCAGACCAGGGGAGCCTGGCCTAGGTACCCCCACCCCCAGCTCTGGTCTGGAAGGAGGTCCGATTTGCGTATGAAGGTGCCAGCCCCCACCTCCCAGGCAGACTCTCAGTTCCCGTTCAGACAGGATTTCTGGAGGGCCAGGCTGCCACCCAAGCGGCTGTCTGGGGTGAGTACCCGCGACAGACCGGGTGCCGGCGGGCATCAAGCCCTGCTTGCTGGGCGCGCTCTCTGGGGGCTGTGGCCCTGTGTGACTGAACTGTCCCAGAGCCGGGGCCTCCCTCCCTCCCTCCCTCCCTGGGAGCTGGGAAGGTGGCTTCTCAGCTCTGAGCCTCCCAGGACACCCTGCTGATACAGCAAGCACCCCGAGGACGTGGGCTGAGTGGACAGAGAGACAGACCCCTCCTGTGTGGACCCAGTCACCACCGACAGGAATGTCCCCAGGAAAGAGCCCACATTGAAAATGGAACCAGTAGGGTACCTGGGCTCCCCCACCCCCATCACCTAGAAGCCCGGTCTCAGAGCACAGTCTCTAGGCAGGTCAGGATCCTGTGGGTGTGGCCTGGACACCCTGTCCCCACCCCACCCCCCACCCCTGCAGGCATCTCTCCCTGCCTGGCCAGGCCCCCCATCAGGAGTGTAGACCCCTTAGCGAATATCTGGATGCACTGACACCCCCCAAATCCATCCCTCAGGAGAGCAGGGGCTCTCCCTTCCCCTGTTCCTCCCCCCCCGCAACTCCCAGGGGCCATCTTCCCGGGTCAGGAGGGGGCAGGAATGAGAGGCCTTAGTGTGGTGGTGGTCTGAGGCCTGTACCCACCCCCCCCTTCTTTCCCCTGGAGCTGCTGCCCCCAACCCACCCACAGGCAGAGAATGTTCCCACAGTGGTCCCCAAACACCGCCCCTCTCTCTTCTAGTGACAGGGGGGTGGGAGGAAGCATGGAACCAACCTTCTCACGGGACCCTCTGCTGCGTGATGGGGTGGGGGGAGACACTCACCTGAGTGGGGTTATGGTGTCTCCAGAAGGCCACCTGCACCAGGACACAGAACACCAGCGCGAAACACAGAAAACCCTGGAAGGAGGAGGGCTGGTCATCCCACGGCCGCCACCCCCCTGGACTGTGGAGGCCGCCTGAGCCCAGCTCCCCACGGCCTGAGGTCGGACCCCGGGCAGCCAGCACACAGGGGGTTCCCACCCTTTCTTCCGGCCCTTCTCAAGCTAGTCTTGCTCCCAAAGGCCTGTCCATGGCAGTGCCAGCCGCCCACCCCAGGTAGAGAGTGAGTCCCGGGCATGACAGACCCCTGACCACTGCTTCTGGGAGGGGCACTGACCGGGAAGGGCCAGGCAGAGCCTTCTCTGGGTCTGGGATGGGGCTCTGGGGAAACGGCCCCCTGTCAGGCGGTCCAGGTGCTCTGAGAAAAGGGACAGCTGGCTTGGTTTTCTTTTTGAAACGTCTACAGCTGGGCTGCCACTCTCAACCTCGGGAGCCCAGGTGCCACCCGGGAGGAGCTCAGGGCAGGTGGGGTGTGCAGAGATGGTGTGACCCCCACCCCTGCAGGGGAGCTCCCACCTTGCATCCCACCCTGCTCCTCCCAGAGGCCCATCGACCCTGGTCCCCTCACTCCTACCACGGCCTGGACCCCGGTGTCGGAGAAGACAGGCGTCCCCTGGAGAATGTGGTCCCGGCCCCAGCTCCCCCCCCACACTCTGCCCTCTTTCCCAGGGTCAGGGGTTCTGAACTCGCAGAAGCCACTGAATATTGTGGGCCCCTCCCCTGAAAAAAAGCGCTCCTGCCTCAGTGCCCTTTGTGGGCGGCCTCAGAGGGTCACCGTGGACCGGGAGCCAGGCCAGTGAGCTGCCCTGGACCTGCAGGGTCAGCCGGGCCACTGTGCGCTCTCACACACTCCGGTGTCGGCGGGGCGTCCCCCAGGCCCCACGTGACGGTCTGTGCCACCCCTCCCCGGCCTTGCTGGAGGTCACCCTGAGTGTGGCTGGCTGGTCAACTTCTCATACCTCTCTCCAGGACTGCCCACAGCCTGGAGCAGGCTGCTTACGTCCGGGAAGCAGTGACCAATGGAACAGAGAGAGGCCTGCAGATGCAGACAGACACAGGGACGCTGGCCAGCCCAGGCGGGGACGAAGACATAGTCCGTGTGTGTGTGTGTGTGTGCGCGTGTGTGTGCGTATGTGTGTGTGTGTGTGTGCGCGCGCACGTGTGTGTGTGTGTGTGTGTGTGTGCGTGTGTGTGCGTGTGTGAGGGGGCAGGGGCCGGGTAGCTCTGTGAGAGGGGAGCAGGCACAGGGGCCCCATTCTGCTCTGATTTTAGACAGTCCGTCTGCTTCCTGCCCTGGGCTCAGGCCCTGCTGGGGCGTCTGCAGGCCTCAGGCTGAGGACGGCCTTGAAGGTGTCTCTCCCTCCCCTCCCTCTCCCTCACGCCCCATCTTCCCCCCCAGGCCCCCTCCCCCTTCCTCTTCTCCTCCTTCCCCTCTTCCTCCCTCCCCTCTTCCTCCCTCTCCCTCCTCCTCCTCCCTCTCCCTCCTCCTCCTCCCTCCTCCTCCTCCCTCTCCCTCCTCCTTCTCCCCTCTTCCTCCCTCTTTCTCCTCCTCCTCCCTCCCCTCTTCCTCCCTCCCCTCTTCCTCCCTCTCCCTCCTCCTCCTCCCTCTCCCTCCTCCTTCTCCCTCCCCTCTTCCTCCCTCCCCTCCTCCTTCTCCCTGGCTGGCTGAGGGCCACCTTCCCCATCTGGAAGCCATCACCGGAGGCTGCCTCCCAGGCTGGGGGCCGGAGCCAGCTCAGGGGACCAGCCCTCTCCAGAAACCGTTTCATTCCTCAGGAGAGAACATCCAGCGCCCCGTCTCCACCCACCACTCTGCAGAAAAGGCAGAGAGTCTGAGGGCAGAGGGTTCTCCGCCAGCCCCCCCAACCCTGCCCCGTTTCATTCTCCTCGTTCTAAACAAAAGTCCGTAAATAAATGGAAATGGCTTCCTTCAGCCCCCGTTGCAACAAGCCCCGCGCGAGCTTAGCGCTCTGGCCTGGCAAGCTCCTTCGTTTCCTGTTTTAGAGGCCGGTTTGGGGGAGAGGCTGGAGCGGGAGGGGGCAGGAAGGGGGGGGGGAGCCGCGGGCGCACTGGGAAAGATCTCCCCGCTCCCCAGGCCCCTACTTATGTGTCCACTAACGCAGACACGCCCCACACACCACGCACACGCAACTCAGCGGGCAGGTATCTGAGGGTCAGGTGGTCCAGCGGCCCGCGGGGCCAGGCCAGAGGGCCATGGGCAGGGATGGGGACACACTCATGGGACAGCCCTGCTGGCCTCGGCACATGCTCCCTGCACTCCTGCCCACAGCTCGGGGCGCAGGGCGCAGGGCTGGGCAGGAGTCAAGGGGAGCTGGGAACAGATAGCCCTGGCCCCTTGGCTGGGGCCAAGAACAGGCCTGAACTCGCGAGACCAAGCCAGGGACACAGGAAACAGGCGACCGACTTGGCCTTAAGCCAGCCCCCGGGCGCCCCCTGGCGTCCAACGCTGCAGCTGGGCCGCCTTCCCTGGGACCCCCACTCTGCGGGCCCTGCGGGCAGCTCGTGCTAAAAATCAAGAACGGCCCTTTGGCAGGCCCCGCACCTGAAGGCCCCCTTCTGGGGGTCAAGCCGCTGCCCCCCTCCACTTTCCTCCCTCACACCCCCCCCCCCCCCCGGGCCAGCGATTTTCAACCTTTCACGGCTCACAGAAACCAATTGCTCAAATTCTGGAGCAACACCAAATATATATATATTTTTTGCTTATTTGACAAAAAATTGAAAAGGATCATTTTGATTCACTTTACACTGAATGGCAACTATTGTGTTGACCGTTGTCTTTTATTTTTATTTTTATTTTACAGTCTAAGGGACAGGAGGTCAGTGCCCCTGATGAAACTGTCAGGTATTGGTTTGTTTGTTTGTTTTGAGACAGAAACAGGAAGGGAGATGAGAAACATCAATTTGTGTTACTTTTAGTTGTTTATTGATTGCTGCTCCTATGCCTATGTGCCTTGAACTCCAGGGGCTCAAGCTGAGCCAGTGACCTCTTGCTCAAGCCAGCAACCTTGGGATTGCAAACCTGGGACCTCAGCATCCCAGATCAATGTTCTATCCACGGCGCCACCACCTGGTCAGGCAGGTATTGCACGTTTAAAAAATTCTTGCAGCCCGCTAGTGTGCTACCTACCAGTTGAAAATCGCTGACCCGGGCTCTTGGCCACAGCCGGACTGCACAGGCCAGCCCGGAGTCACAGCGGACACCCAGGCCTGCCCTATCTTGCCTATGGGGTCCCTGTTAGGGTTGGAGCTGTCTGACCCCACTCTGCTCCCAAGCACATCTAACGCTGGCCGGCCTGGGGCTGCAGCTCTCCGGGCGCAGGTGACCTTGTTCCTGCCCTTGGAAATGGGTATGACCGGGAGTCACTCAACAAATATGTGATGACACAAGCTGGGCTGAGAACCCTGACAGTGCCAGGGCTTGGTCACTACTGGGGGAAAGCACAGCCCCTCCACCCCTGCACTTGCTTTTGGGGGTCTCTGGCCCAGGGCTGAAGGCAGCAAAGCGGGGGCCTCCTGGGTGGAGTGGAGGAAGAAAGGCTGTGAACTCCATGCACCCCAAGCATCACGCCTGTGCCAGATGGTAGCCAGAGGAAGAGCAAGGTATCAGCGGAGCTGCGCCCCAGCTAATGAGAGAGAGGAGGAGCTTGAGCCCAGTGAGGAGGCGGGGCTGGCAGGCAGAGCAGCAGGACTAAGGTGAGCCACCGTGGAAGAGCAGGTATGGTGTCTAGGTGCCAGGGTACTGGCTGGTATCTAGGGGAGGGTCCTGGCTGGTGTCTAGGGGGAGGGTCCTGGCTGGTATCTAGGGGAGGGGCCCTGGTTGATGTCTGGGGGAGGGTCCTGGCTGATGTCTAGGGGGAGGGGCCTGGCTGGTATCTAGGGGAGGGGCCTGGCTGGTGCCCAGGGGAGGGTCCTGGCTGGTGTCTAGGGGGAAAGACCTGGCTGGTCTCTAGGGGAGGGGCCCTGGTTGGTGTCTAGGGGAGGGGCCTGGCTGGTGTCTAGGGGAGGGGCCTGGCTGGTGTCTAGGGGGAGGGGCCTGGCTGGTGTCTAGGGGGAGGGGCCTGGCTGGTGTCTAGGGGAGGGGCCTGGCTGATGTCTAGGGGAGGGGCTCTGGCTGGTGTCCAGGGGGAGGGGCCTGGCTGGTGTCTAGGGGGAGGGGCCTGGCTGTTGTCTAGGGGGAGGGGCCTGGCTGGTATCTAGGGGAGGGGCCTGGCTGGTGTCTAGGGGGAGGGGCCTGGCTGGTGTCTAGGGGGAGGGGCCTGGCTGGTGTCTAGGGGAGGGGCCCTGGTTGATGTCTGGGGGAGGGTCCTGGCTGGTGTCCAGGGGGAGGGTCCTGGCTGGTGTCTAGGGGGAGGGGCCTGGTTGGTATCTAGGGGAGGGGCCTGGCTGGTGCCCAGGGGAGGGGCCTGGCTGGTGTCTAGGGGGAAATACCTGACTGGTCTCTAGGGGAGGGGCCCTGGTTGGTGTCTAGGGGAGGGGCCTGGCTGGTATCTAGGGGAGGGGCCTGGCTGGTGTCTAGGGGGAGAGACCTGGCTGGTGTCTAGGGGAGGGGCCTGGCTGGTGTCTAGGGGAGGGGCCTGGCCCCTATCCGTCCACATCCCTCCATCCACTGGGCAGAGACAGGCACTTCGGGACATATATAGGTTCTGACATTCCTGCTTCCAATCTGGGGGCTGAGGGTGCTGGGGTATGGAAGACTCACCCCGGCCATGAGACCCCCGGCCTCCCGCACAGTGGCTGCGGCACTCAGCACAGCCCCCAGGATGAGGAGCCCTGCCAGGCTGATCCCTGTGAAGAAGGCTGGTTGGGGGACAGAGAGGAGCAGAGTTAGGAGGAGGCCCCAGCTCAGGGGCCCTAGTGTGGAGAGCTTGGGTCTAAAATCTACTCGAAATAAGTGTGTGTGTGTGTGTGTGTGTGTGTGTGCTGGGCTTTTGGGAGCTCTGGCTACGCCACGTGTCCCCATCAGGCAGGGCTGTGCCGCCCACCACATTTCCCCCTTCTCTCCACACTCAGAAGCACCCAAGGTAGGGGGAGGCCCTGCCCCCCACCTCTGCTTCCTGCTCTACTGGCTGGGGCTATCTTTGTAGCTACAGCCCACCCACCCCCAGCCCATGCTTTCAGTGACAGACAGGGGGTCACGTGTGGCTGTAATCTTATCAGTCCAGACTCAGGCTTCCTGCTCCAGGGAGGCTGGGGTTCAGGGTGAAGGTTAAAACGTGGGGCGTAGAGGGCACAAGGCCTGGGGCTGGGACCGCCACCCACCCCAGGGTCTCAGTGACCCCGACATCTGCCTGCCCTGGTGCTTACACCTAAGCTCCAGGCCCTGGAGGGACACTCTCATCCCTGAGAGCTGCTCATGGCCTCTCCCAGGGTGAGCCCCTCTCTGCGGGAACACCCACTCCAGGGCACAGAGGCTGGGCTCCAGATGCCAGTGGACATCCTGTCCTCGTGTTCCTGGACTGCAGACTCCAGGTTTGTGCGGTGGGACCCCACTGCCTGTCACAGTCCAGCTCCATCGGAACCCTCCCCAACAGTGGCCACCCAGGGCCTCACTTACCCCAGCGGTGCACGGCCTCGTAGGGGGACCCCACTGGGGACGCACGGCCGATGACGGCGAAGTGGGCTCCGAGGTAGGTGAGGACAGCCATGCTGGCCACGAGGAGGCCCAGCAGCTGGGTGGGCAGACCCAGAGTGTGGGGCAGGGCAGGGCTGGGCTGGCACACGCCCAGACCCAAGGGATCCCCCCACCAGCCCTCCTCCCAGCCTCCTGGTCTCCCGCGAGACAGGCTCAGCTTCCAGGTGTTTCCATGGGGTGGTCTGAGGGAGGCCTTTGCCTAGACACCCCTGCCACACACACTCACACACACACACTCACCCCACCCCTCCAACACCAAGGACACACCCATTGTCCAGTTTCTCCGAGGACCAGGGGCCTTGGAGCACTCTGTCTGTAGAGTGGGGAGAGGGCTGACCCCAGCTCCAGCAGTCGCGTCCTCCCCCCCCCCAGCAACCTGCCAGCCCCCAGGCAGCCCTCCCGCTGAACCCCGTACTCCAGCCATGCTCAGGCCCCCTCCAGGCCTTGGACTGTCCAATGGGAGGGCAGGCACTGCCAACAGGGGAAGCCACCCAAGTGGTCACTCAGGGCCTCTACCACCAGGGACCCCGGGTGCATGTGCATGTCCACCGGGCAGGATGGGGACGGCAGGGTGGTCTGTGTGGGGGAGGGACCACTGCGCTGGGGGTAGCCACACAACCGCTGCCCCTCTCCCCTGCTGCCCCGGCTCCCACCCCCCTGCCCACCCAACCTGCCTGTTACCAGGACAAAGAAGCTGGTGACCAGCAGCTGGCATTTGGCCACCCTGACTCGACTCCAAGGGCCCATTGTGCGCTCTCCTCTCGCCTCTCTACTCTTCTCCTCCCCTTTCCGCCCCTCCCCTCCCACTGCGGGTTCCAGCTGGGTGGGGGCCTCAGACCGCAGCTGCCCGCCCAGGAGGTAGACTGCATCCGCCCCTCTGCCTGTCAACACACCCTAAGAACCCAGGTGCCCCGGAAGAAGGGCAGGCAGGAAGGGGAGGGCAGAAACGCCCGCTCCTGCCAGCTTCTGCTGCCCTGGCCCTGGCCCCAGACACCAGAACATTGACAGATATTGGAGGCCTGTCCCAGGAGGGCATGACCTTGGCCCTGGGGTTGGCCACAGAGGACACCTTGGGAGGGGGTGGGTGAGGAGCAGAGGGCGCCCGGGGTAGGGGGTGAGCTCCTGGTCTCACGGGGGGGGGGGGGGGTGTGTGCAAGCAGAGCCTGGACCTTCTGGTGCGTCTGCCCAGGGCCGTCATCCTGGGAGGGATTTGGGCCGCAGGGTCTAATGGTAAACATCATTCTTGAAGCGTCCTCTTACATTAACACCATCTGAAAAGTTCTGTGACAACAAAATCTGTAAAAAGGTAATTTGGCCCTGGCCGGTTGGCTCAGCGGTAGAGCGTCGGCCTAGCGTGCGGAGGACCCGGGTTCGATTCCCGGCCAGGGCACACAGGAGAAGCGCCCATTTGCTTCTCCACCCCTCCGCCGCACTTTCCTCTCTGTCTCTCTCTTCCCCTCCCGCAGCCAAGGCTCCATTGGAGCAAAGATGGCCCGGGCGCTGGGGATGGCTCTGTGGCCTCTGCCCCAGGCGCTAGAGTGGCTCTGGTCGCAATATGGCGACGCCCAGGATGGGCAGAGCATCGCCCCCTGGTGGGCAGAGCGTCGCCCCATGGTGGGCGTGCCGGGTGGATCCCGGTCGGGCGCATGCGGGAGTCTGTCTGACTGTCTCTCCCCGTTTCCAGCTTCAAAAAAAAAAAAAAAAAAAAAAAAAAAAAAAAAAAAAAAAAAAAAAAAAAAAAAAAAAAGGTAATTTGATTTTTCAACGCCTCGGCTGCACAAATGAGCGGAACCGTCTTGAGGGCGGGGCGGGGCGGGGTAGGGTGGGGCGGGTCCCTCCCTCGCACCCACATGGGCGGGTCCGTCCCTCGCCCCTCCCTCGCACCCACATTGGGGCCTCTGATGGAACCCTAAGAAGGGGCAGGGTTGCCAACTCAAATAAATAAACACATGTGGGTCATGGTGAGTGGGCCACTGGGGGCCAACGTGGGCCCCGGAGGGGACAGGCGGTGAAACCACCATCTGGGTCCAGTCCTGCTCAGTTTGCACCTTGGGGGCCGCTGCTGATGGGGTGGGGCCGCAGGCATGGCTCGTTTCTCGTGCTGGGGCTGCCCCCCTTCCGCGTCTTGCGATGTGGGGTGCTCCCGGACCTGCTCTGAGTCTGCAGGGGCACGAGGGGAGCCCCCATGCCACTGGTGGGCCTGTGGCGTCGCCCCAGGTGGGAGCTCAGGTGTGGCCCGGGCGCAGGTGTGGGCGCAGCTGTGACCCGAGGGGGGTGCATCAGGGTGTGAGCAGCCTGACCCCGTCTCCCTAAAGATGAGCCACTCGCGCTGTGTCTGCCTCACTTCCCCAGTTTGAGGAGGAGAGCGGCGTGGTCACCTGCTGGTGGCTAGCTCCCGGGGCCCCTCTGTGCTGAGTCGGAGGAAAATGTTTGGAGTGGGAGCCAGGCCTGCCCTGCTGAGCACTTACTGTGCACGCCCAGCACTTGGCAAAGGTGTCCACGCGGTGTCCTCCGAAAGGGGCGCCAAACCCCTCTGTGGGCACATAACAAGGCTCTCGGTGACTGGCCGTGTGGAGACTGACCGGGCCTCTGACCACCGCCCCCTTTCCCTGTGACCACAGGCTGGGACGGGGAGGCTGGCAGAGTCCAGGTACCACTGCATTTGCCCTGTGAGCCCCCAGGACCCCTCTGCAAAACCCCCTCTGCAAGAGGAAGTGGCCTCGGAGGAAGCCACTGGCCCTGCCCAGCCCTCGGCCACTTACCCCTCTGGACACCTGAGGTGGCCTCCCACTCGTCCCCAAGGGCAGCCTGTGGGAGCCAGGAGGGACCCTAAAGCAGCAGCTGGCCCAGAGGGACAGATTCCCCTGCCTTCCCCTCACCCAGACCTCACCCTGACGATCAGACCCCACCACAAACTGGCCTAGGCTGCCCCCGATCGTCATGTCCATGGAGATGCAGGGTCTCAGTGTGGGTGCACGGGAGTGGACGTGTGTTTCTGTGCGCGTGTGTATGTGCACACGTATGCGTGAATGTGTGTGCACATGTGTGTATGTGTTCCTGTGCCCTGTGTGTGCACCTATGTGTGCACATGCCTCTGTGAGTGTGGGCATGTGTGTCCATGTGCTTGTGTGTGCGTGCACCCATGAGCATGCATGTGTGTGCACATCTGCATGTGTGTGACATGTTATCTGCTGTCCAGGGACCTCCTTGTCTTCTCTCTTTCTCTCCCTCAGCCAATAATTAATTAGCTAGTTGAAATCTGTTTTGTCACATGAGCCAAGTGAAGGAGCTTCCAGGGGCCAAAACTGGAAGAATTTCAGCAAGAAATCGATGACGCTGTATTGGTCTATAACCCCCTGTTATCACACGAGTATCCGTGAACCCACCCAGCATGAAGGGACGATTGAACAGACACAGGGACGGGGAAGGAGAGAGACTGCCCGTGCAGGAGGGTCCCAAATGCTGAGCGTGGACACCACCAGGGAAGGATGCCTCGCCGCCACCCCAAGGGGGCGCTGTGCACAGTGACTTCCTTCCCGGCCTAGAGGGCTCAGGACGGACCGGGCAACCTGACCAGCACACCTCGGCCAGGTGAGCAAGGTCCGCCTCCTGGGGACAGGTCCCATTGAGAGCGTGATGAGAAGGGCACCCCTGTGGCCCTCGCCCAAACTCGCAACCCCAACGGAGAGAGCATCCTGCCAACGCCTGCCAACACCCGCCTCGCCCTCCCGAAAGCCCTCAAAGTCATCAAACCAACATGAGAAAGCGTCACAGCCCCAGGGGGCCTACGGAGACAGGCCCCTCAGCGTGCTGAGCTGTCCTGGACGGGTCCCGGGGCGGAAAAGGAGCCTGGGGGGGAAACTGAGGACACAGAGGAAAGCACGGCCAGAGTTGACCATCACGGGTCGACATGGACCGGTGTGTGGTGACAAGTGCCCACACCCATGTCAGACATCGGCAACCGGGGTGGGGGGTGGGGGGGCATGTGGGGACCCCCGACACTCTCTCTGCGACTTCCCTGTAAACCTGACACTGGCCCAAATACATTTTATTTAAGAACCCAGCACGGTCGGGTCCTCCACCCCCCCGGTCTCCCCGCACAGAGGGGGGCGGGCATTGTGGAGCTGGCTCTGACCGTCCACTCGTCCACTCGCTGGGTCCTGAACTCTCGGCTCTGAGCGTGCCTGCCCCACCCTACTCCCTTCACTGCTCATTCTGTGACGTCGCCCGCTCACCTGCCCCTGCCCCCGTTCCTTCATCCGCCCCCTCCCCTCCACTCGCTCGTTCACTTGTTCCCTGCCGGCCCTCTGCCCGCAGCAGCCGGAGTTCACCTGGGCAGCTGCCCCTGGGAATCTGGGTGCGAGGAGCTGGCACGGAAGGAGGCCCTTCCGGCTGCCAGGTTACTTCCCTCGCCAGGAGGTGGCAGCCTGTACTCTCCTGACCTCACCCAAGAGAGGCCCGAGAGAGGTCCCCTCTTTCTTCTCCATCAGAGATAAGCTGGGCCCTGAGGCCTGGAGCCTCCCTGGGGCAGGGGGGTGGTCCCTACTCCTGACCCTGAGGGCCTGGCAGGTCAGGGTCGAGGCCTCTCCCACCCAGGAAGGCCACAGGTCATCACTGCGTTGTTGCCGTGTCCTGGCGGGCACGCCCGCAGCTGTGAGTGAGCTGATCACTTTTCCTGCATCCTGTGTGTGGAGCTCGGCCTTGCCTCCCTCCCTCCCTCCCTCCCTCCCTCCCTCCGCCTTGGGCCCTCGCCCATCTTTACTGTCCCTCTTTTCATCCTGACCCTTCAGGAAGGAAGGACGTGTCACCCCACACCGTGAAGAGCCGCACTGGTCACGTGCTGGCTGAGCCGCGGGGACGAGGTCACGGGGTCTGGAGAGGAAGGTGCCTGTGGACACCAGCTCCACGTGACCGGCTGCTGCCATGAGGCAACAAGGTCAGCGATCCTTCCTCCTTTTGTGGGGAAGACACTGGGTGTGAACACAGCCTCCGACTCCCTCCTCCACCTCGTTCCCTCGCTGCTCCTTGGAAACGCGTTCCTCGCGGCCGCCGCCGCCCACTCCCTCGCTCAGTATTTACAGTATTTACGTAGCCCAGGACACCCACGTGGGCAGGGGAGGGAAGCGCCCGGGACACACACCGCCCCGCCCTGGAGCGGGATGCGGGGAGCGTGCCTTTGCTTGTCCGGCTTGGCCCCACCTCGCTGGGCGGAGCTTGACCTGACTCCGTCTTTATTTCGAAGTTAAGTACCCGGGGGCAGAGGTGTGTGGGGAGGTGCTGGACTCCATTTCATGAACCGTCCGGAGCGGGCGCACCCGCCGAGACAGAAAGGAGATTAGGGGTAGCCTGGGCTGGCAGTGGGGGTGGGGGTGGGGACGGGCAGTGCCTGCTAATGGGGATGGGCATTCCTTTTGGGGCGCTGCAAATGTCCCGGAATTGGACGGCGGCGGTGGCTGTGTGACTAGGAACTTACGACAAGCCACGGACGAACCTGAGTGCTTTCAGAGATGTGGACTGTCTCAATAAAGCTGTTCTTTTTGTTTAAAAGAAAAAGAGGTGCCTATGAACGCCAAAGGCGGAGGGTGGCAGTGGTGGGTCCACACGCTGTCACCTTAGGCGACTCGGAAACGTGTTTCCCAGAATTACGCTCCCTGCCCGGCTCCCAGCCAGGCTGTGGCATCTTCTCAGGCTCAGGGGGCCGAGTTCTGGGATCTGCAGGCTCACCTGGGGACGCTGGGCCCTGGCACCAGACTCAGAGGACAGAGCCAGGTGCACCTGCCTCCAGCGGTCAGTCCGGGTCCTGTTGCCGCCGTGCAGGGCTGACACAGCCTGGGACCCTCCCCGGCCTCACTGCTTGCCCAGTCCAGTCGGGGAGCCCGCTGCCTACCTGGCTGAGGTCCACCGGAGACACCAGGCTCCCCAGATCCAGCGGCCCCTGCGAGCGCGGCCCTCCCCTCTGCCTGCACGCGGCAGCCTCCGTGCGCTGGGGACCCTGGCGTCCTCCTGTCTCTCAGCGTTATCAATGGCGTGCTCCCTCCTGCTGTCTGTGCCTCGGGCTTCGGTGCCATTTCTCACTCTTCTGTTGACTCCGCCCACCTGGCTGAAATATTAGGGTTCCCCAGGGAGAGGCGCCGGAGGCCCCCTTTTTCCCTCCCTGCTCTGCCCCGCCCCCCTCAGGCAGTGTCATCCATTCCTGTGGACGGACGTCGATGTCACGGGGTGCAGGGGGGCACCCAGCATCCTACTTCCTGTGTCTCTATGAACTCGAATCCAGGGGCCTCCTAGGAGCCCAGACACATGGTGTTTGTCCTTCTGCGTCTGGCTTCGATTGAGCACAATGTCTAGCATGTTCTAGGTCCTTCTCTCTATCTCTCCCCCCCTCCATCTTGCAGTCCATCCAGGGATCTGCCCTGAAAATGCTAACTGCCTCAGTTTCCCTGATCTCCACTCCGGGCTCAGCCTGGGGTGCGCTCAGTCAGCCGGGAGAATCACGGGCTGACCCGGTTTGTTTCCCTCCTTTCACGGTTCACTCACTCCCTGTTGTCCGGAATTCGGAAACGAATACTCCGCCCGGGTCGTGTTTTCTAGGTACTTCAAAGTAGGGAGGCAACATGGGGACCCCTCGTGCCCAAAGAGGGAGACCCAGTGTCGAAACTCTGAACCTTCGGGGAAAACGGTAACTGGTCAGTTTTCTCCAACGGTGAAGTGAACGTTTTGTCCTTTGGGATTTACATTTTGTGGCCGGGACTTTGAAACTGTGTGTGACCATCTTGTCACGCCTCAAAATTTTACTCGCTTGTTTTTAGCATGAATGGGTGAGCTGTGCTTAGATAAATCACTGTGGCAGTCCCCCCTCCCCCTCTCTTATCCACTGTTTGCTTTCTGAAGTTTCAGTGAGCTGAGGTTAACCGTGGTCCAAAAGTATGAAATGCAAAACTGGGCCCTGGCCAGTTGGCTAAGTGGTAGAGCGTCGGCCCAGCGTGTGGAAGTCCCGGGTTTGATTCCTGGTCAGGGCACACAGGAGAGGCAACCATATACTTCTGCACCTCTCCCTTCTCTCTCTCTCTCTCTTCTGCTCCCGCAGCCATGGCTCGAATGTTTCGAGCAAGTTGGCCCCGGGGAACTGATGATGGCTCCATGGCCTCGCCTCAGGTGCTGAAAGAGCTTGGTTGCTGAGCAACAGAGCAGTGCCCCAGATGGACAGAGCATCACCCTGTAGGGGGCTTACTGGGTGGATCCCGGTCAGGGTGCATGCAGGAGTCTATCTCTCTGCCTCCCTGCCTCTTACTAAATTAAAAAACAGAAAAGCAAAACTGGAGAAATGAAGAATGCATCAGTGGTACATCACTCACCAATCTAAGCAGCCTGATGCCCCCTCACGCCCCCTACTCCGTCCAGCCCACAGGACGTGACTCATCCCTTTTGTCCAGGGTCTCCTCACAACAGTCATTCAGTGGCCTGCGCGCTTATCAGATCAGCCATCACAGTATCCCAGAGTGTGGGCTCAAGGACACGTCCGTCTACCCCTGGCCCGGGAACAGCTCAGCCAACGGGAGACCGCGTGGCTTGCTCTTGGCTAGCTGAGGAGAGGCCAGGACACCACCACCCCCCACCCCGTCCTCCAATGCGCTCCGGGGACCACGGCTGCCCCGGGTCCTTCGGTTTCTCTGGACTTGCCGGCTCTCCATTAGACCTCATCCTGAGGTCTGTAACCCGTTCTGCTGGGGCAATAAGTGTCCCCTCGTTGAAGGTCAACAAGCCCCGGAGCGCAAGGCTCGTCGTGATGCTGGCATTTCCTCAGTGCCGTTCCCAGGGGTCAGGTCAGAGTGGCCTGAGGCTGCCACAGCGCCCTGGGCCATCAGTTCGCTGCTGCGTCCCATCACGTAGGCAGGTAGGGAGCCTGTCACCTCCCGGCATCACAAGACACGGCCGGGGTGTGTGCCAGGCCACGAGGTGTCCTGAGGGAGGGAGAGGCCGCGTTCACCTCACTTTCATTAGAGCACATTGTCACACCTGTGCTATTTTATCACTGCTCATTGGTCAACCTCTAACGGCGCCCTGAGTTATCAGTTACACTTTATCGTAGGTGTGTTCGCATAGGAAAAAAACGAGG
The DNA here is from genome assembly GCF_036850995.1 of Saccopteryx leptura. NCBI lineage: Eukaryota > Metazoa > Chordata > Mammalia > Chiroptera > Emballonuridae > Saccopteryx > Saccopteryx leptura. The sequence goes on along the minus strand of NC_089503.1, from coordinate 2,173,826 downwards.
GTTTGGCACACTCTCCGTGGTTTCGGGCATCCACTGGGGGTCTTGGGATGTATCCCCCCTGGGAGGCAACACTGGTACATCATTCGCTCGATGACGATGTTCTAATTCCCTCACCCCTTCTGCGTTGACGCATTGGCGCTCTCCTGAAAAGAGAGCACCAGCTCCCGGCGGTGCATGCAGGAGTGAATCTACTCCGACAGGCTGGGACCCTTTACGATCTGCGTGTTTTGCTACTCAGCTCATCCCGGGCGGGGCCAGCGGGAGCCCCTTCAGGCTGGCTTCTGTGTGGTTTTGATCAGGGCTCGTCATTTTCTGAGTGGCTTGCTTCCTTCCTGATCCACCGGGACGTCCCAGGTTCATCTCATCACGTCCCTTCCCAGCCCTGGAAGCAGCCCCCGCCACCCCCACCCCGCTCCAAGGACCTCTGGCTCCTCTTTGTGGAGAATGGTTTTTAGAAGCCCAGATGCAGGAGCACGGGTGCACTCAGTGTTATTTGGGCACGCATGCTTCCGGCCCTTCAGCTGGGGACGCACACACACACCCCTACGTCTCCATCAACCTCTCCGTATCAAAACCTGTGAGTTGCCAGCGATTCCACTCATTCCAGTCCGACATCATCTAGGGGTGTACCCTAGACTCCGCCCGGTCCATCTCTGGCACCTCCCCTCTCTGACCATGAGACACCTGGCTCCCATCACCTTCCACACACACACACACACACACACACACACACACGCGCGCGCACACATTGACACGCACACGCACACACGCACATGCACACACACATTGACACACGCACACACACACATTGACACGCGCACACACATATTGACACACACACACACACACACACTCTGAGGCGCTCCCTTTTTCTTTATGCAGACCGTCCTCTGACCTGCCGGTACATCCTCCCCTCTGACCCCTTTCTTGGCCTGCCTGCAGCCCCCTTACTTGTCGGGAGCCGATCCACTAATGCTGGCTAACAAGGTCACAGCAGGAGAAGATCCACAACTGCTGGTTGACAAAGTCACCGCAAAGGAAAGGCACAATACTTCCCCCTTTTTACCTTTTGAATTAATCTGGCCTTATGTCCCCCCTTTCCTGGGTGTGTGCTATTATTTATGGCACAGGGATAATAGTACCGTGCTTTCCCTGTAGATTTGTAGTAATTTCTTTGGAAATGAGACAGAAGGTGTAAGTTCCACAGAAAAGCCTGTAAGCCCCTTGAACTGGGCTCATAAACATAAGAGGCTGGCCATGATATCCCTCATAAAGGGTTAAGTTTGTAGGAGAATTTCTTCTTATTAATCATGTTAGAAAGAATAAAGTTAGAACTTAACTAGTGTATGAATATAGTAAATGAATAAAGTTTAACTAGACATTAGAATCTTAGGTAAAGTGTAGTGGAGTGGCCCGTTGCGTGGCCTTGGATGGGAGCGCAGCTGGCAAGTAAAGAATGTTTTGTTAAAAGACTTGTTTTGTGACTGAAGGCAGTTGCTGGGCTTTTCTCAGTAAAACATTCTCATGAGATTTTTGTATTTTCCAAGAATAAGGAGAGGAATATGGTAGGATTCATAGCAGCAATAGCAATTAATGCCTTCCGATATTATGTTGCTACTAAGCTATCTTGCAGGTGCACTCTATATATCTTTAAGCAAAAGTTACTCTTGATGTTAAGCCAACTTCTTAATAAGCAAGCCTTTTGAAGTCTTGTGAGAAAAATTAGGACACTGCATGAACTCAGGACCATTTGCCTGAGCAAGTGGTGGTCCTTTGCTAGTCCTTGATAATTTCGTCTGCTAATCTCTCTCTGCGCCCTTGACTCACAACAACAGTAAGGTAGAGTTATTAATTAGTACTAATCTTTTAGAAGTTTGTACCAATATTGTTATTGCTATTCAAGTTATTGTATAATTGTATTTTGAATGACTTACCACCTGATTTGTAGCTTATAGATATGAATTAACTGTTATCTAGAAATATGTAACCATAGTGAAACTAAAACAATGATGTATTCAAAATACCATGTGATTGTAACTTAGTGTGTGTGCATAAAAAGAAAGCTAGACCAGCCATTGGCAGAGATGCCTGGCAGTAAATGCTAACTAGAGAATAAAGAGAAAGAAAAGAATTCGGGTCTCGCACTCGATTCGTGCCGACGCCGTCTCTTCCTGTGGGACCCCTGGATCCCCCCCAGGGCTGGACCCCGGCACTTACTCTCCACCAGTCTCCCCCTACCCCGCCTAGTACCGGACCCCGCACCCTGTCCCCTCTCCACCCTCCAGCCTCCTCCTCAGAACCTATCCGTCTCAGATGAAGGGGACCGAGGGCATGTTTGATGAAGATGAAACGGAAGGGAAAGGAAGACAAACCGCCCCTCTCCCCACTTTGTGGGGGTGACCCAGCCGAGGGCGGGGCACTGCGGGAGGGCGGCAAGAAGGAAGGCAGGACTGCGCGTGGAGAGCCACGAGGCCGGCAGCACAGGGCGGGGGGCCAAGAGGTGCGGGAGGACAGACACGTAAACCCGTCCACCGGGCGACGGGCGTCTCAGAGGGAGAGGGACACGAGAGGAGACCTAGTAGAAAAAGTAATAAAAGTCATCCCCCCCACCCCGCCCGAACGACAGGGACAAGAGCGGGGGAGGGAGGGCTCTCACGGGCCAACCGCACACTCCAGGAAGACAGCGGACGTTATCACGGCGACGCCTACGAAAAGTAAGGTTCTGGAAGGTTCCAGAGCCGCCACCCGCAGACCGCCTGAAAGAATGAGGCTGGCCTTCATTCAGGGTGGGGCGGGGGCGGTGGCGGTGGGCAACGCGACATGTGGGAGAGGAGGTGTGTGTGACAGCAGGGGAGAGAGAGAACTCGCACACACGGAGGGTCCTTACAGGGTGATGATTGTCTACGTGGCAAGGGGGGCAGGGACGCCTCCGTGCGTTCAGAGTATTTGGAACGATACACCCTGGAAGCTGCCGCAGAGGCGCGGAGTCGGGAGGAACGGCGGTGGAGCGGGTCACGCCCCTGGGTCACCCACAGGCAAGGACAGTACCAGCGAGGGGTCCACTCACTGCGGTGGCACGACGGGGCGTGTCTAGGAATGAATGGAATGAGGACACACCGGACGGCTCCGTGCAAAGGACCAGGCGCCCAGAAGGACCCGGGTGGGAGCGGCTGCCGGCAACACGGAGCACCGTTCGTGTCGCAAGATGTCCAAGCTCCGGAAGCCTGGACGTCCAGGGCCGCCCGCCGTCCACGCCGCAGCCTGACGCGCTTGCTGAGAAGTTGGTGTGTGAGTGCCCACGCGTAGGTCGGCCAGCTCTGAATAGAAAGACAGCAAAGCGAGCCCTGGCCGATGGCTCGGCTGGTTAGAGCAGTGTCCCAAACACAGAGGTTGCCGGTTTGATCCACGGTCAGGGCACGTACAGGAACAGATGTTTCTGTCTCCCTCCCCTGCTCTCTCCTTTCCTCTCTCTAAAATCAATAAAATAAACACACACAGAGAGAGAGAGAGAGAGAGAGAGAGAGAACAACAAAGAGGAACTTGCCCTGTCTGATGTTAAAGACATTCGATCAGCCTGACTAGGCGGTGCTGCAGCGGATCGAGGGTCGGACTGGGGCGCGGAGGACCCAGGTTCGAAACCCACGGTTGCTAGCTTGTGCCCAGAGTTGCTGGCTTGAGACGAAGGTCACTGGCTTAAGCAAGGGGTCTGTTGTAGCCCCCTGGTCAAGGCACATATGAGAAAGCAATCAATGACCAACTAAGGTGCCGCAGGAAGAATTGATGCTTCTCATCGCTCTCCCTTTCAGCCTGTCTGTGCCCCCCCTCCCCCGCTAAAAAAAAAAAGACATTCAATGAAGCGTAATACGGAAATCTCAAATGCATGGGGGTTGCCACAGAACCAAGTGAGACCAAAGACAGCGTTGAGGGGTGGGAGACTCTTGTATGCACACACTCCATGTTTAAAAAATACTCATCTGTTCACAAAAACCCTTCTGTGAAAAGCTATTAAATGGAAAAAAAAAAAAAAACCAGTAATGTTAGTGGTAAGAATTATAGTGTGCTCCGAATGTTCATGAATCCAATAATATGTCACTTGAGGAGTGAAGATAAACTTGTGCAATAAAAAACACATGAAGCCTGACCAGGCGGTGGCGCACTGGATAGAGCGTAGGACTGGGATGCAGAGGACCCAGGTTCGAGACCCCAAGGTCGCCAGCTTGAGCACGGGCTCATCTGGTTTGAGCAAAAGCTCACCAGCTTGAACCCAAGGTCGCTGGCTCCGGCAAGGGGTTACTCGGTCTGCTGAAGGCCCACTGTCAAGGCACATATGAGAAAGCAATCAATGAACAACTAAGGTGTTGCAACGTGCAATGAAAAACAAATGATTGATGCTTCTCATCTCTCTCCACTCCTGTTTGTCTGTCCCTGTCTATCCCTCTCTCTGACTCACTCTCTGTCTCTGTAAAAAATAAATAAAAATAAATAAAATAAAAAAAAAACATATGAAGTTTTAACATCAGTTCACCAATGCTGACAAAGCATTCGTGAGGCTGTCTGGAATCTATGTATCAGTTCAGGGACAGTTTAACCTCCTACTATTGGCTCTCCCAATCAATGAACGCCGAGTCTCTCAGTCTCTCGGTTTATTTAAATTGTCTTCAGTTTCTCTCACCAATGTTTTGTGGTTTTTAGTGTGCAAGTTTTCCACATCTTTTGCCATCATTTATATCTAAATATTTAATATTTTGGATGTTACAGTCGATGGTATTTTAAAGTTTATTTTCCAATTGTTTTTTGCAGGGTTGTTTCTTTTTTTTTTTTTTTTTTTGGTATTAATCTTGTATCCTTTTTTTGTTTTGTTTTAAGTGAGAAGAGGGGAGATACCTAGACAAACTCCTGCATGCGCCCCGACTGGGATCCACCCGGCAACCCGTCTGGGACCGATGCTCGAATCAACCAAGCTATTTTTAGCACCTGAGGCTGGTATGCTCACTTGGACCAACCCAGCTATCCTCGGCGCCTGGGCTGAGGCTCAAGCCAGTCGACCCACTGGCTGCAGGAGGGGAAGAAGGCGAGAAGGAAGAGTGGGAGGGTAGAGAAGTAAATGGTCGCTTCTCCTGTGTGCCCTGATATCCATACACTGGGCTTACATTCTATCCACTGAGCAAACCGGCCAGGGCCCATCTTGTATCTTGAAACCTTGCTAAACTCATTTTAATTAGAGTAGCATTTCTTGATTTGAACAAACATTCTTCAATAGATGATCACGTTTTCATAGGAATAGGACATTTTCCTCTTTCTTTCCAATCTGGGCCCTCCCTGTTTCTTCCTTTGAGTTTGTGCACTGGCTCTAAAACCTCCGGACCAATGTTCAATAGAAGGTTTTGTTTTGTTTTGTTTCAGAGACAAAGAGTCAGAGAGAAGGATAGATAGGGACAGACAGACAGGAATGGAGAGAGATGAGAAGCATCAATCATCAGTTTTTCGTTATGACACCTTAGTTGTTCATCGATTGCTTTGTCATATGTGCCTTGACCGCGGGCCTTCAGCAGGCCGAAGAACCCCTTGCTCAAGCCAGCAACTTTGGGCTCAAGCTGGTGAGCCTTGCTCAAACCAGACAAGCCCACGCTCAAGCTGGCGACCTCAGAATTTCGAACCTGGGTCCTCCGCATCCCAGTCTGACGCTCTATCCACTGTGCCACCGCCTGGTCAGGCAATAGAAGTTTTTGAGAAGAGACAGCCTTGTCTTGCTCCTGATAGTAGAGGAGAGTCACCCAGTTGGGAAGGGGTCCCTCCTTGTCCCAGGTTCTGAATGAGCTTTTAGGTCACCTTGATCTTACTCCTACCTTCAATATTAGAAAGAGTTGCCCTGGCCGGTTGGCTCAGTGGTAGAGCGTCGGCCTAGCGTGCGGAGGACCCGGGTTCGATTCCCGGCCAGGGCACACAGGAGAAGCGCCCATTTGCTTCTCCACCCCTCCGCCGCACTTTCCTCTCTGTCTCTCTCTTCCCCTCCCGCAGCCAAGGCTCCATTGGAGCAAAGATGGCCCGGGCGCTGGGGATGGCTCTGTGGCCTCTGCCTCAGGCGCTAGAGTGGCTCTGGTCGCAACATGGCGACACCCAGGATGGGCAGAGCATCGCCCCCTGGTGGGCAGAGCGTCGCCCCTGGTGGGCGTGCCGGGTGGATCCCGGTCGGGCGCATGCGGGAGTCTGTCTGACTGTCTCTCCCTGTTTCCAGCTTCAGAAAAATGAGAAAAAAAAAAAAAAAAAAAAAAAAAAAAAGAAAGAGTTCACCAGCTAGGGCCACCCAGGCCGGAGTTCTCTTTGTAGGAAGGCTATGAAATACACGTTCTCATGCTCCTGAGTTGCTAGGGAGCTCCTCTGCTGACCTATCTCTTCTTGAATAAGTTTTGTTAGTTTTGTGGGGTTTTTTTTTAAGGAAACTGTCTACGATGACGTTATTAGCCAGAACTCCCCCGATAGTCTCTTATTATTGTTCTCGTCTCTGTAGGGCCTGCACTGATGTCTACTCACTCATTCCTGGTACACCAGTCACCACTGTCTGCTCCTCTCTTAGGAGAAAACCTGTTTGGATTGCACCTGACTCGACTGCCCAGCTTTTGATTTGGCTGATTGCTGACTCCTGTGTTCTGTCCTACTGGTTCTCTGCCCACTCATTTTTGCTTTCCATTTATTTATTTATTTATTTATTTATTTATTTATTTATTTATTTCTGAAGTGAGAAGTAGGGAGGCAGAGAGACTCCTGCATGCGCCCAACCAGGATCCACCTGGCACGCCCACCAGGGGGTGATGCTCTGCCCATCTGGGACGTTGCTCCTTTACAACTGGAGTCATTCTAGTGCCTGAGGCAGAGGCCATGGATCCATCCTCAGTGCCCGGGCCATCTCTACTCCACTGGAGCCTTGGCTGCGGGAGGGGAAGAGAGAGACAGAGAGAAAGGAGAGGGGGAAGTGTGGAGAAGCAGATGGGCGCTTTTCCTGTGTGCCCTGGCTGGGAATCGAACCCGGGACTTCCACACCCCGGGCCAACACTCTACCGCTGATTTTCGCCTTTCTTCTACTCATGTGGTGGGGTTTAATCTGCCCTCATTTTTCTAATTTCTTAAAGAAGCTGACATCTGCGGGGTGAGACCTTTATTCTGTTTAACACATGCCGAGCACTTTCAAACGTCCCCCGAGGGCTGCCTTCCACACGCATGGAGATAGCGCGTTTTCGTTTTGACTGGGTTCAGAGTCGTTTCGAATCTGGATCACAGGGTTCTTTCAATCTATTTCAATCTATTTTTTTAATTCCCAAGTATTTGGAGATTTTCCGGCTGTCTTTCTCTTACTAGTCTGTCATTTAATTCCTCTGTGGCCAGACACTATTCTCTGCGTAACTTGAATCCTTTGATGCTTTTCCAGAAATTGCTTGATGACCCACCAGGTGGTTTTGTTTGGTAACTAGTTCTTGTGTGTTTAAACATCAGGTGCAGCCTGACCAGGCAGTGGCACAGTTGGATAGAGCATCGGCCTGGGATGCTGAGGACCCAGGTTTGAAACCCCGAAGTTGCCGGCTTGAGCGTGAGTGAGCTCACCAGCTTGAGCACAGGGTCGCTGGCTTGAGCAAGGGGTCACTGGCTCAGCTGGAACCCCTACCCCCTCATCAAGGCACATATGAGAAAGCAATCAATGAACAACTAAAGTGTAACAACTATGAGTTGATACTTCTCATCTCTCTCCCTTCCTGTCCGCCTGTCCCTCTCTCTCTCACTTAAAAAAAAAATTAAATTAAAATAATGTGCAGTTTTCTCTTCCTGGGTGGAATTTTCTAACAATGTCAACCAAGTCAAGTTAGGTGATAGTGTTACTCATCTTTATTTGTTAAATGTTTCTGTTAACATAGGGACGCGAGTGGACTTCTCCAACCATCATTGCAGATAGACCTGTCCCTTTCTCCCGTGGGTCAAGCAGTGAGGACGGTCACACCCTCTCGACGGACCCCGCAGCGGTGACGAAACGGCCTTCTCTGCGCTCTGAAGCGTCTCCGCTCTCAAGTTTGCCTCTTCCCATATTAAAATGGCCACTCTGGCTCTCCTTCCTCTTGTCCCCAGCTTGGAGGAACCCTGAGAGCTCTTGGACTGTGGGAGGGTTCGGTCCTCACGGGGGTGGGGAGGGGGCTGTGGTCACCGGTGAACCTTCTCCGGAAGCCGTACTTGCTGTGGGCTCTCTTCTTCACCTGGGAGGTACCTGGAAGACCGCCCTTGTCCCTCTGCTCTGGCTCTGCTGGGGGACTGAACATGAAATGCTGTATGGCACCGTGCTCAGAAGACGGTGGCCTGGAGGACTTGTCCTGTCTTGGACGTGCTGCACTTTCTCCAGGGTCTATTCCTGACCTGGGAGCCGGGGAGGGGCCTCTGCTCCTCTGGTGGGCTGAGTGGCTGCTTTCTGAGCAGTTCTGCCCCGGGGGGTCGCAGGGTCACAGCCACAGGAGCCCCTGTCAGCCCCGAGCCTCACGAGGGGCCTGAGGGCTGGAGGGACGTCAGGAGGCAGAACCCATGGAACTTGGCTGCAGGCCGGGTGACTCCCTCCATCGCTGGCTGGCCAGTCCCCAGGGAGGCGGTGCTTCTCTCTGGCCTGAGTTGAGTTGTCCGTCACAGGAAGCAATGAGCGTTTTACAAGGTCGGTTTTATTCTTATTCAGGTGTGGCCGGGTCAGTTGCCATTGGATAGAAGGCCTGTTCCAGTTCCCAAGGTAGGGGACAGGTGATGCCACTCAGGGTCACACGAGGGCACCAGGGTCAGGCAGGAGGTGCTGGTGGGAGGAGGGGGGGGAGGTGGGCCAGGGCCTTTATTGTGGTTTCCAAGGGAAACAAGCTGAGGCAGGGTGAGAAGTAGCGTTGGCTAATTTGGGTAATTTCTGCGGGCTCTAAGGCACCGGGGCTGTCCCTGTTTGTCTGGGGCCTTCCCAGCACGATTCAGACAGGAGACAGCGGTCCTGAGTACCCGGGCGGACAGAGGAGAGTGGGTGGGGGCTTTGGACCGGCGGCTCACCGGGAGGAGAGGAGAGCTCGCCACCCAGGCCAGCTCGCCACCCAGGCCTTCCTGACCTCCAGCACTTGGCTGGCCTTGCAGAAGGCAGTCTCTCCAGGGTCAGCAAGGCCCTTCGAGGTCAGAGCATCAAAGACGGACTAGAAAAAGCAGCCTCACAACAGGGAGTGATGCTCCCTCCGTCCAGACCGGCCCCGGGAGGCTGAGCAGCACTTGAAATGTGGCTGGTGGCACTGAGACTGGCCCTCAGCATAAAAAAAGTACACGAATGGTTTAGAAAACACAGCATGAAAAGGAGATGCGAACCAGCTCATTCATACTTTTTTATTTCATATTGATTCCATGTTGAAAAAACTATTATTTTGGATATATCCTTAACATCCACTCCACCTGTTCTTCAGTGTTTTTTTGCTTTGCTTTGTTTTGTTTTAGTAAGAGGAGGGGAGGCAGAGACAGACTCCCACATGCACCCCGACCGGGATCCACCCGGCAACAGGATGCTCCATTGCAACAGGAGCCATTTTTTTAGCACCTGAGGAGGAAGCCATGGAGCCGTCCTCAGTGCTTGGGGCCAACTGGCTCGGGTCAATCTAGCCATGGCTGCAGGAGGGGCGGAGAGAGGGGGGAAGGGAGGGGTGGGGAAGCAGATGGGCGCTTCTCCTGTGTGCCCTGACCAGAAATCAAATCTAGTATATCCACACTCCGGGCCAATGCTCTACCACTGAGCCAACTGGCCAGGGCCAGTTTTAGTTTTTTGGGTTTTTTCACGTGCTATGAGATCACTGAGTCGCCTCGGAGGTCACGTTGCCTTCCTCCTGGGTGGCACTGTGGGAGGTCGCCTGGGGCTTGGCCAACATGTGTTCCCACAGTGGGCCTCTCTCCCGGGAGGTGGAAGGGGCCAGGCACCCACCCCCAGAGCGGAACACTGTGCCTTTCTCTCCGGAGCAGCCTCTGAGTCTGACCTCTCCGCTGGGATGGTTAACTTTAGGTGTTCACGTGAGTGGGTTGCCACGGGTGCCCCCCCCCCCGTTAAACGTTATTCTGAAGGTGTTTGGATGAATTAGCGTTTGAGTGGGCAGACTCTGATGAAGCAGGTGCCCCTCTCAGTGTGGGTGGTGGGGCTGGGGCTCATCCAGTCCCCCGAGGCCTGGACAGAACCCCTGGTGGAGGAAGGATGAACACCCCATCTTTCCTGCGGCCTTCCGGGTGCTCCGGCTGCAGACTGGACTGACCCCCACCACTGGCTGTCCTGGGTCTCCGGCCATCAAGGCGGCAGAGCCTGGGACTCCCCCGGCCCCATCATCGCCTGGTATTGGCGTCACTAATTCTTCATGATGACTCTCTCTCCGCACATCCCGTGGCTCTGTCTCCGAGACCCGACTAAGTCCCTCAAGGGTCTCCGTTCCGGAACCCAGTGGCCACGTGCAGGACGAACCACGTGGAGAGGTAGCCCCTACCTCCTGGCTGTCCTGCTGTTCCCCAAACTGTCTCCCCAGACGAATGCAGCCGCAGAAGTGCACGGGGCCAAACCCGTAGGGACACAACCCACCAACCCGTGGAATCCTCAGAACACAGCGAGTCATAATTAAAGCCACTAGAATTAAAGCCGGGTGGCCCGTTTCGTGGCAATAGATACTGAGGGTCTCCAGGACCTCCAGGCCAAGCAGACCTCCAGGCCAGGATCATCGAGGCCCTGTCCATAGCACTCGGGGACTTTTCCGGCCCCCTCCCTCGCTGTGGACACAGAAGGGAGGTCAGGCAGCTTCATCTCTGGCTGACGTGTGCCCAAGGTCCTTTAGGGAGGGTCAGGGGCCTCTCTCTGTCCAGGGAGTGAATGCAGAGGAGAGCCGAGCTTCTGCCCAGGCCGGGGAGGAAGGTCAGGTCACCTGGGTTCAGAGTCGGGACCCCCCTTTCTGCCTGGATCGCGCCACTGGACAGAGGCGTGCCGGTGGACAGATTTCTGAGGTTCTCCTCTCTGACTCAGTGTCCTCTGGAGCTAAATGGGGTCCCAGGCCTGCCTGGTGCTAGGCTAGCCTCCAGGTCACTTTCCAAGCAGGTAGGCCAAGGCGATTTGCCAGGAGAATCCTGCAGGGAGACAGAAACCAGACAGAGGCCAGTGGACACAAGGCCGGCAGTAAATAACTTTCTGGTTGCCCTGTGCCCTCGGCTCCATGGGGAGGGGCCATGGGCCTCCCTCTGCTAGAACAGGTGGGTCTGCCGCATCCCTCCACCCCAGAGGCCCTGGCGTAGGAGGGTCTGCCCACCCTGGGGGAAACCGTGCAGCTCTGACCTCCTCCGGGCACAGCCTCTAGGCTGGTATTCCTGGCCGGGGGGCAGGACAAAACGCTTCCATTAAAGGCGCATTCTGCACACTTCTACAGTCCCGGTCTCCTCAGACCTCGAAACTTGCCCCCAGGCGTCAAGGAGAAAAAAACGCTTGACCTCCTGCTTCCCTTAGGGACCCAGCCTGCCGCTGGCGCTGGCTAGAAAGGGTGTCGCCCCAGCGACCTACCTACCCCTACCGGCCCAATTTCAGTGCCCTCAGGGCAGGTGGGAGAGGGTGGTCCCAGCCAGGGGTGGGTAGCTGAGGCCAAGAGGGGCGGCACTGAGGAAAATGGAGCGAGGGCCAAGAGCTGGGAGACACTGACAGGTGAAGGGCAGGAGCGAACGGGACCCGGAAGGCAGGAAGATTTGGGGAGGAGGGGATATGGGACCGGCAGGGAGCTGCGGGCGCGGGGGAATGGTGGACGGCCGCCCCAGGTCGGAAGCGGTCGGCGCGAACCTCCAGGCCCTCCCCTTCCAGGCTCCCTAAGGTCCAGGGCACGTGGAGACCACGGGCAGAGAGTGTGCGTTAGAGGCTGGGGGAAAGGCGCTCCAGGAACCTAAACCCCCACCCCAGCGAGCCGCGTCTCAACTACTCAAGCACCACCCTACCCGAAGGGCTCATGGCCCTCCTCTCATTCCGGGTGGAGAAATCACAAGTGGGGAGCGGGCTGGGGAACAGGTGTGAGTGGGGTGCGCGTCCCCCTACCGCGGGGGGAGGGGCCGGGTGGGGCCGAAAGGGAGCAAAGCTTTGTCAGAGAACTTCCCGGGAGCCACGCGCCGAGCGTACGCGCTTCCTCCTGGGTGTCGGGCGTGGGGCCGTGCCCGCCACTATTGGCCGAAGCGGCGGCCCGCGATTGGCTGAGACCCCGGCCTCCGCCCCTCGGCCTCAGCGGGGCGGGGCGCGGGTGCGGGCGGCGCGGCGCGTGCTGCCCCCGGGGGTCTCGCGCGCCTTTGGGACATCTGTGCAGCCTCAGCGACCACGCCCTCCTTTCCACCGCGCGCGCTGCGCGTGCGGATGACTGGCAACTCCCGGGACTAGCGGGCTGCGCGCGGGGGTAGGGGTACCAGACTGTAGCAGACGTGTAGACTGCTCTTGGGCAGCGGGGGTCGCATCAGAGACCTGTTGACAGTGCCAGGAGGTGAGGGGGTACACAGGGGACCTGCGTACTGCGTCTTGAGGGGCGCACAGAGCGCCTGCTGTGAGCGGGGTCCCACTGGGCAACTGCGGACTGCATCTGGGGGGTGGGCGCACCGGGGACCTGCGGATTATGCCCTGGGGATGGGGTGGGGGGCGCGCTCCCGGTTTAGCCTGTGCAGCTTGTGAGTGCAAGGGGGAGGGCGAAGCGTGGCGGGAGGGCGAGGCAAGAGGAGGGCGTGAGAAAGGAGGCGGCGGCGGCGCGGAGGAGGGTTATCTATACATTTAAAAACCAGCCGCCTGCGCCACGTCGGGAAGACCTGGGGAGCGTCCGACTGCACGCGCGGGACACGAGCGCCCCACGCTCCACAGCGCGCACGGGCCGCCATCTCTTGGCCTCTGGCGCCTCACTGCCGCGGACCCCAGAAGACTTGGGACGCGTACCCTGGAAAGTCGCTCAGCGGCAGAGCGCCACAGGCCCCCTTGGGGTGTGGCCGTCGTCCCACCGCCCCTGTTCCTCTGCCTGCACCTTCCTGCGGCGTGCGGGGGCTCGGAGGAGGCTCCGGGCGAGTGGATGCGGGTGCGATGGACAGCGGCGCGCTGCCGGGGTCCGCGCCTTCCGCACCTGGCGTCTCGGGCGGCTGCGCCTCTCGGCGGCGACCCGCGTCCCCAGAGCTATTGCGCTGTAGCCGGCGGCGGCGGCCGTGCGCCGAGGAGACCGGAGTTGGTGCAGCGGCCGTGGCGCGGCGCAACGAGCGCGAGCGCAACCGTGTGAAGTTGGTGAATTTGGGGTTCCAGGCGCTGCGGCAGCACGTGCCGCACGGCGGCGCCAGCAAGAAGCTGAGCAAGGTGGAGACGCTGCGCTCGGCGGTGGAGTATATCGGAGCGCTGCAGCGCCTGCTGGCCGAGCACGACACAGTGCGCGCCGCGCTGGCTGGGGGGCTGCTGGCCCCAGCCGCACGGCCCCCAGTGTCCTGCGAGCCGCCCGGGACCCCCGCGGACACTGCCTCGCCTTCCTGTGCTTCTTCGTCCCCGGGCCGCGGTGGTAGCTCGGAGCCTGGTTCCCCGCGTTCCGCCTACTCGTCCGAGGACAGCGGCTGCGAGGCCGCGCTGAGCCCCGCGGAGCGCGAGCTGCTCGACTTCTCTAGCTGGTTAGGGGGCTACTGAGAGCCCCGCCCCGCGAGGTAACCACCGGGCGGCGGGGAAGAGGGGGTTCGGAGGCCGGAGCGGCGCAGCGCGGTGGGGTAGACGAGCGCCAGGCCCGGGGATAGCTTCGATTTCGCTCACTCTTCATTTTCCCCCAACTTTTTCAAGCCTGTGCAAGACCAGCGTTTGTTTGTCCGGGATTGCAAAACTTCCTTTCGCTGCTCCGCTGCTGAGTGGGGAGGAGGAGACCGGGTGTTGGGGCGCGCGGGGAGGGGAGCAGCTTCGGGCGGGTGAGGCCCCGGAGTGCAAGCGGATCCTGGGGCAGATTAGGGTGCTAGCAGGCGGGGTGACTTTGCATTGCAAATCGCGTGCCCGGGCTGGGTGGCAGAAATGAGTCGTCGGTGCGGAGCCCTGACTCATTGCGGCTGGAGCGCTGCCCCGCCCCCCGCCCTGGCATGGGCCGCAGCCGAGGCACCCAGGGACTCGAGCTCCAAAACCAAGCGAACAAACGAAGCTGCCGCCTTCGCTGGTGGGAGGTGGAGGCAGGGCTGGACCCCGCACTAACGCGCGCTCCTGTTCCCCCCCCTCGCCCCGCCTTTCAGCACCTTAGCTTTGGATGCCACGGGGCGAACGCGCTCACCACCTGGGAGTCAGCACGGTGGACTATGGCCTGCGTCTCCGTCCGTCCCTGCAGCCTGGCGGGCCAAGCCACCCACCGACGCGCCCCGGACGTCCAGCCTGACCACATGCCAGTTTGAAACGGGACCCGGCAGACCTCGCCTGGGTGGCAGCTTCCTTCTCCGCTGGGCCGCCAGGATCTCCACTGGGATGGAGCCAGGGCACCAACACTCAAGAGGTTTCCCTGAAGGAAGACGATTTTTTTTTTTTTTATGACACAGATCATTTACTTTTTATATGTTAACAGAGCAGCCCAGGGACACTGGCAACATGGAAACTTATTTTTATACAAAGACTCCTTACCTCGGAACACAATAAAGATTGTTTACCCCTCCCACACACACACACACACACCTCACCCCCACAACCTGGAATTTTCCAACTTAGGCAAAAAATCTGGACACTGCAGCCCTGGAGGGGACAGGGTCCCTGGAGGGAGTCCCCGTGTGGCACTGGGTTGAGGCAGGGCAGCTCTCCGGCTGGGGAGGGACCTGTGTTGGAAACCCTGTTTGGGGAAGGTGGACTTTGTAAATAAACCAGTGGTATGTATCAGTGGTGTTGGGGATGCTGTCTCCAAACCCTCAGGCCCCCCCCCCATTTCCCGGGTGAGGGTTAGCTGGGCATGGCTGGGAGGGTAATGGCCCAAACTCCGGCCCCTGCAGGTCTGGTGCCTCTGGTCACTTATCCCCAGAACCGTGCCCTCTCCTCTGTAGGGTAGAAGAGGTATGAGGTCTGGGAGGCCAGCTTGTGCCGAAGACACGCAGGCGCCTTGGGAGGCTTGAGGGCTTCCTGCCTGTGTCAGCAGGCTGGCGGGTGGTCCGGGCAGGGCTGCTCCATAGCTGGGGAGCCGAGGTCTGGAGGCTGCTGACCGACTCGGGGGTCTCTAGGGAAAGGCCAGGTGGAAGATAGCCCAGGGAGGTCTGACCTGACAGCCCAGCCTGGGTCAGGGTCCAGGCTGCCCGGGTTCAGCTCTCTCTCCACTTCCTACTGGGTGACCCTGGACCAGTTGCTCAACCTGCAGGTGGGGGTGACAGCAGAGCCACCCTGTGGGGCTGGAAGAAGACTGAGGGAGATGCGTCTGGCACCCCGTTTTAGGCTCCCGGCCACAGTGCCTTTAGCCCCAGCCCGCACCTGTGGTACAGTCTGCAGGAGCCTTGATGGCACAGCAAGGCCCTGGCCACATCCTTTATGGGCACCATGAGAGCCACCCTGGACCAGGACAAGACAGCCCCCCACAGACACTGGACCCTGACACCCCCCCAGCTCAGAGGGCCCGCGCAGAGATGACTCAGCTCTACCTTTGACCTGGGCCTCGGTAGCTTTGAAGTCTAGGCTGTGCTCAAAGCTCTCTTTTATTGCCGGGGTGGGGGCAGGGCTGATGGGGATCCCCCAGGTTGTTTTAAGAGACTGAAGGCACCCCTTCAGCAGGGAGTGGTTGGGTCAAAGCTGTTGGAACCCTGGGAGGCGGGCAGAGAGCAGATGGCTTCTGGGTAACCATGGTGACAGGGTGCCTGGAGTCTGTGGGCTGGTGGGGAGGGGGTCAGCCCACTGCCTGTGGCTTGGGGCTGCAGGGCTGAGTGAACTGGCCTCCAGGGGACAGAGGGGGGCATGCCCTGTGCAGTCACCCCACAGTCTTCTCCCAGGCACCTCCCTGAGCCACAGGATCGGGCTGTCCTGCAGCTCCCTACCTGGACCCCAGGAAGATGCCTGGACGCAAAGTGGTGGTGGGCAGGGTGGGATCATACGTGGGTTTGGGGGAGAAAGTCTGGGGGAATGGGGCCGGGTGGGAGAAAGGGTCAGTCTTCCTGCGGTGACAGCCACAGCGGCCACTGTGCTGAGGGGGAAACTCTCGCCTTCTCTACGATGGGGAATTCCAAACAGAGGGAGAAGTTCTGAGACTTTCTGGGACACGCCTCTCTACACTCAGGACGCGTCACCGTGCCGGTGGGAACCCCTGTCCTCATGGAGCCGAGACCTAGCAGGGACAAGAGAGCCAGCCCATAGGCAGCGTCTCTGAGTCAGTGGGAAGGCTGGTCCTTGTTCACCCCACTAGGCTGGAGAAGCCTCCATCACCGGCGTTGAGAATTACTGATATGTGCCCAGGGCCCACCCACATGCGGTTTTTATTTTTTTGTGTATTTTTCTCCTTTCCCCTCGAAGTCAGAAGCAGGGAGGCAGTCAGACAGACTCCCACATGTGCCCAACTGGGATCCACCCGGCAAGCCCATTAGGGGGCGATGCTCTGCCCATCTGGGGCATTGCTCCATTGCAGCCAGAGCCATTCTAGCGCCTGAGGCGGAGGCCATGGAGCCGTCCTCAGAGCCTGGGCCAACTTTGCTCCAATGGAGCCTTGGCTGCAGGAGGGGAAGAGAGAGAGACAGAGAGGAAGGAGAGGGGGAGGGGTGGAGAAGCAGATGGGCGCCTCTCCTGTGTGCCCTGGCCGGGAATCGAACCCGGGACTCCTGCACGCCTGACTGATGCTTTACCACTAAGCTTACCGGCCAGGGCCCACCCACATGTGGTTTTGAAGCAAATCCCAGACACCACACGGTTACATCTGTAAATTCTCCAAAGGAAACCCCAACACCACTCTCCTCGACGTGGATATCCATTTCTTCGTTTCCTCAGATGCCCAGCCAGTGGCACGGGCCTTCTGATTGTCGTAGCGGTGTCACAGTAGGTTTGGATAGACTGGGGACCCAGCCCCGGGGCCACACATAGAATTTGCTTCGTGGGCCTGTTGAGCCTCTTGTACGTGTTTCTGAATTGAAGAAATGGGACCATGTGTGTCCCGCGCTGTTTCCCGTGTCCTGGGTGTTGCCGACAGCACCTTCTGGGCTTTACTGATCGCCTGGCTGTGCCTGTATTTTCTTGGGCATTGGCGGAGCGGGGGTGGGGGTGGTCAGAAGCAGATGTGTGATCAGGTGACCACTCCGTTTTGGTTCCTGCACTTTGGAGAGTGTCTTGTGTCCCCGTGACTGCATCCTGTCAGAGAACACTCACACTATGACAGGGTCACCGGTTGTCCAAGCGAGGACACGTTTGAGAGGGGACAGGGCTGTGGTTGGTGACCAGCCAGGACCACAGGTGTGTCTCCTGGGCACATCAGCCCGCCTGCTGTCCTAAGTTAAAGAGCTCCCTGCAGGGTCAATGACTGAGAGCCAATCAGGCCCCCACTTCTCAGAACTGGAAACGGAGGCTCCCAGAGATGAGGGGTCACGGGGCTCAGACATGGTGGACACATTCCTAAGTCCCTCTTCCAGAGGGTGGGGCTCCCTAGCGGCTATCCTGCTTGTTGGGTTGAGGACGTGGCCACCTTCCCCCGCATCGTGGGTCCACGTGTGCTCCTTGTTTAAGGGGTGGACTCGGTCTGGCGGGTGTCCCCTCTACTCACCCATTGCTCCACTGTCCCATTGACCTCTACACAGCGAGCACAGGGTCACAGGCGAAAGTCAGAGCTCAGGATGGCATCAAAGGTGTCTGACTCTGTGGTAGGCTGTCCTGTGGATCAGCACACCTGGACGGGTCCCTACCTGGCCCCGGTGTCCTGCTGGCTCTGCTGGGAGCCTGTGGTCTGGGCCTTGTCCCCATGTGGAAGCTGATTCCAGATGGAAGGTGACCCGGAGCTGGAGGGTGGGGTTAGGTCAGGGACCTTGGGAAACCCCAATCTATGAGATGGGGGAATGGTGCTCTCGGTCTCAGGGTGAGGCTGGGAGGGGCCAGGGGTTATTATTATTATTATAGTGAATCCACAGAGTGAGACCTGCAGGACTCCGGATGGGGCAGAGCTGGGTGGGTGGGAGCAGGTGGCACAGCCCGGGGGCTGCTCGGGGTGCTTTGTTCTTGTCTGTGCACAGCACAGGCCCCGAGGAACCCTGCTTTGCTGTCCTGGAGTCTCCGTGGCCAACACACACCCCCAGTCGCTCTGTCCCGAACACGTCAGAGAGCAGATGTGTCCTCCTTGGCTTGTCCGTGTTGGGGGGCTACGTGGACACAGGGCTGCCCCATCAGAGGCCAGGACAGCCACAGAGGTCCAGCCGTCCAGGCTTGCCTTACCCAGGCTCTCCAGTGCCACACGCATTCCTCCCGACATCTGTACCAGGAACTGAGACACGACCTTGTGCGAAAGGGAGACCCTGGCCCTCCTGGAGCTCTGGTCCTAGCGGAGGACATGGGCACAACCCCTGAGTCCGTCGGTCAGTCTGGCCGTGGTTGGCCACACTGGACCTCAGGGATACAGCAGCTGATCCTGAGTAGGGCCCATCAGGCCTGCACCGGAAGCTGTGCCATGAGTGGTTCCTGCTTGTTTCAGGACAGCCCCACGGCCTCCTGGGGGACACCAACCCACCCACGCCCACTGGAGGGAGTCTCACTGGCTCCTGGGACTGCTCATTCTGTCTGTGGTTTCAAATTAGGGGAGGGGGGCGCTTGCAGCCTCCCTGCCCATCCGCCCGAGGGTCTCCAAGCGCTTTGGGGAAAACAAGTTCCGGCACGGGCTCTTCTCTTTGCTCAAGTTCATACTTCGTGGGGCCCCTTGTTCAAAAACTGGGAGAAATGGAAAATCTCTTCCCTTATGCCCCCATGGCCTTGGTCTTGATGTCGGTGTTTTAAACTTGCCGTCGAAGGCCGTGCTGCGTCAAGTGGACAGCGGAAACGTTAGCGCAGGCTCCAGCTCGGGTGTCGTACGGGCGGAGCAGTCCAAGTCAGCGCAGATCCCAGCGCGTCTGCCTTCCACGCGGCGTTGCAGAGATGACGCCGTCCCCTGCCTCGCGCGTGACTCCGCGGGCACGCCTGTTCTGTTGTCACCAGAACAGAGGAAACGGTGCCCGGAGCTGGCACGGCTGTCTTCACGTCACGCCTGCCACGCGTGTCCACCTTTACTGCGGTCCCCTCGGCCGTGGTGCAGCGTCTGTCCCCGGTCCGGGGCGATGTCTTATCCCACGTGGGTGGATGGCTCAGGCTGGAAAGTCAGACGAGGAAGAGAAGAGACGGCTTCCTAGAGCGGGCATTCTTGTTTGTAATATCTCTCTGCCTTTCAGGCGCGTCCCGGTTGGGAGTGGATTACGCCTGCTTGCTGGGTTGAGGATGTGGCCACCTCCCCCCCCCCCCCGTCGTGGGTCCACGTGTGCTCCTTGTGGAAGGGGTGGACTCGGCGGGTGTCCCCTCCGCTCACCCATTGCTCCACTGTCCCATTGACCTCTACACAGCGAGCACACGGTCACAGGCGAAGGTCAGAGCTCCAGACGGGATCAAAAGTGTCCGACTCTGCGCGGGTCCGCCCAGCGCGGGGCCTGTGTGTCTGAAGAACCCCACCCCTCCCAGGCTGCCCCCAGAGCTGGGGGCTGGGGGAGCCGCGTGGAGAGGTGGCCAACACTGACCTCTGCTCCACCGAAGGGGTGCCCGGAATGGGAGCAGGCAGGCACGCCCGCTCTCCGTGAAGGGGACAGAGCAGGCAGGCTGCAGGGCCCGGGTCACGTGCTCACCACACTCCTGGTGGGGACCGTGGGCAGCACAGCTGTGTCCAGAGGCAGATTCGCTGCGGACCGCTGGCTAGGGCTGGACCTGAGATCTGCCTCCCCTGGGGGGGGGGTGTGGGGGGGCATGCAGGCCAGGGGAGGGGCCGTCCACTCTCCTTCTGGCCGTAGGTGGGGTGGCAGTCGTGTGCGGCCCAGAGGGCTTGGGAGGGCGGTCATGCAGGTGGCCGCCCCGAGGGCCTGGCATGTCGTGGGTCCTGGACGAAGTGCAGGGACTGTTGGCCTCACACCCACCGACCAGCCAACACCTGACTGTCCCCCCATGCTTCAGTTCCGCCAGGTGTCCCGACCCCGGGGAGGGATGGAGACTGGGGGGGGGGGGAGGGCAGAGGCCTACTGCTGAGGGTCAGCCAGGGCTCCTGACCCTCTCCCCAGCGATACAGGTGGGGGGGACTCCCCGTGGGGCTGTGGTGGCTGGGCGGGGGCGGGGCTCAGGGTTTACTCCCATCAACACAGGGCGTGGGTCAGGTGACCCCTCAGGGCCGGTGTCTGAGGGGAATGACGGCAGTGGGGACAGATTCCCCCCCCCCCGGAGTCCAGCCCCTCTGAGGGGTCTCGTTCCCACTTCCAGGCCCAGGCGGCCTCAGTGAGGAGCCGAGGACCACCGGTACCGCAGGTGAGCAGGGTTCGGAGACACCGAGGCTGAGCTGAAGCCCACCACACTTTCCTTCATGCCAGCCGGGAGGGGCCCCTTATGTCCGGCCTTCTGCGCGGAGCAGGAAATAGAGGGTCTGTCAGCACTGAGCGACTGAGAGAGAAGCCAGGCCACCGGCTCAGGCCACCGGAGGCCCCAGCCCCAGGAGCTGGACGGGGGGCCCAGGAGCTCTGCCCGCTGCCCAGGCTTCTCCGCGGCCAGGGCTGAAGGACAGAGAGGGACGGACGGAGGAACGTCTGTGAGCCATGGCCCGACCCCCCCCCCCACCTGCGGGGCCCCCAGGGGCTCTTGCCTGGTACTCCCAGAAGCCCCACCCGGCCCCCAGCTGCTGGTTGTGATTAATGGGGCAAATCAGTCAACCAGGGGGGCCCCTGAATGCCACAGGGAACTGCCATCAGCCCGCCCACCTTGCCCCCAGCAGTGCCCCCCGCTGAGGCTGCCACCCCCAGCCCCTTTACACATGGAAATAGGCCTTTGTCACCAGAGCTCTGAACTTCCAGCTTCCCAGAGGCAGGGAGGGGGCCTGCTGGGAGGGGGTCACTCGGTCAGCACCCCAGAGCAGCCGCCACCCAAGGCCACACGCCAGGTGGAGGGAGAAACAGGGCGCATGCCTGCTCAGCTCACCCAGCCCAGTGCAGATGGCCGGGCCCCTGGGTCGTGGTGGGCCAGGGCAGAGGGGGCCAGCCAGGGCTCTGAGCCAGGTCCTGCCTGCCCCCCTGCCGTCCGCAAAGCCCTTTCTCCACAGGAATCTAGGCAAACCAGACCCAGAGTGAATGTACTCAAGGTGGTCTGGGCAGAGTCACCGCGAGAGCCGGGAACCCCGGGATGGCTGGAGAGGCTGCCCACAGCAGCAGAGCTGGGGGCTTGGGTGGCTGGTGTCTGTCGTCCCTGGTCCTGGAGGTCCAGTCTTCTCCCTGGGTGTCTGCGTCCCAGTTCCCCCCTTTTATAAGGACACCCGCCACACAGGATTAGGGCTCCCACGGATGACCTCACTGTGACTTGATCCTCTCTGCAAGGACACTGTTTCCACACACGGTCTGAGGTGTGTGTGTCGGGGGGTCAGGTCTCCGCCATATGAATTTGGGGGTAGGGACACAATTCGACACATAACAGCTTTCCAGGAGGCCCAGCCCGGGGGACCCCACCTTCAGCTTCCCTACTGTCAGCTTTACTCTACGAGTAAGCACTGTCCTCTCCCACCCCCACTCGGGGCGGAGGGGGGTGTAAGCCACTCAGCGAGAGGCCACAGGCCACTCAGAAGGGTGAACATTGCTGAGGACACAGAGGCCTGGGTCCCTGAATGGCCCATGGACAAGATGCCTTTCCCGCTGGGACCCCAACGAGCCCAGAAGTGTGGGACAGGCTCCCATCTGTATCCTCTCCCTGTGACATCGTGTGACAACCCAGGAAGGGGCTGCTGTCCGTCGGGAGTCCGTGTCACGGGGAGGTTGGCCTCAGAGCTCTGTCTGCAGGACCTGTTGTCCTCTTCCTGCTCGTCCCACTGGGCCCTGTGTGGTCCGGGCCTGAGCAGCTCGTCTCTGTGTCCTGGGCATAGCTCAGACCCCAAGGTAGCGGCCTCCTCCCCCCCCCCCCCCGCCCCGCCCCACCCCAGCTCAGGTTACCCGTCCTGATGTTGGTGAGGAGGAGCCGGTGCCAGCCTCCACCCCGTGCTCTGAACCTCCCTCCCCACCTGGCATTTGCCTAAAAGCCCGGGGCTCCATCCGTCCCCGTCCCCAGCTCCCCTGGCCCTTGCCAGCGTTGATAAGCATGCAAATCTCTAAGTGAAATCCAATTAATACCCAAATGAGGGCCTGAGGGGGCTGGGGGCTGGGCCTGGCCGCTGCCTCTCCAGCTCAGGTATTTGTCTCTCATTTGAATGCCTTTTGTGGGCAGGGAGGCTGGCCGGAGGGTTGAAGAGGGGCCCTGTTGACCGCTCTCGCACGCACGCACACAAGGATTAAAGAGATCTGAGCTGGACCTGGTTCGCCCATGTCACCCGTCCTGGGTCCTGCCCGTCCCCCCTGGCCCTGGCCAGGTCCTTCAGGGGCCTCGTGGCTCCTCTTCCCTGACGCCCCCTGCACCCCCCCATCCTCCCCCCTCCGACAGACCTCCTATCAGAGGGGCTGGTCCCCATGCTGCACGGTGCCCGCGTCAGTGTGGCGGGGCGGACCTGACCTCTCCAGCCCCGGCCAAGTCACCGAGCCTGTGTGGCCGTTGTCCTAACGGCCCCGCTGGTGGTGCCCGGCCTGTGCTGCGGGCCTGGCGTGCTCAGTCCATCTCGGTGAGAGCGCCCACGTGACAGGTGTGGAAACTGAGGCTCAGGGTGTCGGAGGCGCCCCCCAGGCCGGTCAGAGCCGAGCGGGGCGTCCAGGGAGGGGGTGCAATGACTGAATGGCATCTCTGCTCAGAGGTGGCTGGCTTGGCAGGGTGGCCGGGCACCGGGGCTGTGCTTCCCTCCCCCCCTGACGGCCCCTCAGCTCTAACAGGCCCTCCCTACTTGTGCTGCAGGCAGTCGGGCTGAGCCTCCAGGGCTGGGCCAAGAGAATAGTGTAGAGCAGGGGTCCCCAAACTTTTTACACAGTGGGCCAGTTCACTGTCCCTCAGACCGTTGGAGGGCCAGACTATAAAAAAAAAAACTATGAACAAATCCCTACGCACACTGCACATATCTTATTTTAAAGTAAAAAAACAAAACGGGAAGAAATACAATATTTAAAATAAAGAACAAGTAAGTTTAAATCAACAAACTGACCAGTATTTCAATGGGAACTATGCTCCTCTCACTGACCACCAATGAAAGAGGTGCCCCTTCCGGAAGTGCGGCGGGGGCCGGATAAATGGCCTCAGGGGGCCGCATGCGGCCCGCGGGCCGTAGTTTGGGGACCCCTGATGTAGAGTGTCTGGTGGATTGTGGGCTCCCTGCAGCCTGGAAGTCAGGTGAGCTGTCTGTCCAGGGCTTCCCGCCCGGGTTCCTGGCACCCACTTCTCTGTCTACAGGAGGATGAATCTCACTACACACTGTCCCCCATACTGCTCTGTTAGGCCACCTTTGTGCCAACATGATCTCACGGTGACCTCTCCTCCAGGAAGCCTCCAGGGCTGCCCCACTCTGTTCTCAGCAGGCAAGGTCAGCGAGGGCCTCCTCCCAACTCCGTCTGGGGACACAGGGAAAAAGGCCGGGCCAGCCACGGAAGCAGGCACCAAGGGGCACCAAGCCCAGCCAGCCCCACTCATCCCGGGCCCAGTGTGTGTTCCCACCCTGCCCAGCTCCCCAGGGACGTGGTGAGCACTGGGGACACAGCAGGAGCCTTAGGAAGGGCTAGAAGGATGGGGGACACAGTAGGAGCCTTAGGAAGGGCTGGGAGGATGGGGTTCTTTGGTAGCTGGTGGTGGGGGATGTCAGAGGTGGAAGGGACAATGTGTGTCCAGTGCCTTAGGGCTCAGAGCTATGACCTCAGTCTTTGGAGAAAAGCCAGCTGTCCCCTGGAGGCTCAGGTTGGGCCACCTTGCCTGGGGAACAGGGAGGAACAGGGCCTGCGGGCACCCGGTCAGCCGTCAGCCGGGCAGGAGGGGGCTGAGAGGTTTCAGTAGAGGCCTTGGTGGGGTGTGTCCAGCTGAGGAGCGGCCGGACGAGATGGACTAGCCGCCCCTTACCCTGCAGGAACGGGCCGCAGAGGGGCAGGTCACATACCTGTGCTGATGCTGGTGACCCTGCCCTGCCTGCCCCACCCACGAGCACACCCGGAACTTTCCTGGCTGTCTCCTGGCCAGGAAGAAGAGGGGGGAGGTGCCGAGAGGGGCTGTACAGCCGGGGCTTTGGGGTCTCACCTTGGAGCCCCTTGGGGACTCACCTTGGAGCCCTGGACAAAATACCCCATGTCTAGGCTCGTAGACTCTCCACTCAAGGGCCAGGCTGCTCTGGAAACTGATGGGCCACCCTGTGCCCTCCTGGGCTCCTCTCCTCCAGGGCCTCCCGGGATGCCTCTGGACGATCTGAGGGTCTGGGAGGGGACACTGGCCAAGCAGCCTGTCATCTAGTTGGAGGATAGAATTTACCTAAAATTTGTGAATCTGGCCTGACCCATGGTGGCGCAGTGGATAGATAGAGCGGTCGCCAGTTCAAAACCCCAGGCTTGCCCGGTCCAGGCACGTACGAGAAGCAACTATATACTATTAGTCGATGCTTCTTTCTCCTCCCTGCCTCCCCTTCTCTCTCTCTCTAAAAAGAAAAATCAGTAAAAAAATCGTTACCTGGAATAAAGTTCTCATAAAAAAAAAAAAAAATCGTGAATCTGGAGGGTGTGCTCACAAGTCATGCACACTTGTATACCCTGCGCCCAGATCACCGTACGGACTGTCCCTGCCTGGACAGGTGACCCCGACACACCTGCCTCTGCCCTTGTCCTGCCTTCCGTCACCGCACAGTGAGAGGCCTTTGCCTCCACGGTGGCCCTGGCGGGGTGGCGGTGGGGGCTTCTGAGCGGAGCTGATGGGAAGTCGCTGGTGTTTCCCCCCCCCCCCGAAGGAGCTGGGGAGCCAGGGCGGTCAGTGTGTGTGTGTGTGAGTGTGTGTGTAGCCAGAGCAGTCAGTGTGTGTGTGTGTGTGTGTGTGAGAGTGTAGCCAGGGCGGTCAGTGTGTGTGTGTGTGTGTGTGTGAGTGTGTGTGTAGCCAGGGCGGTCAGTGTGTGTGTGTGTGTGTGTGTGTGAGTGTGTGTGTAGCCAGGGCGGTCAGTGTGTGTGTGTGTGTGTGTGTGTGCGCGCGTGCGTGTGCGTGTGTGTGTATGAGTGTGTGTGAGTGTGTGTGTAGCCAGGGCGGTCAGTGTGTGTGTGTATGTGTGTGTGTGTGTGAGTGTGTGTGTAGCCAGGGCGGTCAGTGTGTGTGTGTATGTGTGTGTGTGTGCACGCGTGCGTGTGTGTGTGTGTGTGTGTGTGTAGCCAGGGCGGTCAGTGTGTGTGTGTGTGTGTGCGTGTGTGTGTGTGTGAGTGTGTGTGTAGCCAGGGCGGTCAGTGTGTGTGTGTGTGTGTGCATGTGTGTGTGTGTGTGTGTGTGTGTGTGTAGCCAGGGCGGTCAGTGTGTGTGTGTGTGTGTGTGCGTGTGTGTGTGTGTGTGTGTGTGTAGCCAGGGCGGTCAGTGTGTATGTGTGTGTGTGTGTGTGTGTGTGTGAGTGTAGCCAGGGCGGTCAGTGTGTGTGTGTGTGTGTTGGGGGGATGGTGGACACCCCCCCAGTGAAGATTCTTGTCTCTGTCGGGCTGACAGGGATGCTGACATTCAGGGGGGTCCTGTCTCTGCTCCCTGAAATCATGTTCATTTCAGAATGAAGCAGGATGTCGTCGGAAGGGATGAAGGCGCCAATTGTGAACGAGAGAGGAAGCCAGGTCATGTGTCTGAGGTCAGACAGCTCAGGGGCCCGGCGGGGAGGAAGCCCCCTGAGGTGCTGGGCCTGGGGGGCGGACCCTGCCTCCTCAGGCAGCCCCCCCCTCCTTCAGGTCCTGGCTGTGGGCCGCACAGCGGAAGTGGCGGCTGACGGTCTCAGGATTGGGGTCAGGGGTACCCAGATTCCCAGCTTCTCCGAAGCCCTTGCGGGCACTGGGAGGTGAGCTGACATGGGGGCTGGGTGGGCTGCGTGGGCTGGAGGGCTTCCTGGAGGCGGGGGCTGGGAGCCTGGTAGCGTGGAGAACCTTGAGGCTGATGGCGCACCCAGGAGGGGGCTCACATGTCCTGTGGGGCCCCAGGGGGACGGACTGAGCCTGGCCCAGGCAGACCAGGGGCTCAGCCAGGCCTGGGCCGCCACCCCCACCACCCTGGGTTCCCTCCCCGCCCAACCAGCATGCCCGCACCCCCAAGTGCAGCCGGGCAGTGCTCCTGCAGGTCCAACCTGTTCTGGGCAGGGCTGTGGGCGCAACTGCCGCCGGAGGTGGATTCCAGCGTCCTCTCTCCGCTTCACTTCACCTGAAGGCTGCAGCCGCCGCCTCCGCCCTGCCCTGCCCTGCCCTCCCCCGGCCCTCCCTGCTCTCCTCAGCCTCAGGGCCTTTGCTTGGAACAGGCCTGGCAGCCAGAGCCTCCCTCTCCCTCACATACACACACAGACAGACACAGACACACATAGACACTCATACACAAAGACACACACGTCACATTCATACAGACATACAGATATGTACAGCCACACGTGACACCCGTGCACGCATGCGCCCACACATACATAGACACAGACACATGAATATACACACGTAACTCAGACGCCCATACACATGCGTACATATGCACAGATGCACACTCATACAGAGACACACACAGTCACACACATCGCACTCACACACGTACATAGACACACGCATGTGTGCATAGGTATACACATGACAGAGACACACATACACATGTGGCATGCACACACACGGACAGACGCACAAGCATGCACATACACACGTGCACACATACACATTCATACAGAGACACAAAGTCACACAAGTCACAAACATGTGCACACACATAACAGAGACACATGCGTGCACATGCACAGACAGGCATGCACATGCACACACGTACACATACAAGCTCATACAGAGACACACATCGCACTCATGCACACATGCACACAGTCACTGTTCGCACTCATCTGCACACACACACACACATACTCACAACTGGAGGATGTTACTGCCACATATCCAGCAGTGCACGGGACAGCTCCCGCGGGGAAGACTCATCGCCCGGACCTCGGCACTGCTGAGGACGGAGCCTGGTGCTGTCCTCAGGCCTCAGGCCACAGGCCGCTCCCCGTCCTCTCCCTAGATACATAGGATTTACACTCCTAGGTATTTTACACGTGGGTCGATGGCTTGGCTTTGAGCTGTTCTTTGCACACGTGTGAGATCGCACGTGTGCCCACGTTTGGATTTTTTGCACGTGGATGTCCAGTTGGTTCAGTATTGTGTTTCACTTCTACCGGGAAGAACGTCCTTTCTCCACTGAATCGCCTTTGCACATTTTGCCAAAACTCAACTGACTGCTCGTGTTGTGGGTCTATTCCTGGGCTTTCTATTCTGTCCCTTGTGATCTATGAGTCACCCCCTTTCATAGTCACACGCTGACTAAAAGGGTCTGTGGGGACCCTGGGACATGGACAGCACCAGAGATGTGTTGCTTCGAGACCAGATCTGGCTTTTTCTTTTTTTCTTTTTAAACGAGAAGATAGG